>NC_073258.2:59735075-60038106 GCF_029289425.2 Pan paniscus
GGTGGAGCGTTCCAGTTCCTCCAATAAGGCATCTACACCATAAGAAGCAAGAGAATCATGACAGAGAATATTTAAATCTCTACAGTCATTTTCTCCTTAAATATCTTCACTGTGCCCACATTCATCTCCTTTTCTTCAGTTATGGCTATTTTCAAATACTTTCCCTTATTCCTTAATTCACTTCAAGAATGTGGTGAATCCTACCAAGAAATGTTTAACACCTCCATAAATTGTGGTTAGTTTCTTATTTTCTATGGTTGCATTCAATTTCATAGTCTCATGCTATAATTTGATTTTTTTATACCACAGGTATTAATTTTCATCATTCATTTAGGGTAGATTCCCCACAAATATCCTTAATTAGAAAAAAATAAAACTGGGCTGGGTATAGTGGCTCATGCCCATAATCTTAGCACTTTGGAAGGCTGAGGCGGGAGGATCCCTTGAGCCTAGGAGTTCCAGACCAGGGCAACATAGCAAAATCCAGTCTGTATGAAAAATACAAAAAAGTCAGCCCAGCATGGTGACGCACACCTGTGGTCCCAGCTACTTGGGAGGCTGAGGTGGGAGGATCACCTGAGCCTAGGTGAGCCTGCGATGAGTCGAGATCACGCCACCACACTCCAGCAGCCTGGGCCAAAGGAGTGATACCCTGTCTCAAACAATAAATAAATAAATAAATAAATAAATAAACCCTAAATGCTTTTTTCTATCAGAAAAATATAAGCAATTATATTACCATTTTTCAAAACATACGAGGGAAATAACACTTATTCTTAATCCTAATGATATTTTTTCTTAAATCTTAACAATTATCCTGAGCACGTAACAAAATTTTCAAAGCAAGGTATAAGTATCCTGTCTTTTAGGGTGTGGAGAGAAAAAATGGTTGGGGAGAAAACTGAGATATTGCAAAATCAAGTAAGATGTTGCAATTTAAATAGTTGGGATTTGTTACTCTTTCAGTTTTTTTTCTTTTTTTTTTTTGGAAAAGTATTATATACTAGTATCTATCTGTTACAATGAAATAAATAATAATTAATAAAAATTAACACATGCCAGGCACTGTGCTCAGGAGTTTACACATTTCATTTAATCATCCTAACACTTTGAGGCAGATGATATTATTGTCCTTATTTTGCAGATCACAAGAAAGAGACAAAAATAATTTGCTTAAGCGCATGAATGCAGAACCAGGACTTGAATCTGGGCTATCTGATCCCTAGCCCCTGCATTAACTAAGAGTTAGACGTTCCAGTCTCCTGTCTTATACATATTCTCTGGGTTACCTTGAGCATGTCACATCCTTCTCTGATGCAGTTTCCTCATCTATATAACAAGGCAATTTGATTAGAACAGTATTTTTCAAATTATGGCTCAATACGCATTAGTGGATCTCTAGCGGACTTCTTACCACAGATTTTAGCTTTCAAACTTTAAACACAGAATTACACTATTTCTAAGGACCTGCCTACATCTAAAGTTCTCAGATAAGGAAAATAAACTTCACAGGTCATTAAAAAAACCAGATTTTTCATTTATTTTAGATTTTGGAGGAATGAATATTTCTTAATGGCCTTAGAAGAGATCTAATCCTTTTTTTTTTAACAAATGAAATATACAGATCTTTCATAATCATCCATTTATCAAAAATGTTGACTTTTATGTACCATTTTAGAGATAAGCAAACTGAACTAAACTCTCGGGCAAATGAATAACTGTAATGGGAAAAAAGAGATGAGTGGGACCCTATGGCATTAAAAAGTCGAGAGACTTATAATAAATTTCAGTGTATGAACTTTATTTGGATCATTAAATCTACTGTAAAAATGAAACAATCAAGACTATTGAACACTGACTGGATATTAAATAATATCAAGTAAGTACTGTTTATTTTAGGTGTGATAATGATATTTAATAATATTAAGTAATTCTGTTAAGTTTTTAGGTGTGATAATGGTATTTTACAATATTAAGGAATTACTATTAAGGCTGTTGTGGTTATGGCAATGGCATTACAGTTATATGTATAAATATATATTTATTTTAGAGGTGTTAAAATATTTACAGATAAAATGACATCTGAAATTGTTTTAACATAATTACAGGGGTGAAAGGAATGGGTGGGCATATATATGAAGTAAGACTGATGAAGAACTGATTGTTTCAACTGGTTGATGGGTATATCAGAATTCATTAAACTATTTTCTCTACTTTTGCATACTTAAATTTCTTTATAATAGAAGTTTTTTAAAAAGAAGGACAAATAGGCCGGGCATGGTGGCTCATGCCTGTAATCCCAGCACTTTGAGAGGCCGAGGCGGGCGGATCGCCTGAGGTTGGGAGTTCGAGACCAGCCTGACCAACATGGAGAAAACACGTGTCTACTAAAAACACAAAATTAGCCAGGCATGGTGGCACATGTCTGCAATCCCAGCTACTCAGGAAGGCTGAGGCAGGGGAATCGCTTGAACCTGGGAAGCAGAGGTTGCGGTGAGCTGAGACCGTGCCATTGCACTCCAGCCTGGGCAACAAGAGCAAAACTCCGTCTCAAAAAAAAAAAAAAAAAAAAAAAAAAGAAAAGAAAGAAAAAAGAAAAGAAAACTAAGGTAGAAAAAGAAGAGAACTTTTTGCCTCAGATTTGTATTAGCCAGACCCCACACCAAATTTGAGAATTTCGAATTTTTATTCTGCATCTTTCAATTATGCTAGAGCCCCTTTCTTTTCTATTTTCTAAGCTTTGCTCTAACTAGAAGCCAAAGATCCTCCTGAGCTCAAAATAAAAAGCCATCTACAATAAAGATTATAAGAGAGAGGAAACCATACCACTAAGAGTAGGAAGTTGCCCTCAGAAGCACCAGCTAACCAAAGTTATCAAAACCCTTCTTTCTGGGTCATGAGTTACAGGCTTTTCTCTTCCTGTTTCATATGAGTGTGCATATCACCAACACTGTGAGGTTATTATGCCTTTTGCCAGATTTTGTAATTTGAAGATGACTAATTTCAGTATGACAAATATGGGATTCCTGGAGAGTGGGGGCGGGGGAAGTGGGGACTAGACTGAAGACTCCGTAATTCTTCTCTGTAGTCTTTTACAGTGGAGATGAAATAATATCAATATTAACATGAAAGGAGTAAAGTGAGGTCTCTTGGGAGTCTCTGAGGGTTGCACGGATTTCATTCGGAGGCAGAATCTGCTCCTGGTTCCTCTTTATCTATCACGCCTAATGCCTATGTAATGAGGGTTTAGGTAAAACCTTCTGGGTGTATACAAGCTGCTAGCCTCTGAGGCACTACTGCAGACAGAAAATATTTGCTCACTTGAGCCAACCTGTCCTCGATGCCATTTCTCTGCCAGCAGGAAGAAAGATCCACACCAAGTCTCAAGGGTAGTTACTGGGCTGATGACAATTTGAAGAAACTGTTGAAGTGTAGTCATCAACAGCCTGTGGAGATGTAGCCAACTGGATAATCTGCACAAATATTAGCTTCCAGGCTACTTGGTACTTTCTGTATTTCCGGACAAGATTTACCTAACATTTAGCCTGCTCAGGAGATGCAAAACAATATAAATTTCTGTTAAATCTGGGTTACTTCATTGGCCAGAACACCAGAACCAATAAATTTCTAAAATAGGAGAGCACCTTGTTGCTTAGTTTTGGTGTCAGGTGTTCCCGACAGTGACATTGAAAAAGTTATTTTGTTTTTCTTAGTTTTCTCATCTGAAAAAGAAGTGGATAACACCTATTTCAGAGGGTTGCTGCAGACACTAAAATGATTAACATATGTAAAAATGTCTAGTTTTTGCTTGATTTACTAAATAAGTATTAGTTTCCTTTTGAATTATTTGCCATGAAAGCCATTCGGTGTCCCCTCCATCCCCCTCCAAAAAAAGAAAGAAAAAAAGGAAAAAGGAAAAAGGCCCTAGCACTACTGGAACTCAAGCAGAAATTCACATTCTCCCAGCACTCACGTAGGATAAGAATTAGAATTCTACCCCAAGTCCAAAAAAGAGTCTGGCCCAATATCAAAATAGACTTTACTTCCAAAGCAGTTTGATATTTATTAAACACTACCTTTTTCTCTTGCCTCCTGGTAATTTGCCCTTTACTTTTCCTCTGTTTCTCCAGCTTTGAAATCACACGCCATTTTTTTTAAGACAATGTAACAATGTGCAAGATATTTTTTGTTGTTGTTTTTTGCACTTTTGACATACCCTATCCCCAAACACACCCCAAACCAGGACACTGTGGAATTAATACAGTTTGGAAATTGGGTATAGTTTAGTGACTCAGTGTTAGTTAAGATGCTGGCAGCAGATGTTGGCAAAGGCTATGGAATGAGTCCCAAGAATGACAAACCTTACATTACTCCAAAGGTTTGAAATCCAGGATTTCTCTGGTTAATATGGCTAATAGTTCCACTGCTGGTTTTAATTGCCTTAGAGTGGAAGGAGGTGTCATATTTTCAGGCCATAGTAATCTCTTCCTTCAGAATTCTTCTGAATAAAAAGCTTAGCAACAAAATCACTAGAGTGCTATGCCTTCTTGATTTAATACTAAAACATGGAACAAATGAAACCACTCTGGCCTTTTTCCAACCTCTACAGATCCCTCGTTCTTACACTTCTAGTCCGTCTTTTCTTCCTCATAACACCCCAACTCCCTTTTTGCTCTTTCTTTTCCTCCTCAAATCATATCTCTGCATTGTCTCGCTATGTGGCCACCCTATGATCTCCAGTGACCTCCAAAGGGCAAAACGCCCATAACAAGACAACAACTGCAGTAACAATCCAGTCCAAAAGTATTTGCCAAGAGTTTATCCTGCTGTTAGCACCAAACTCTCCATCTATTTTGCGACTGCAAACAGTGAATCCATAGTTCCCCAAAACAATCATAGTTCCTCATGCTTCACTCTTGGCAGGGCTGAGGACAGGAAAGAAGTGAAAATAAAATCTTCCATTACTACCCTCAGTCTAGCCAGAAGTATACCCCACCACACAAGGAGATGGCAGCCAAGTCTTCACTCCCTCAGAGTTTCTCCTCCAAGCTCCTCACTCACCTAACTCTTCCATTGTCCTACATCCAAGATGCTCTTGTCTCACAGGCCGTGAGGAACAGCTTTGGCATGTGCTGAAGAAGAGGACCGCAAAGGAACTGGATGAGACAGCATAAGACAGCCTCTATAAACCTTTTTGGTTCCTGTATTTGCTTAGCACTTCCTCTCTTTTGATTTGGTGAGCTTTTTTTTTTTTTTTTCATAGGTTACACAGTTTTAAAACTGCGACTGACATAGAAAGGTAGATAGTAAGATTTGCATTATGGCAGTGCATTGGCCAGGGTGATAGATTCAAAATTAATTTTGCAAAATTTGAGGACCTACTCTGTGCCAGGATTCATCTTGGATTCATGGGAACGGCAGACTTATACTTGCGTTTTTTCCAAGTGTAGGTACCCCACTCTGAGCATCTTTCTTTTTTCTTTTTTTTTTTTCTGTGAAGCTGGGAGACACAGAGGCATAGTCTCCTTCTTAAAATTTGCATCAGAGTTGACCAGCATCCATTTCATTTTGTTGTCTTATTTATTCAGAAATTATGGTTATCTGCTTTCCTGCATGGAATGTAAATCCTTAAAAGTAGGGCAGAAGTGGATTCATGATTGGATTCTCAGGGCCTGGTTTACTCAGTGGTCCCAAAAGCAAACATCTATAGGGTGGTCACAAAGAAGGAAGCCAGGTTTGACACCAGATGTTAAACTGTGTGCATCTCAATTAAGCATAATCCCTGCCTAGATACACTGCCTTATAGCAATTTCTTTGGAAAGTGACACTGAGGTTAACTCTTCACCTTTTTTACCACTGTGATTTATTCACCTTGAATTAAACATTTACAAAAGGCCTACTATAAAAAGGCAATATGTAAGGAACTATAATTATGGCCCTGTGAAATAGATTTTTTCCCCCTTTTTACCAATGGTGAAATAGGTTCATGTAATAGCAACTTGCTAAGATAATTAATTGGTAGCTTTGCTACTTACTATAATTGCAAAGTCTGGGATCTTTCCTCTACAACACAGTAGTCTTCTTTATTTTTTTTAAGACAAGCTCTCTGTCACCCAGGCTGGCGTGCAATGGTACTATCATAGTTCAGTGTAACCTCCAACTCGAACTCCTGAACTCAAGCGATTTGCCCTTCTCAGCTTCTGGAGTAGCTGGGACCAGAGGTGCATCCCATCACGCCACTAGGTTAGCTTAAAAGCTTTATTTTTATTTTTTATGTAGAGGGTGGTCTCCCTATGTTGCCCAGGCTGGTCTGGAAGTTCTGGGCTCAAGGGATCCTCCCACTTTGGCATCCAAAAGCGCTGGGATTCCGGGGGTGAGCTACCATATCCAGCCCACAGTGGCTTTTTTTAGGGAATAATTCATTCGCCATTCCACTGTCTGTACATTTTTTTTTTTTGAAAGGAGATTTCTCCTCTGTATTACTTTGAGCATCCATTGGATGTCAGCACTGTTCCTTCCAAAAGTCTGCTCACTGCAAACTCAATCTTAAAAAATTTCCATTGACACTATGCCAATCGATTATTACAACTGAAAATGACATTAGCCCTATGAAAATGCAAAATACTCAGTAGAGAATATAAAACATTTGTCTAATATGAAGTGGTATCTGAGTCAAAGTACTGGAAGGAAAAATGTACTTCAGCACTTGTCTACAGTTTAACTGAATGATTAATGTGAAACTTAAAATTGGATCCCCAGATCTTGTTTCCAGCTTCTTTCTTTTGGGACTTTTAGCCCTGGATGCCTTATTTTCCATGGGTAAAGGATGTTCTTGCAAATCGTTCCTTGATTGTAATGGATGAAAAGAAAAAAGAAATGGGAGAGGCCCACTGCATCACCAACTGCAACGGAAATTCCCTTTGATGAATCAGGAAGACAAATTAATGTCATACGCTAGCGTGCAGAAAAGTAACCTCTGATAAAGTTGCTATTGAATAAACCGCAGAAGCAGATGGCTTCCGGCCGCAGAGCTTAAGAGACCCTTCAGCTTCTCGGTGTAGGTCACCAGAGTCACGTCACGCTCACAACCCTTTCGCCTCCCTCTAGGTCAGGCACCGCATCCAAGTTAAGCAACCGACGCCGGCTCCTTGGTGTCCCAACAAGGTCTAGTAGAAAAGCAACTTTATAATTCGTTTCACAGATTTGATTAAGAACCAACTGAGTAGTGGGCCTTGTGCTAGGGCTCCGAGGGCCCAAGGACCCCATGGAACCAGATTTAGTCGCTGACCTCTAGGAGCTCACAGGTGAGTGACTCACACACCGGAAGACGAGATCAATAATGTAGACATGAACGCTGGCTAGCCAGTCCCAGAGGAGGTGTCATCTGACCAAACCAAGGTAAGTCTGGGCAGTTACGCAGACACCCCGAGAAAGGTACGCCAACGCCCAGATAAAAAGTAAGAAAAAGTAGGAAAAACCCTCCCATCAGACCAGCAATTGGCTCGACGTTTGAGCCCGGATGTACGGCACGCGTCGCGACCTAACCCGGAAACACTGCCTCCCGAAAAAAAGGTGAACTCTAGGCTGCGGAAAGTAAACTACCTTTCCCGTCGTGAATCAGTCAGAACCTCCCGGCATCCTCTCCACCTCTGGTTTCCCATCTATTTTTCCTAAAGCCTAGGCGAAATAAGACTTCATCTCCCAGAATGCCCTTGGTTAAGTTAACGGTGCGCATGCGCCAAGAGGCGGGCCCTCGTTGCCCCCACAACCCCGCCTCCGTTTTGCCGCCGCCATTTTTTCAGAGACTTTCATCCGGCAACCGACGGGGCTTTTTTTCTTAAAGGAGAAGCGACAGCTCAAAATACTACCCCCTTCTCCGCGCAAGATCTGGCGGCGCTGGGGACAGAAAGGCCAAAAACAGGAAAGTGGGGTAGGGTGGAGGCGGAAGAACGCCCAGGCTACTTCTGCGGCCTAAAGAAGAATAGAAAGAGCCCTTGTGGTATCAGTGGCTCCTCAGGGAGGCAGGTGCGCGCGCAGCCAGTCTAGGGTTTGCGTGAGGCGGGGAAAGAGGTGCGATTTCTTCTCACCCGCCTCCCTCGCGAGACCTGCCCCTCGCACTGCCCCTAGCGCGCGTTGAACTCTGGAGGGGGGAAAAAGGTCACTTTGGGATTGTC
This sequence comes from Pan paniscus, assembly GCF_029289425.2. NCBI lineage: Eukaryota > Metazoa > Chordata > Mammalia > Primates > Hominidae > Pan > Pan paniscus. The sequence continues at coordinate 59,743,250 of NC_073258.2, forward strand.
GCGAGACACAGCCGTTTAACGGTGAGAACGGGTGCGCGGGGAAGGAAACCTCGCGCGCTCCCTTTTAGCCGTTTCCTGATTGGCTGAAGGAAGGGGTGGGGGCGGGAACCTGGGGCGCCGCTGCGTGTAAGACTGCGAGGGGCGGGGTGAGGAAGCTTGTCCTCTTCTCCGATTGGCCCGCTGAGCGTCTGGCGGGCGCGCGCGCGCGCGCCGCCAGCGGTAGCAGACCTTGAGTGGCAGGCGGTGGGGGGGGCGCCCTCGGAGCCGGGCGGACGGGAGGGGGGAAAGAGGAGCGCAGGGTGAGAGTGAGCCGCAGGCTTCGGGAGGCGAGGGGGCGGGGGGAGCAGCGCCGAGGCCGCCGCCTCCGCCTCCGCCGCCTGGGACTAGGGGGTGGGGGACGGACAAGCCCCGATGCCGGGGGAGACGGAAGAGCCGAGACCCCCGGAGCAGCAGGACCAGGAAGGGGGAGAGGCGGCCAAGGCGGCTCCGGAGGAGCCCCAACAACGGCCCCCTGAGGCGGTCGCGGCGGCGCCTGCAGGGACCACTAGCAGCCGCGTGCTGAGGGGAGGTCGGGACCGAGGCCGGGCCGCTGCGGCCGCCGCCGCCGCCGCAGCTGTGTCCCGCCGGAGGAAGGCCGAGTATCCCCGCCGGCGGAGGAGCAGCCCCAGCGCCAGGCCTCCCGACGTCCCCGGGCAGCAGCCCCAGGCCGCGAAGTCCCCGTCTCCAGTTCAGGGCAAGAAGAGTCCGCGACTCCTGTGAGTAACAGTCTTTCAGGCGGTGGGAAAGACCCCCATCTGTCCGTACGCAACCTTCTCGGCTCCCGTAGCGCCTGTTCCACGTGACATCCTGCCTGGTCTGCCCCCTGCCGGCTCCGCACGCCAGATGTCACACCGTTTCCCCGGGAGCCTTCGTGCCTCCTCTCTGCGCCACCCTCATCTCGCTCCTGTACTTTTGCCTGTCGGGCCGTTTCCCCACTCCCCGAAATCATCTTTTGATACACCCCTGCACTCGCTAGTGATTCACCTCCTCCCTGCCACCCGCAGGCTCATCCCTCTTTCTGGCATCGGCACCCCCTTTGTCAACCTATCCCTTTCCTTTAGGCGGCTCTCCAGTATTACATCACATGCCCTTTAGGGAATCCACAGCCCGATCATAGCCTTCAAAAATGTGTCCCCCGCCCCTTCGCGTTAGCTCAAGAGCCAGATGTACTAGTGTGTTTATGTAGCTTTTTTTTTTTTTTCACTTTTCTAAATTTTCGCAACCCTTCTCATTCTTTTGAGAAATTTGCTACTTATTATGGTCAGGTTAAAAGCCCACTGCTACGATTTTAAGTATGGAGTCTTTCATATAAAATTATATGAGCATTCTTTAATGTTTGTTTTTACTAAGTAGCATATGTTTTATCTTTGTGTTTCGTGTTTTTAAATGTAGGAACTTCATCCTTGAAATTAGAATCATCTGAGAGGAATTCCTTTATTACCTAGACGTAATAGAGGAAACATGAACAGGTGGCCAGGAGCATTGTTTTAAATTGTTCGTTAAAATAATACTCATGTTAAGAATACTGAAGCACACAAGTTTGTAAATTCTAGAAATTAATCACATTAACTATTCAATTCATGACTGAAAACATCATTAGTGACCTTTGACTTTTGAGTGAAAACAGATTAGTAAAAACAGAGAAAATTGAAGTGAGGGGGAGTCAGTTTTAAGTGTTCCCTTTCTTCCAGTAGAGATAGTGGCAAGGTTTGACTTACACCAGACCTAATAGATTTAAAACTTGAAACAGACTTGGTCCAAAATTAAGAGTTAAGCCTGTGTCTTGGCATGCTTGCCTTAGAAGCCTCTCAGAAAGAGAAATAAAATTCAGAGGTAATCATATTGTGGTATTAGATATGCTTTCAAATTTTTGAATGTCAGCTAAGTTAACATAATTTAGAGAATTTGTTGTAAGAACTGCAGTTCTGTCGACAGCAAAAAATCTGTACTTACAGATTCAGCTGCAATTAGACTTCTAATTGCTGTAGATGCATTTCATCTTACAAAAATTTTATAGTTCTATATTGTTTAATCTCATGAATTTGAAAAGATACATGTATATCATTGACCTCATTTGGATATGAATTCCGTGAGCAAATTCCTTAACCTACCCATGCCTTAGTTTCCTTACCTATAGAGGATAATCTCTGCAACGTGAGTTTGTGAGAATTAAATACAGTGTGTAAAGCGCTAGACAATGCCTGTTGTAAATACTAAGTACAAGTTGCGTTTTTCAGTAATGGTGGGATGGTAGATCCTTGAGTGGTTTGTAGTGAGGTTTTTCATATAAATTATGCAAAATGTGATTTTTTCACTCTTTAATATTACTATTCGTAGAGAGGGTAATACTTAAAATATTTTTAAAATTTCCTTTTATTCTCACCTACCCCTTGAAAGTTAAATATACCTATATCTCAAGATAAGATAATTATGTCTAAAATGTTACCTGCTGTTTAATTTCTTTTTTTTTTTTTTGTTTTTGGAGATGGAGTTTTTGCTCTGTTGCCCAGGCTGGAGCAGTGCCACGATGATCTCTGCTCACTGCAACCTCCGCCTCCTGGCTTCAAGCAATTCTCCTGCCTCATCATCCCAAGCAGCTGGCATTACAGGCGCCCGCCACCAATCCCAGCTAATTTTTGTAATTTTAGTAGAGGTGAGGTTTCACCATATTGGCCAGGTTGGTCTCCAACTCTTGACCTCAGGTGATCCACCCGCCTCAGCCTCCCAAAGTGTTGGGATTACAGGCGTGAGCCACTGCGCCCAGCCTGCTGTTTAATTTTTGAAGGAAAATAAATAATTTTTATCTAAAACAGTAATTTTACCTGCTGTCATGATTTATTTTTGCCCTAACTCTTGGCAACAAAGTACTAGTGACGCTTTAATTCCATATAACTGTTACTGTTGTATATGGATGAAGATGACTTAATTAAATTCCTTCCTTTTTTCTGCACAATGTTCCTTGTGGGGAGGAAGAAATAAGTCTGAATTCTTAGCGCCACCCCCCTCCCATCCAATATCATTAGAAAACAGTAGTGACAATGGTATTCTTCTTTCAGCCCCAAAATTATCTCTTGACTGTGTTTTTGATCAGGTTGTTAAACAAATTTTCGTCATAATAGAGTTTTTGTTACACATTTTTACCTTATTCCATAATCTGGAAATCAAAGGAATGCTAAAGCATTTTAGCTTGGCAAACTTGTTTCATCAGTATCTGGGCCTGGTACTATGCTGAACTAGGTGGTAGAAAGAAAAATGAGACATGGCCCTCATCTTCAAGGACCTTGGGGTGTAAGGCAAAGATGCATTGATTAGTGGAGATATGTCAAATGTGTGTGTGGTATACAGATTTTCAGTCATAAAATACATTTTAAGACTTAATTTTTTCTACATAATTTAATCCTTTAAGATATTTCAAGAGGTTTTGAGTCCAAACCCTGGTCTGGTATCTTTGACTTTGAGTCATTTCTGTTTTCCAAATGACCTTTTGAAACTTTTAAAAAGGAAGGTTTATTCTGTATTACTTACTTGTTCGCGCTAGTCCTTTTTCCATATCCCAGCATTTCCCTGTATACAATCTTAGTAATCAGCTCTTTAACCTACATTTGATTCTCTTAATTAAAGTGATAGTAAAGTATACCATAGTTTAAAAGGTCAAGAAATGGATAGATTTGGATTGGTTGAAACCTCTGTTCCCATTGGAAGGCAAAATAATAGAGTGGATAAAGCATTGGACTTCAGTCAGAAAGTTTTATGTTCCAGCTTTGTACTGTGCAGTAAGTGGCCTTGAGCAAGTCACTTAACCTCTTCATTTATAATTGCTTCATTTATAATTGATATTTTATGGATTTGTGAGATGAGCTTTATAGTTCCATATTTAGCTTACAGTTTTTATAATCTGATGTTATAACAACTTCTTTTCACAATGAACTATTTAGGGGTTATTGGGAAGAGGAAATATTTGTGGATGAAGGGGAAATAAAAATTTTTCATTGTGCTCAAGAGAGGCACAGAGTTAAATGCTAGAATCATGATAAATTGAAGCATAGAAGGCTAGTAGGAAAAATAAACCAAATTTGAAGAAAGTTTATGTATCCATACTAAGAGTAAGACTGATCATTTGCTGTATGTTAGCCAGTAAATTACAGTTATTTCAAGTGCACGTTTATATACTGTCTTTAATTTTTGAAGTAAAATCTAGTAGCATTAGTATACTAGTTTTTGCCTATGATTTTTTTCTGATTCATCCATGCATTCTGCTAGTAGGGAATGAAATTGTCAAATTAAGACTAGGTTAAAATGTATAAGGCTTTTTTTTCATTCTTACATATAATAGCCCTTCATTTATCCTGTGCATTTCAAAACTTAAAACTTTAGGGACAAATACTTTTTAAAAATTCTAACTTCGCTGTTGAGTAACCATATTAGCTAATACTGAGTATTTTTAGATGTCTTCCTTCAGGTTCAGATTAAGGAAAGTAGTTTTATTTTCTGGTATATGAAATTCCATTTTTGGTATATTTTCTTGCTAAAATTAAAACAGTAATAAACCTTTAGGTGACCTTTCTTGCTGTTTCCCTTTTGAAGGTCATGGATAGTGAGGATGAAGAGGTGGTAATATTCTGAATTGAAAAAACTTACAGTTCTTTGGAGAAGCCTTCAGTTGTACAAGACTGAAATCCTGAGTGATCAGGATCTTAATCAGTATGATGATAGAAATATTGAACCAACTTTCAAGGTTTTTGGAAAAGTTTGTTATATAAGTTTTCAAAAATTTAGCAATTATTTTTGCAGTTTTTATTTAAAGATGGGATGATTAGCAGTTACGGTGTGTTAATTGGGACATTGGTAATGTGATTTAAGATAAAATTATAATACCAGTCTTTTTTAAAAAAGTATGGAACAAACAGTGATAACTATTGTTTCTAAGTAGAATAGATTTTTGTATTACACTGTGGCTTCTGTATTTGTCTGGGTATTTATTTATAACATATTGTAACATAATAGAGTCTTTACTATATTAGGTTTACTTTCGGGAGGAGCAACAACAAAAAAACTTTGTACTGTTCAGAGATACTCTGTGGTATCTATATGATAAATGTTCAGGGCCTGTTGACTTTTGAATTTTAGTGGTAAGTATAGGAAGTTCATTATACTGTCCTCACCAGTTATGTATGAGAGAAATTTTTCTGAATGAAAAACCTGGGGATATGTCTGATTTTTGTTGTTTTGGGGGTTTTTAAAAAAATCTTCAGGCTATAACAATTTTTAAGCTCTTTACTGTTGCTTTTTAATTTGTAAAGGGCAAGTTACATTTACTTGTGAGGTCCACCTATTGTCTTTTTAGAAGTAGATTTTGATTTGGTCTTAACAAACAATTTTAGGGTCTTTTTAACACTTCATTGAGTTTTTATTATGAAAATTGCTAAATATACACAAAATAGGGAAAATAGTATAATGAAACCCCAGTATTGATCACCTAGCTGAGATTTTGCCATGCTTGCTATGTCCATCCTCCCTGTTTTGGCAGAAGTATTTTAGAGCACATCCCAAACGTTGTCATTTCATCTCTAGTTAGTACATTTATATAAAATAAGAACATTTTCTTATATAATCACTTAATGTAACAAAATTAGTAATATTTTCTTTGTATCAATATCTTAGTTAAAAATAGGTGTTTTGAATGATATTCTAGCTCTGTGCTGTCAGTTATGGTAGCCACATGTGGCTATTTAAATTTACATTAATCACAATTAAAAATTCAGTTTCACAATTACATGAACTGTTTCAAGTGCTCAGCAGCCACATGTGACTGCCATACTGGACAGTGCAGATATGTTTCCATCACTGCTGAAAATTCTGTAGGACAACACTAGTCTAGATGCTTTATCACTCTGGAGGTGAACCTGAAAGAGATATTTATGTTTTCAGAAAATGTGCTAGATTGTTCATTAATGTTTTATTCTTATTTCTTTCAGATGCGTAGAAAAAGTAACAACTGATAAAGGTAAGACTTGGTCATCCTTACCTCTAGCGTACATTACACTGATTATCTTTTAATCTGTTAGAAAGCCTCATCATTCAAATTGGTTCCCATTTAAAAGGAATTTTTATTTGGTAAAAAATTACTGGAGTAAGAAAATATTTAGACGACAGCAGGTTTGGATAATAGAGTATATTGGCATTATTTAGAAACCTAATAAAGGCAAATCAGATTGTTTGATGGTAATTTATAGTAACTTTTTTAAGCCTTTTATTTTTAAATGAGGTAACAGACTGGAATGATACACAGTATACAGAGTAAAGTGAAGGCAAAAGTTTTTATGCTAGTAGAAATACAGATTAAAATTACAGGGTGAAGAATGCTGAGTGTTCTAAGAATTCAGCCTGGTGAATAATTAAATTAGGTCAATATTAGGTCATTTTCCTTTAAGTTTGAGTGTTAGCACACCAGATGTATGTATTATAGTTTTCTGTTTTCCTGGATTATGACAGGAAGCTAATGTTCACTTTTTCAATAACTTTTAAAATACTTTATTCTGGCTTTGCAGATTAGGTTATTAAAATTGCCCTAACATGTTGGACCAGTTGCTTATTCGTTTCATTTTTGTTTTTTTCTAATTTTTGGCTGTGTTCCTTGATGTTAAATTCAAACACACAGCATCCTCCTTAAAACTGAACAAATATACTTTTAGGCACATTTCTTTTATTATGTGTGACCTTGACCCAGGCTTGACATAGCCAGTTTCCAAACTCCTAGAATCCACCTAGTATCCATAGCTTTTAAGGTCTACTTATAGCCTGCTACTATTTCTATAAAAGAATATATGTATATGCATTTTACATATCAGTGTATGTATTACATGTACATGAGAATCTTAAGATTTTTCTGTTCTTGATAATTCTTCGAGAACGTATAAGGCAAGTTTAAAGCCTGGATTTTGTGCCATATGGAAGAATGATAGTGTAATTTAAGAACCAATAACTTGCATTGGTGGTGGCTGCTTTGTAAATAATTAGGTTTCAATGCTAAGATTTCTTATTTCTCTGAATTTTGGAATGTGAGTCTAATATTTCATAGTATAGCAGGCAGAGGTTTTTCATACCTGCCTTTTTTTTTTTATTTAGAAACCTTGGCATGATTATTTTGTCTAGCAAGTTTTTTGTTCCTGTTGTTGTTACTTAGAAAATAGGTTATGTCTGCCAAAAATGGAAGGTCTCACATTTCTTATTCAGAGATCAATTTGGAGATTTTATGATGTGGAGAAAATGTAGAGACAGGTAACAAGTCTAGAGCATTCTGATTAAAACAAAAAGCAACCTGCTTTTGTCAGAGCTGAAATTACCTTACGTGTCCAAAGAAATCACTATGGGTTGCCTTGAGGCGAACTTGAAGAAAGGTGGAAATTTGGAGCCCCTTTTGGAGAGAAAAGTAGATGACCTTTGGGTAGATGTCTTTTTTTTGTTTGTTGAGTAAAGACAGGGTTTAGCCAGGCTGGATTCGAGCTCCTGGCTTCAAGTGATCCGCCTGCCTCGTGTGTAAATGTTTTAAACTAGAAGTTGACTTATTGGCGTGTTTTGTGGTTGTGCAGCTGTGGAGAGATTAAAACTACATTCTGGATAATTTGATCCGAAGATCAATCCCACTTTACTGTTTAAAGGCCCTGGATCTAGATATTCTCAAATGCCAATCTTCATCTCTGTTAGTTTACCTATTAAGGTAGCTGTTCAACTCTATGAACAGTAGATAGGTATATAAGAACTGTAACATTCATACAAGATGAATGAATAAAGAAATGGAGGCTCGGGTAGTCACTTTTTCCTGTTGTGTTTCGTATTTAGAATTCACCTTAATTACTTTTCTTCTGGTCATTTAACTTCTCAGTTATTCTGGTACTCTGGAATAGTCCTCATGTTTAGTCTGCTAAATTTTAACTGAAATAACTCATGTTCATTTCAGAAGTTAAGGGTTTTTCAAAACTTTAAACAGGTTTTATTTTTTAGAGGTAAGACTGGCCTTCTGTTATATTAATGCTGAAAAGATATCTTCAGGATTGTTTTTACTCTTATTTACTCAAACCATCTAGAAATTGTATGCCTTCTTTGAGTTGAAGAGAAGAACCTTTGACATACACATAAACAATATTGCACACACAGAGTAGGCAACTTTCCATTAATTTGCAAAGCTGCAAATTAAGTTGCAACTTAAAAGTTAAGTTGCAAAGTGCTACATTCATTTTTTTCAAACTGAAATAATAAACATGAGTATTAGTTCCTGTTTTTGCTACCCTTTTTTAACCGTGATTGGTGTATAAAACAAATGGAAAGCTACTATGCTAAAATAGTGTTAATTCATTCAACAGGTAATTGTTGAGCATCCACTATGTGTCTGGCGCTATTCTAGGCACTGGATTCTACTGGTAATCAAATAAATGAAGAAGTCAAAACAGTGTAATAATGTTTGATGAAGTTGGAGCTGAGAAAGCTAAGTTTAGATGAAATGATAAGGGAAGACCTTTTGGTGGAGGTGACATTTGAGATTACACCTGAATATGCAGATAGTTAATTTGGACAAGGAACATTCCACACAAAAGTTAAAAAGGAAAAAATACTTCAAACTTGAAAGCTTAGTTTACCACTGGCAGAGGATTATCTTCATGATTGTGGAGTTTCCAAGAGTGTTAGCAGAAATCTTAAGGGATGGAGATCTAGTTCCTTTTTAACTTGGCTTTATGTTTTCATTGTTTCTCTGTTTTGAACCAGTGTTGTACTTTGATTATAAAGTAAAAGAATGGTCTACCTACACGTAATTTTTAGTTATCCCAGTGTTCATTTTAACTTATTTCACTTTCTAACCTCTGACTAGACATGTTATGAAGTCTAATTTTTTTTCTCCCATCTGTTATGTCCTTAGTGAGGAATAATAGTTAAAACTGCCTCTCAAGATAAAACATAAAAATGGAGACCGGAATACCTTAATGTTGATTAAAGTATGTTTTAAGTGTTTAATGGAATGATAATAAATACTGTAGAATCAAGTAGATGTGGGCAGTGCTTCAGTTATTAACGTTAGATAGATTATTTATTACAGAACTTTTCAGAAACTTTGATTTTTGAGTAATGTGCAGTGTAAATACCAAAATTTTGCAGCAATTACCTAACCTATTTGACTTATAAGACCCCCTTTTTAAAGAACATTTCGTAAAACTGGAGTTTACAGAAAACATACTTGGAAATACTGCATGCTTGAAAATTTGATTGTATAAAACTCTGGATCTCAACCTTTTATTCAAAATCATTTTACTCTTCAGTTGCTCTTATGAAATAGTGATGTTTGACAGTGATTACTGTGAGTCTCTAACTTGTGTAGTCAGGAAAAAAGAAGTCAGTCATCAGATAAATTCATAACAGATCTCAGCATTTACTTAGATTATTTGGAGCTTAACTGTTAAGTATTTACCTTACCTAGTTTATCATAATCAGCATACTATCTAATTATTACTAAAGTATTAGTTTATTTTGATTATTTTTCCTCCTGTCTGGATGACATCCTCAGTTTTTTTCTTATATTGATACAGTCTAATTTATTGCTTATGCCTCTGTGCTCCATGTTTTAAAATTAGAATTAATTTGTTATTAACAGTTTTCATAGATTTCAAGTTTTATTTTTCATGTATTGAAATATCTTTGATTATCATATCCTCTCAAATCAGTCTCTTGTATCCCATTCATCTTGGCCTCTTGTCAACTTGCAACCTCAATATAACATTGACTGTTTTTACTTCCTTTACAGATGTGTCTCTTTTATAGTATACTTTTTTGTTGGTTTTTCTTTCTTTCTAGTATATTTAAAGAATATTTTTATTATTTCTAAAAATACAGAAGACACATTTTTATGCTTTTTTTCCCATTCCAGTGAGAAAATCTAACTTGTAATTCTTACCATTTGAGTTTGTGTACAAAAGGAAGAATCGAGAAGATACTGAGAACATTGTCTTCACAATTCTTTCTTGAAAGATTTTGAATCTCCTTGCTAATGACCTAGTTTTCCTAGTCAAAATAAAATCTTTTAGGTTTTGAATAGAAAAAGAGTTCCGGAAGGAAAATGTGTAGGTGAGAAAGGGCGTGTATAAGCCCAGTCTTAACACTCAGATAGGCTTTTAAGGTTTTTTTGTTTGTTTGTTTTTGAGACAGGGTCTCATTTTATTGCCCAGGCTGGAGTGCAATGGTGTGATCATGGCCCACTGCAGTGTTGATCTCCTGGGCTCAAGCCATCCTCCTGCCTCAGCCTCCCAAGTAGCTGGGACTACAGAAGTGTGCCGCCATTTCCAGCTAATTGTTTTTGATTTTTTTATAGAGACAGGGTCTCACTGTGTTGCCTAGCCTGGTCTGGCTAGGCAGTCCTCTTGCCTCGGCCTCCCAAAGTGCTGGAATTTATAGGCATAAGCCACTACACCCAGCCTGTTAGTTTTAACTGAAATATTCCCCTTTACCAATTAAATGATACTGTTCTAAATTTAAATGTAAGTTAAAAACAACAACAACAACAAAAGCCTCTTTCCCTGGCTTCTCTTAATACTACTGAGATTGGCTAATATTTCAAAGCAAACTTTATTTATGGAAAACAAAGTGCAGCTAGTGATAGAAATACACAGAGTAGTTCAGTTAGGTTTCAGAAACTCAAGTTTCTGACAATATAATGTTCAAGCCTCAAAGGCTAAATACAGTAGATAGGCATTTTTGTTTGTCCTTCCTTCCTAATCTTTTATCTTAAGGTAGCAATAACTGTATTATTTCTCTTAGTGTGAGAATAATTTACTCAGACATCTTGTTCCATGTTGGGTATGGCCCAGATCCTTTAATCCGTATTGCTAGTTCAGACATCCAAACCTCCTTTGGTTCTTCTTTTCCATTATTAATTTCCTACAAATAAAGATATATGTCACTTATAATATGTGAATTGTGATGTAGGCTTAAAAAGCCTTGATCATCAGCTTCTTTCAGTTATGGGATTACCTATCAGGTAAATGAGTCTTAACTTTATAATAATTTGCCTATTACAGCTCAACTTATTGCCATCTTCGACACAGTTATAAGTTTATTCTGCTATATCTATTATTTTACATTGAGATCCCTTTTCCTGCCAAGACCACTTGAGAGTTAAAGCAGAATGCCCTGATAGAAGAAAACTGAAGCAGAGGAAACTTAAAATCCTTAGTGGGGAAACCCATATTCAGCCAGTACAAATCCAAAACCTTTAAGAGAGACTTGCTTGTATCTTCATTTTGAAATGAGCCTTAGTGGATAAGAATCTGTGACAAAAAGGAATATTGCCCCTTGACTGTTAAGTTCAAGAAAGAAGAAATTCCTCTGAATTAAAACCAGCCTGAATAATCTAATGCTATCCGGGCAAAGGCTTCTTTAGCTTCATAACAAAACCATCTAAAAATTTAGTGGCTTAAAACACAGCAATTTATTATTTACTGGTTGGGCTGTTCCCCCCTCCTCATTGGTCATTCAGTTCAGACTTGTTTTATATTATGGTGGTTGCGGCGCAGTGTTCCAAAATCCTGAAGGCAGTAACTGCAAGGTGTCTTGAAACCACCCCCACGGTATAATCAATCAGTTGTATTTCTGTATATTAGCAACAAAAAATAGAAAATCGAAGTCATAAAATCAAAATAAAATTTATATTAGTATTTACAACCCTATAAGCAAGATATACTGCTCCATTTACTTAGGTTTTTAATTTTACTCAGCAATGTTTTGTACTTTTCAGTGTATAGGTCTTTCAAATTTTTTATCCCATTTATCCCTGAGTATTTCATATTTTTTGATGCTGTTAGCTTAGCTTAATTGGGATTCCCACTGTGTTTAAGAGTGGGATTGATTCTTTAAGAAAGAAGAGGTGCCTAGATGCTTTGTGGATATCCAGTCATGGCTACTGTACATTTATATTCTATTATTTAACCGTTACCTAACTGAAGGGCATTTGATATTTCTGGTTTTTTTTTTTTTTCCTGAGATTACAGGTGATTTTTAGAGAAATCCTATTAAAATGTACCATACGTATACAGAAATGCACATATTATAAGACATATACATGTACTCTTGTTTCTCCTCCCCCTTCTTTATTTTATAAGTGGGCGGACCCAGGGTGAGCCCAATCATGTAACCATTTACACAACTGAAGAAATAAAACATAATTGTTTTGGAAACTCCCTTATGCTCCTTCAAGTCAACCGCCCCCAATTGTAACCACTATTTTGACTTTAGCAGAAATTAGATTTGCCATTTTTTGAATTTTACATAAATGGAATAATACAGTAGGCACTCTTTTGTGTCTGGCTTATTTTGCTCATCATTTGTGACAAGTGCTGTGTTTGTCATAGATCGTTTATTTTAGTTGTTGTATAGTGTCCCATTGTGGGAATATAACCACAGTTTAACTGTTTTACTGTTGATGGATGTTTGGGCAGTTTTCAGTTATTAGTCTTTATGACTAGTACTGTGATGTATATTTTTGAAATATAGTGTTATTGGGATGTAATTTATACATCATAAAATTCACCCATTTCAAATGTACAATTTAGGGATCTTGGTACATTGTATGAATTGCACACCTATCACAATACAGTTTTAGAACTTTTTCTTCACCCTAATAATGTCCTTCATGCCTATTTATAGTTAATCCGTATTCTCACCCCCAACCGTAGGCAACCATTAATCTACTTTCTGTCTGTATAGATTTGTTTTTTTCTGGACATTTTGTGTAAATGGACTCAGACATACAATTTGTGTTTGTATATAGGAAGCATTATGCATTGTATATAGGAAGCATTATGCAGGTAAGACAAATTTGTATCTAGAGTCTATTCCAGTAACAACAAAGCACTGCCACTTCCATGATGGAAGTGGTCCAATGTAGTGAACCTTGCACCAGGTGAGCTGGATGATCACCCCAGGGAATGGTGCCATATCAGGGACTCGGTGTTGGTCTCTGCTGCTGGCATATTAGGCAATTAGCAGTGGCTGTAGCCAGGTCAGCCTGGGTTTGGTTTTCAGCAATCTCAGTTTTGCAGCTATAGTAGGTAAGTATTGTTTTCAGGAAAGACACAGAAACTTTGAGGTCATTTTTGTGATGCTCGAGCTGGGAATTTGAACCCCTGAGCACATCTTTTTTTTTTTTTTGGAGACTGAATTTCACTCTTGCCCAGGCTGGAGTGCAGTGACGTGATCTCGGCTCACTGCAGCCTCTGCCTCCTGGGTTCAAGTGATTCTCCTGCCTCAGCCTCCTGATTAGCTGGGATTAGAGGTGTGTACCACCACATCTGCCTAATTTTTTGTATTTTTTTAGTAGAGACGGAGTTTCACCATGTTGGCCAGCCTGGTCTCAAACTCCTGACCTCAGATGATCTCCCTGCCTCAGCCTCCCAAAGTGCTGGGATTATAGGCATGATCCACCGTGTCCAGTCTGCACATCCTTTTCTTTATCCACTTCATGTTTTCTAGTTAAGAGCAACCAGCTAATTTCATTATATCATTACTTTGACCAGAATGTTCTAAGGTATCAAACAGATGATCTTTAAAATGAAGGAAATTCTGTCATTCGTGACAACATGGGTGGAACCAGAGGACATTATGCTGAGTAAAATGCGCCAAGCACAGAAGGATAACACTGTATGATCTCGCTTGTGTGTAATCTAAGTAACTGTCTCATAGAAATGTAGTTACTGAACGCCGGGGGGTTAGGAGGTGGAATGAGAAAAGGGGAGATGGAGATGAAAAGGTACATACAGACTTTCAGTTAAATTGGGAGAGTAGGTTTTAGTGATCTATTGCACTGTGTATTAGTCCCTTTTGAGTTGCTAGAAAGGAATATGTGAGACTGAATGATTTGTAAAGAAAAGAGTTTTTTCTGACTCATGGTTCTCCAGGCTGTACAAGCATGGCACCAGCATCAGCTAGACTTCTGGTGAGGCCCCTGGAAGCTTTCGCTTGTGGTGGAAGGTGGAGGTGGAGCAGGTGTGTCACAGAGCGGAGCGAGAGAGAGGGGAGGAGGGGCTAGGCTCTTTTAAACAACCAGGTCTCACATGAAGCAATAGAGAACTCACCTATTAGCACAGGGATGGCACCAAGCCATTCATGAGGGATCCACCCCCATTACACAAACACCTTCCACATCCAATATTAGGGATCACATTTCAACATGAGATTTAAAGAGGACAAACATCCAAACTATATCACACTGCACGGTGACCACAGTTAATAATAATGTATTACATATTTCACAGTTGCTAAGTTGGTGAGCTGATGTGTTCTATTGTTTTGAATGAAACTAAGTTTATCTGTCTGTCCCCAGCAGCCACCAGATGCTCAGAGAGCACCAGCAGGTGATGAAACTGCATGGGTCCCTTTATCAACACTGTATACTTAGGCTACAATAAATTTATACACAAATATTTTTCTCTGCTCTTTCCTTTTCTTAAACGTGTCCTCAATATTAGTGCTACGCTTGTATATGTCTTTCATGCCCCAGAAAAAGTGATATGAACAGAACAAGATTGTACTGTGGTTGTTTTTAATATATTTTTTAATGCAAAACTGCTGCTGGAAGAGAGAAATCAATGAATAAGCCAGATGTTGGGGATAGCCAAAAACAACACATTTCATAAATATTGAAAATGATCCATTTTATATTAACCAAGCTAAATCTAGACAATAATAGTTTGTTTTTATGTGCTGACAATTCCCAATTTTATGTTTGTAGCCCACCCTGTCCTTTGAACTTTAGGCCTGTTGATGTTTTACTCAGCAATAATCTCAGACTTGGTCAAAGCAGAACACATATTCTCTCTAGTGTCTCTTCAAGAAACAAAAAACCCTGATCTTTTTCTTTGTTTTCATCATCAGTCCAATTGTTCAAGTCAGAAATCTAGAATCCCAAATCCTTGGCATCTCCCTCTATCCCTGTTAAGTCATTCTCTAGTCCTGTCTCGTCTGTTTCCTAAGTATTTCTTATATCTCTAATTCTTTCCATATTCAGTGGTATTGCCCTCTTTAAAGCCATTATTATCTGTTGCCTGGCATATTGGAGTAGGTTTTTAGCTGGTTACCTAGCATCTACTCTTGCCCCTACCTAGCTCATTGTCTAGCCTGCAGCCAACATGAACATTAAAAATGCAAATCTGATCATGTCACCGTTCTGTTTAAACTCTGTCTGTGGCTATTAGGATAAGATTCAAAATCCTGGAAGGACCTTGTTAGATTTTTTTATGCCTCCTCGGCATGATAAATGATGGGTTTTGTCATGTTTTCTCTGCTGCAGTCATGTTTATCTTCTTTCTTTCAATTCTCAAGACATGTACATGTACTCGTTTCTCCTGCCCCTTCTTTATCAGCTAGCTACCACTTATTTATTCTTCAGAGTTCACCATATTTATTTAAACTTAAATGTTGAGCTAATTCTTAGCTATAGAGAGCATTAAGTTAATAAGCACTAGTTTTAAGAGCTGTGTTTTCAGAGAAACCATCCTTTCACCTTCTCAAACTTATGTCTGAGCAAAGTCTTAATGTTTTTAAGAAGCAGAACTAATTCACCTAATGCCTATACTTTGAACGTTGATGACATTACTTTGTGATTCTATTTTTGTTTTGCTCCAAACTTTTAATATCTGCAGAAATTCTGTGAAAGCCTAATATTTTTTATCCTTTCTGTCAGTGCACCAGTGGCTGATGTCTGCTTTGAAATCAGTAAGCCAGGAAAAAACATATGTAGATGGAGTAAACAGAGATGACTAGAATAAGAAAGAAAAATCTAGGCATTAATACACAGTGTTGATTTAAAAATGAGTAAACTGTTTTGAAATGTAAACATTCTAAATTTCTTAAATACAATTTTAAAATCTCATTTATTTTCCGGTTTTTAATCACAATAAAATTTCTCTAGTTCTGTTTTGAAACATAAGGAAATACAGCATGTGGCTTTAGGTTAAAAATTCACTCATGGAATAATTCTTACAGGTGTTTCAGGTTAGTATATTATATAAATGGGGCCCTCTTGGCACTTGAATCCAAGGCTTGGTGGAAATGAGCCAAATCTGGATTGAGCCCTTGCCGTGGTGCTTTCCATTTCTCGTTTATATGGTTAGGTGTGGTATAGTAGAAAGAATATAGACTTTGGACTTAGATATACCCGTGTTTAGTTCCCTCAGCAGCTTTTAATATGTGCACTTGGGAAAGTCAGTTACTTGGTTTCTTCATCTATGAAGATAAGAATAATAAATACTTGATAGGGTTATAACTGATTTTTGAGAAATGAAAAAAATATATATTACCTAGCAGTTAATACTTAAGATTTGTTAATTGCCCAGAAGAAATTTAAATACTTAAAGAGAAATTTGAAGACCTTTACCTTTAGTATCTTCCCAGCTTATCAACTAACCACACCCTGTTTTACCCTACAATAAAATAATAGCATTGATTATGTTAGAATGGCCCTTCTAACTTAAAGTATTTTATCATGACCAAGTGGCTCTCATCTTTTGGAATTTGATGGTTTGACTTGTTATAATAGTTATCTCTGGCTGTAGGATTGAGATAAATCATATTTCATTGTCTGCTATCTAGAAGAATTAGAAGAAAACATTCCTGCCAGTAGTATCAATCTTTTTTTTTTTTTTTTTTGGTTTTGAGACGGGGTCGTACTTTGTTGCCCAGGCTGGAATGCAGTGGTGCGATCTCAACTCACTGCAACCTCTGCCTCCTGGGTTCAAGCAGTTCTCTTGTCTTGACCTCCTGAGTAGCTGGGACTGGTGTGCGCCACCACCGGCCTGGCTAATTTTTGTATTTTTAGTAGAGACAGGGTTTCACCATGTTGGCGAGGCTGGTCTGGAACTCCTGACCTCAAGTGACCTACCCATCTCCGCCTCCCAAAGTGCTGGGTATAGGCTTGAGCCAGCATGCCTGGCCTAGCATTAATCTCTTATTGTCTCAACTCATAGTATAAACCACTCTTACTTCATACCTTCTTTCAAGAATGTACAGTTGGCCCTTGAACAACATGGTAGGGTTAGGGGCACCACCTCACCCTCACAAACAAAAGCCTGCATTTAACTTCCCAGAAACTTTACTAATAGCCTGCTGTTGACCAGAAGCTTTATCAATAACATAAAGTCAACTAATTCATATTTTATATGTGTATTATATCCTGTATTCTTACAGTAAAATAATCTGGAGAAAAGAAAATTTATTTAAAAAAACCATAAGGAAGAGAATATATTTACTATTCATTAAGTGTAAGTGGATCGTTATAAGGTCTTTGTCCTCTTCTTCACATTGAGTAGGCTAAGGAGGAGGAAGAAGAAGAGTTGTTACTCTTATCTCAGGGGGTGACAGAGGTAGAAGGAGTGGCAGGAACATTTGGCGTAGCTTTACAGAAATACAATTTCTGCCTGACTTCTTTTTTGTTTTTTCGTTTCTCTACAAATGTTTCTACACTTTAACCATTTGCTTTAGTTTCAGGGCAGATATCATAGAAGGGTTCCTGTCATAAAAGGAAGTCAAAAGCAGCCTTGAATAATTGGAACCTTTCTGCCAGAATTTCTAAGTTTTTAATGTTAGTTTGTTTTCTGGCATTGCTTCTTATATGTTGTCTTTCTGATCGTCTGGCACCTGTTCAAAAGCACTCATCTTCATCATGTCATCTTGTTACTTCCTCTTGTGTGGTGTCTGTTTGCACCTGAATTTATCCAAGATGCTTATTTTTAAACGCTTCACCATCACCACCCCACCACCACCTTTTTTTTTTTTTTTTTTTTTTTTTTTTGCCATATTCACAATCTCTTTCATGATTTCCTTGATTGGCTCTGCCATAAATCCTGTGAAGTCATGCACAACATCTGGACACAATTTTCTCCAGCAGGAATTTTCTATAACAATGATGGCATCTTCAGTGGTGTAATCCTTCCTGACTTTCATGATGTTCTCTCTATTGGGATTTTCTTACAGGGAGTTAACAGTCCTTTTCCATAGAATATCGTGTAATGAGACTTAAAGATTCTTATGACCCACTGATTGGGAAGGTGAATTAGAGACATTGTGTTTGGGGGGCAAGTAGACCACTTCAACACCTTTGATGTTAAATTCATGAGGTAGCCAGGGGCATTGTCCAATATCAAAAGAACTATAAAAGGCAGTCCCTAACTGGCAAGGTACTTCTTTACTTCAGGGGCAAAGCATCAATGGAACCAGTCTAGAAAATTAGTTCTTGTTTTCCTGACCTTTTTGTTGTACCACCAAAAGATTGTTGGTTTTTCTCTTCAAGGCTCAGGAGTTAGTAGCTTTATAGATAACGGCAGCCCTGATCATAAACCTAACTGCTTTTACACAAAACAGTGGAGTTAGCCTATCCTTTCCTGCTTTAAATCTTGTTGCTTACTTCTCCTCCTTACTAATATAATAAATGTCTTTTGTGGCATTTTTTTCTGGACTGGGGTAGTTTGCATTAAAAACTTAGGCAGATATCCTTCCTCAACTGTTTTCTTAACAGTGCCTGGGAACTTGTCTGCTGCCTCTTGGTCAGTAGAAGCTGTTTCTCCTATTATCTTGACATTTTTAAAGCCAAATCTCTTTCTGAAATTATCAAACCATTCTTTGCTGACATTAAATTCTTTCTTCACCTTTCTTTTGCTTTAAGTTGTCATATAATGAGTTTACTTAGAGTCTGTAAGTATGCCTTTCTTATAGCAATTCTGTACCCACATAAAAGCTGCATCTTGAATGTGAGATAAAAGTATTTTGCAAAAACTGCAAGATTTTTGCACCTGCTACTGTAGGTGCAGCAGTGGCTTGACAAATTTCCTTTTCTTCAGTACTTTTTATGTTGGATTCATTTATCTTAAAATGGTGAGCAACTGCAGCTACACACTTCAACCTTCTATGCTTATTAAGCAATTCAACTTTTTCTTGTAATACCGTGACTTTTCTCTGCTTCTTGGAAGCACTTCCAGTATCACTAGTGGCAACTCTTATGGGTCCCATAGTGTTAGTCAAGGTTTCAGGTATTGCTCTAAACATAGTGAAAAATGAGTTGACTGAGAGATACCACTTTTACTGTGACAGTAAATTCACTCAGGTGGTGATGATTATCCTCATGACATTTTAAGCAGATACTTGAAACAGCTGAGCTTGCTGCAATAGCAACAGGAGATAGCTATGAAATTATTATGTACGGAGTTAATTTTATGCAGTTATTCAATAGTACATCTTTACGTTTCTTTACATTTCTCTGGACTTTGGATGATACCATATATAGTCTAAGACTTTGTGAGTGTAAGTTTTGTTGAATTTTAACTTTTTATATTTGTGTATATTTTACAGTAATGTCATCAAATAGAGTGGTATCTATAGTTTATGCATTCATGACATACCTTAATTTTTCAATATTTCTAGGCTACACAGTTTGTCTGCAAGTTTTTTCAAATTGTCACAAATCTCCAAAAAATTTTCTTACACATTTAAAAAAACTGGCGTATGAATGGATCCATGCAGTTCAAAGCTTTGTTGTTCAAGGGTTAACTAACTGTAGTTATATTCACTGTGTCTGCATGTTGCTCATGCAGTGACTAGTATGATGTCTTCCTTTACCCAAGCTAGTATGGCTTTTTTCTCTTATTATTTATGTATCAAGGAACCTCCTCAAGGTTAGCTGCTATTATAAGAAATGACTGGAAATTGTCTTTGAAGTACCACACAGAAGAAACTTGGCTTGTTTCCTATCTGTTTATGATTGTTTATGCTAATGTATGGATTGTCCTTCAGTTGTCAATTTCTATTCCAGAAACCTGGCAATACTTTTGTGCGTGTGTGTGTGTGTGTGTGTGTGTGTGTGTGTGTGTGTGTGTGTTTTGAGGTGAAATTCACATAACAAAAAAATAGTAAAAAATACTTGAAAGCATGCAATTCAATGACATTTGGTACATTTACAGTGTTGTACAACCATCACTTCTATCTAGTTCCAAACATTTTCATCACCACCAACAAAGGAGACCCCTGTACCCATTAAAAGCAGTTATTCCCCCTTCCCTCCTGTTCAGCTGCAACAAACATTAATCTGCTTTGTCTCTATGGATTTACCTATTCTGGATATTATATGTAATTGGAATCATAACAATATGTGACTTTTGTTTCTAGCATCTATCATATAGCGTATTTTTAAGGTTCACATTGTAACATGTTAAGATTGCATTCCTTTTTATGGCTGGATAAAAATTTTCGTTGTATGTATATATGACATTTTGTTTATCTATTCACTGGTTAATGGATATTTGGGTTGTTTCCACAATTTGAGTATTGAGAGTTGTGCTTCTATGAATATTCATATGTAACAAGTATTTCTTTGAATAGCTGTTTTCAATTTTTGGTGTATGTACCTAAAAGTGGAATTGCTGGATCATATGGTAATTCTGTGTCTAAGTTTTTCTTAACATTTTTCTTAACACTGTTTTCTTAGGTTTTCCTCATTAGCTGCCTCATTTTACATGTCCACCAGCAATAAACAATGGTTCCAATTTCTCTGCATTCTCACCAACACTTCTTATTTTCTTTTTTTATTATTTTTAGTAGCCATTGTAGTATGTGGGAAATGGTAATCTCATGTGATTTTGATTTGCATTTCGTTAATGACTGATGTTCCGTATCTTTTCAAGTACTTTTTTGGCCTTTTGTATATCTCTGGAGAAATAATCTGTTTAGGTTCTTTGCCCATGTTTTAATTGGGTTGTTTCTCTTTTTGTTGTTAAATCCAAAGACTTTATATATTTTGGATATTAGACTTTTACCAGATATATGACTTGCAAATATATTCTCCCATTCTGTAGGGTTGTCTTCACTTCTATGCATTTTTTAGTGCTAGCTGCTGTGTTTAGGTCTTTGATCCATTTTGAGTTAATTTTTATATATGGTATAAGGTAGGAATACAATGTCATTTTTTGCATGTGGATATCCATTTGTCTTAGCACCATTTCTTGAAGAGACTGTTTTCCCCTACTGAATGGTCTTAGCCACCTTCTTAAAAATCAGTTGACCACAGATGTATAGATTTATATCTGGACCTTTAATTCAGTTAGTTGATTTAATTATTATTAGTCTTATGCCAGTAATACATTGTATTGATTACTGAAGCTTTATAGTAAGTGTTGAAATTGAGAAGAAAAAAGTGCATCTTTAATTCTGTTTGTTTTCAAGATGGCTGTGACTAGTGTAGATCCCTTGCATTTTCCTGTGAACTTTAGGATTGGGTTGTCAATTTCTACCAAAAAGGAAGCTGGGGTTTTGATAAGAATTACATTTAATCTGTGGGTTTATTTTCAGAGTATTGTCATCTTAACAATTTTTCAATATTTTATTCCTTTTTATTCTATTGTACAGGTAATCATTTTCTTAATTTCCTTTTTGTTCATTGCTAATATACTTAAAACAATGAATGTTATGTGTTGGTCATATATTCTGGCACTTTGAATAAAGGTAATAATCATTTTCTTAATTTCCTTTTTGTTCATTGCTAATATGCTTAAAACAATGAATGTTACGTGTTGGTATTATATTCTGGCCCTTCGAATTTGTATATGACCTTTAACAGTTTTCTTTTGTGAAAATTCTTTAGAATTTTCTATATGTAAGGTCTTTTCACCAGCAAATAGAGATACAGTTTTACTTCTTCCTTTTCACTTTGGGTGCCTCTTTTTTTACTTGAGTAATTACTTGGCTAGAACTTCCAGTACAGTGTTGAATGGAAGTGAAGAATGAGGCCATCCTTGTCTTGTTCCTGACCTTAGCAGGAGAGCTTTGTCTTTTGCCACTGCGTATGATGTGAGCTCTGGGGTTTTTAAAGGTGTTCTTTGTCAAGTTGAGGAAGTTCAATTCTATTCCCAGTTTTTTGTGTGTTCTTATCATGAAAGTTTAATTTTGTCAGGTTCTTTTTCTTTTTTCTACATCGAGATAATGGTGTGTTTTTTCCTCTCTTTATTAATGTGGCATATTACATATATTTTGTATATCGAACCACCCTCATAATCCTGGGACCTGTCTCAATTGATTATAGTGTTTAATCTTCTTAATATGATGCTATATTTGGTTTGCAAGGGATATTGGCTTATGGTTTTTTGTGGTGTCTTTGTCTGGCTTTGGTGTCAGAATAATGCTGTGTTTATAGGATGTGTTGGGAAGTGTTCCATCTTCTATTTTTTAAGAGAGTTTGAGGAAGACTGGAGTTAATTCTTTAAATGTGTGGTAGAATCAAACAATGAAACCATCTAGAGCCTTCTGGCCTTTTTATTGGGAGCTTTTTGTTTACTGACTCAGTTGTCTACTTGTTAAAGGTATGTTCATCTTTTCCATTTCTTGTTGAATTGTTTTTGGTAATTTGTGTGTGCCTAAGAAGTTGTTGATTTCATCTATGTTATTTGTTGGCATACAATTGTTCATTGTGTTTTCTTATGTTTATTTCAGTGGTAGTGTCACATTTTCATTTCTGGTTTTAGTAATTTGGGTCTTCTCTTATTAACCAAAAGTTTGTTGATTTTGTTATCTTGTCAAAGAACCAACTTATTTACTTTATTCTGCTAGCTTTGGGTTTACTCTGCTCCTTTTTTCCTAGCTTTTATGGGTATGATGTTAGGTTATTGATTCAGGCATGTGATTTTTCTTTTTTTCTATTTTAATGTAGGCATTTATATCTAGAAATTTTACTCTGAGAACTGCTTTTACTGCATCCCCTAGGTTTTGGGATATTTTGTTTTCATTTTCAGTCATCTCTAAGTATTTTGTAATTTTCCTTGTGATTTATTCTTTGATCCATTGATTTAACAGTGTGTTAATTTTCACGTATTTGTGAGTTTTCTAGTTTTCCTTCTGATATTGATTTCTAGTTTCATTCCATTGTGGTCAGAGAGAACGTACTTTATATGACTGCAGCCATTTGAAATTTATTGAGACTTTTCAATATGTCTGTGAATTTTTTTTTTTTTCCCCCGAGATGGAGTCTCGCTCTATCGCCCAGGCTGGAGTGCAGTGGTGTGATCTTGGCTCAATGCAACCTCCACCTCTTGGGTTCAAGCAGTTCTCCTGCCTCAGCGTCCTCGAGTAGCTGGGACTGCAGGCACACGCCACCATGCCCGGCTAATTTTTGTGTTCTTAGTAGAGACAGGGTTTCGCCATGTTGGCCAGGCTGATCTCAAACTCCTGACCTCAGGTGATCTGCCTGCCTCAGCCTCCCAAAGTGTTGGGATTACAGGTGTGAGCCACTGCGCCCGGCCCAGTATGTCTGTTTTTTAATATTATGTCTAATTTTGTCTAATATGTCTAATTTTTTAATTTTTCTTGAGTTCTGTATTTCCTTATCAAACTTCTGACTGGTGTTTGGTTCTGTTATTGAAAGTGGGATACTGATGTCTCCATTTTTGTGATTGTGGTATTACCTGTTTCTCTTCAGTTCTGTAAATCTTTGCTATGTATGTTATATGTTGATATATCGAGAGAGAGAGATGGGGGGAGAGGGAGAAGGGGCCTGTGTTAGCTATGTATAGGTTTATATTTATTATATTTTCTAGATTGATTGACCCTCTCATTAATGTATAATGTTCTTTGTGTTTTGTAACAGTTGTTGAAGTGCATTTTGCCTGATATTAGTAGGGCCACCTTTACCAGTTGAATTGCTTTCCTCAGAAGATGTTGAAGTCTTAACTCAGGTACCTGTGAATGGAACATTGAGAAATAGGGTCTTTGTAGTAAATAGGCTTTTGTGGTAATTTGTTATGGCAGCCCTAGGAAACTAACACATTTTGGTATTGGAAGTGGGCTATGAAAAAGTTCCTAAAAATGTTGGCATAGCTTTGGGATTGGGTAATGGATATTGGCTTTGAGTATTTTGAGGTGTGGTGCATGCCTCTAATCCCAGCTATACTCGGGAGGCTGAGGCAGGAGAATTGCTTGAACCTAGGAGGCGATGATTGCGGTGAGCCAGGATTGCGCCGTTGCACTCCAGCCTGGGCAACAAGAGTGAAACTCTGTCTCAAAAAAAAAGAAAAGAAAAAACAGCGTAGATTGCCTTGAAGAGATGGTCAACAGAAATATGAGTGTTAAAGGCAGTCTGATGAGGCCTTAGAAGGAAATGATGAACATGTCATTGGACAGTGGAGAAAAGGGTGATCCTTGTTACAAAGTTGCAGAGAACTTGACCTGAATTGTGTTCTATCATTGGGTAAGCAATGAACTTGGATATTTATCTGAGTAGATTTACAAACAACGTGTAGAAGGTATAGCCTTGTTTCTTCTTGCTTATATACTAATGTGTGAGAGGAAAGATATAAATTGAGGAATGAATTGTTTAGCAAAAAGGAGCCAGCACTTGATAATTTGAAAATTTTTTAGTCTGTCCAGATAGTGTATTGTGGTACAGGACCAAGGCTGTGACTGGACAGCTATTCTCTAAAGAGACTTGGTATATAACTTGTGGATCGAATCAGCCATCCCAGCACTTCCCAGAATAGACATGCAATTTTTCAGGAAAGATCTGTGGAGGACTCTCATTTGGTGGCTTCGACCCCCTGAATTTCATGAAAGACTGACAAAGTTTTTGAGAATGTTGTGACAGCAGAAACACTGCCAGGCTGGCCTGAATGGGACAGAGACAGAATGGAATTAAAGAAGAATGATGCTGAGGGTAGAGCTGCAAATGCTGGGTCCTGGGTGTATTAGACTTCCTGGGGCCACGATGGCAGGGCTATTTCCCCAGTGGACTCAGAGTACAAACCATTATCCACAAAAGCTTATTCTTAGGGCTTAAAGTCTAATGCTTTTCGCTAGGTTTTGGACTAACCTGGGACCCCTGACCCTTTTTTCCCCCCTTCTGTTTTCTTCCTTTTGATATGGAGATGTGTAATCTATAACTGTCCCACCATTGTTTTTTGGAATCAGCTCCACAGATGGAGAAGAATTTTGCTCTAGAGTGGACCATACCCCCAGTCTCATTCATAACTGATCTAGATGATGAGATTTGATCCTTTTTGAGTTGATGATTTTTAGGTATTGTTTGGATTTAGACTTGATACTGGAATGGGTTAAGACTCTGGGAGGTTGGGATTAGGCGAATGTATTTTGCACATTGGAAGGACATAAATTTTAGGGAACCAGAAGGTGCAGACTACTACGGGTTGAATTTTATCCCTCCAAAAATGTGTTGAGGTCCTAGCCCTTAATACCTGTGAATATGAACTTATTTGGAAATAGGATCTTTGCAGATGTAATCAAGTTATAATGGAGTTATTCTGTATTACAATGGGCTCTAATCCACTATGACTGATGTCCTTATAAGAATAAGGACATCACACATGGGACAGGAGGAAACACCATGTGATGATGGAGATAGAATTGAAGTTAGCAGCTATAAGCCAAGTTGTTGACCACCACCAAAAGCTAGGAAGAGGCAAGGAATGATTCTTCTCAGAGTCTGAGAGGGAGTGTGGTCTGTTATTGTGTTGATTTTGGACTTTTATCCTCCAGAAGTATGGGAGAATAGATTTCTGTTGTTTTAAGACATCCCAGTTTGTTGTGATTTGGTAGAGCAGCCCTGGTAGACTAATACATTATTTCGGCTCTCTCTTGCTTACTATTCGCATGTAATATCTTAATCCATTCTTTTACTTTGAACCTGTTTGTGTCTTTGGATCTAAAGCAAACTTGTCCACTATGGCCTGCAGTCTGAATGCAGCTCAGAACGGCTTTGAATGTGTCCCAACACAAAATCGTAAACTTTCTTAACACATTATGAGTTCTTTTTGAAATTTTTTTATCTCATCAGCTATCATTAGTGTATTTTATGTGTCGCCCAAGACACGTCATCTCCTTCCAATGTGGCCCAGGGAAGCCAAAAGATTGGACAACCAGGTCTAACGTGAGTTTCTTGTAGACAGACTGTAGATTGGTTGTATTTTTTGTTAATCCATTCTGCTAATATGTACCTTTTAATTCCACAGTATATATATATATGTAAACTACCGATAAGAATGGCCTGCCATTTTGCTTTGTGTTTTCTGTCTTTAATATCTTTTATTTTGATCTTTATTTTCTTTGTATTTCCTTCTTTGTGTTGCAGATATATAGCAGTCTACCATCTTCTCTTCATTTTCTGTATATTTTTATTTTCTTAGTGGTTACCTGGGGATTGCATTTAGTACTTTAAACTTTATCTAGTTTAATGCCAGTTTAGCTTCAGTAGTAAACATATCTCTGCTCTGTACTATTCTGTGCCTCACCATTTATGTTATTGTTGCAAAGTGTATGTTTTGATGTCAAATGCCCATTAACATAAATTTATAGTTGCTATTTTGTACATTTGTCTTTCAAATCATGTGGGGAGAAAAAGGAGTTAGAAATCAAAAGTACAATATCATATTTTTGCCTCTGTAATTATCTTTGCCAGTGTTTTAATTTATGGTTTTAAGTGCTCTCTAGTGTCCTTTAATTTCATCTTAGAGGATTCCTGATAGCATTTTTTATAGGGCAGATCTACTAGTGATAATCTGTTTTTGATTTTCTGGTAATGTCTTAATTTCATCTTCGTTTTTAAAGAATAGTTTCGGCAGCTATAGAATTCTTGCTTGACGATTTTTTTTTTTCCTTTCATCACTTTGTTATCACACTGCCTTCTGACTTCCATGGTTTCTGATGGGAGGCTGTTAATCTTGTTGAGTATTCCTTGTTGCTTATGAGTCACTTCTTGCTGTTTTTATGGTTCTTTGTATTTGTCTTTCTACCAATTGATAATAATAAATGTGTCTAGGTGGGGATCTCTTTCATTTATCCTACTAGGAGTTAGGTAAAGTTCTTGTTTGTACAGACTATATTCCCCAATAGTTTTTCAAATATTCTTTCTGTTCATTTTCTCTCCTTCTGCAAATCTTATTATGCATCTGTTGGCATGCTTAATGGTTGTCTAAACGATCTCTTAGGCTTTATTTTCCTTTATTCTTTTTTTCTTTATATTCTTCATACTGGATCATCTCTGTTGGCCTAGCTTAAAGTTCACTGATTCTTCTTTTTCAAGTCTGCGGTGAATTTTTAATTTCAGTTATTATACTTCTCAGCTCCAGAATTTTTTTCTCTTAGTTCCTTTTTTGGGGTGGGGGGTGGTTTCGCTCTTGTCGCCTGTGCTGGAGTGCAATGGTGTTATCTCAGCTCACTGCAACCTCCACCTCCTGGGTTCAAGTGATTTTCCTACCTCAGCCTCCCAAGTAGCTGAGAATACAGGGATGCGCTGCTACAAACAGCCCAGCTAATTTTTGTATTTTTAGTAGAGACGGGGTTTTGCCATGTTGGCCAGTCTGGTCTCTAACCCCTGACCTCAGGTGATCCGCCCACCTTGGCCCTCCAGAGTGCTGGGATTACAGGTGTTAGCCACTGTACCCGGCCTCTCTTGGTTCCTTTTTATAGTTATCTTTTTATTGGTATTCTGTATTTGTTGAGACATATTTCTTCTGATTTCCTTTAGTACTTTGTCAGTGATTTTCTTTAGCTCTGATTGTCTTTAGTTCTTTAAACATTGTTTTTTACAACTTTTATTTTAGATTCGGGGGTACATGTGCAGGTTTGTTACTGGGGCATATTGTATGATATGAAATTTAGGATATGAATGATCCCATCACGCAGGTACTGAGCATAGTACCCAATAGTTTTTCAACCTCCCCCCAGTAATCTCCAGTTTCTGTTGTTGCCGTCTTTATGTCCATGAGTACCTAATGTTTAGCTCCTACTTTGGTCTCTGTGGTCTCTAAAGGTTCTGGTCCTTTCGCTTATATTCATCAAGTGATTTGACAGATTTCCTTAAACATCTTTACTCACCTTTTTCTTGATTCAGTGCTCACTTGGCTTTTATAACCTTTAACTATTGTTAAGAGTTTCCACAAAGTTGATTCTGACAGTTTTTGTTCATGATATGTGTTTATTTCTATGGAGGGACATTTTTGCTGTCATCTCTGACAGAGTGGTTTTTTTTTAAGACTAGATTTTTAGGGGACGGGAGCAGTAGTATTCAATAAGATAGGCTATTATGCCTTATTCGTAATGGTAAACTATTGTTATCAAATTGGCATCATTTATCCAATGAGTAAAATCTACAGTATAGGAGGTTGTGGGCATACCATCCTTTCATGAAGAAGAAAGGAGCTTTGTTGAGGACAGGAGGTTATGGAGTGAGTTCAAAGTCCAACTCGGTACAGTTGGGTTAAGGAAAAAAAAGATGTCTATTATTAAATGTTGTAATACTTCACAGGTGGTGTTGAATTGTTCTTTTTGATGAAATGTTTTTAAAAGTAGTCATGACCTATATGTAAAAGTCCTTCATTATTAATCTCAAAATATGATTTCTAAATCTAGGTGTCCTTAGCTAACCTTGTGATTTTGAATAAGCTTCTTCTTTGGGCTTCCAGATACTTTATGGGTAAAACGTAATGGATTGTGCTTAGACTGAATGGCCTTTGAGGTATTTTCACCTATATTAATGTTTTATTTTTTATTTTTTCTATTAAAATAGCTCAGATAGGAGGGTGATGCAATAATGAATGGAAAAAGACAGCTGAAAGGAAATGCACAACTGATTTTGATGGTTGTTTAGAACTGTTCGCACTGCTATTTATCTCTGTGTTTCAAACTAATTTCATTACTTCAATATATTGTCATAAAACTTTCAGTGTAATTAAAGCTAAAATAGCCTATAGTCACCACATTGCTCCATAGTAAACTATTTTTTAATGTTAAGCAAAAATGTTGCCATACTGTATATATAGTTTTGTGTCTTTTTTATACATTTAACAATATTTTTGCTGATAATTCCATGTCATTTTTAACATAAACCTACCTCTATATAGTATTCAATCATACTAAGGTATCATGGTTTATTTAAGCACTTTATCTTTGACAGAGGGTTAGGTTGTTTCTGTTCTTTGCTATTATAAACATAATACAGTTAACCTCCATGTGGTAGTTTATATTTCTAGGGCATATACTTAAAGGTGAAATTACTACACATATTTTTGGACCTACCTTGGAAGTAACCAGTACTTAAGAATTTCTTGTACTTCTTCCAGAAATGTTATTATAGTATGTAAGATATATATATACACACACACACATACTGTAATGACTAATGTGTAGCACTGTTTTTAAGTAGTAGAAGAGTAGACAACTAAACATTCAAAGGGGGGTTGGTTTCATAAGTTATATATTTGTGTGTATATATATCTTACATATATATCTCTCTCTTACATATGTACACAATTATTTGTGAAACCAATCCCTCTTTGAATGTTGTTTTCTACTCTTCTACTACTTAAAAACAGTGCTATACGTTAATCATTTATAAATATGATTGTAATTTTGTAAAATTTCTAGTAGTTGAACATCATGTGGAAAGGTATATACATTTATAATTTTGATGTATATTGTCAAATTGGTCTGCATGGAGGTTTTGCTAATACATTATCATATGTGTGTTAGAGGACCTGTTTTCCCACAGTCTTGACAATACATTATGTTGTCAAATATGATCATCCCCAATATGATACATGAAAAATGGTGTCATGCTATTGTTTTCATTTGAGTCTCTTGTTCTGAGTGGATTGAGCTTTGAGCTTTTGTTTTTTGTTTTTTCTTTTTTTGGAATGGAGTCTTGCTCTTTCGCCGAGGCTGGAGTGCAGTGGCGCAGTCTCAGCTCACTGCAACCTCCGCCTCCCGGGTTCAAGTGATTCTCCTGCCTCAGCCTCCCCAGTAGCTGGGATTGCAGTTATGCACCACCACGCCTGGCTAACTTTTGTATTTTTGGTAGAGACAGGGTTTCACCATGTTGGCCAGGCTGGTCACGAACGCCTGACCTTTTGATCTGCCCGCCTTGGCCACTCAAAGTGCTGGGAATTACAGGTGTGAGCCACTGAGCCCAGCCTGTTAGTTCCTATTTTTCTATTGGGTTATTAGACTTTGTTTATGGTTGATTTTTGCCATGAGGAAAACTTTTTTTATGTGTATCTTATGACCTGAAATTTTGTTTTATTATTGGGCCTTTCCCATTCTGAGTTTATTAAAGAATCTTCTATTGTTAAAATGGGCTCACTTCTAATGTACTTTTTTTATATAGGTCTAAGTAATTAGCTACGCCAGGTATGAAAGCCAGTTTCTGAGATTAACTTTTTATTACTTACTACTCAAGAGAGGATGACCTACCGTACTTCACCCTTAAAACATGACAAAATATAGGATAACAATAACAGATTTGTGTGTGCTCCTGTACACAGTGTCTCATAGGACAAGTGAAACAGAATAGCACCAGAGCTGGACTTTACCATTCAGTTGCTCTATAGATTAGTTCAAATTTATGGTGTGGTTCCAAGAAAAACTCTTGATTAGAGTGAAAAGTACTCCTGTTAGGAATTCCTCTTTAGTAATTTGTTATAGACTTGTTTGGTTGTAAATAACATCTAGATCTATGGTTCTTTCTTTTTGGTGCCTCTGTAGTTCTGGTCATCTTTTTGGGACTAATTAATTTAGTTTCTTTTAACTTAGATCTAAAAGGTAGAATTTCATGAATCCAGTTACTTAAGTGTATTTTGCATAGTTAGCATTGCATTTTTTAGAAGATAAGGCAGTATAAAATTACTACTTTGCAACATGAAGTAATTTCTTTAGCATGATGACATTAAGGATAAGTTTTATCTCATTTTCCTTTTTTTATTTCAATTAAAGTCTTCAGTTTTTTTTCCTTTGAAAATATTTAATTTATCTTCAACTGTATTTACAATTAGTAGATATACAGGGATGGTTATTGGTTAACTGTAAACTTAAAGAGAATGGTATGTCTTTTTATTTAGATCCCAAGGAAGAAAAAGAGGAAGAAGACGATTCTGCCCTCCCTCAGGAAGTTTCCATTGCTGCATCTAGACCTAGCCGGGGCTGGCGTAGTAGTAGGACATCTGTTTCTCGCCATCGTGATACAGAGAACACCCGAAGCTCTCGGTCCAAGACCGGTTCATTGCAGCTCATTTGCAAGTCAGAACCAAATACAGACCAACTTGATTATGGTACAGTGCAACTAGAATATGGCTGTTTACTAACTAGTTGCTGTTACATTTTAAATGTAATGTTGAACATTTGTGTTAACAGCTTAACTGTCAGGGGCAGGTTTGATGGTGTAGGTAGTATTTCTTTGAACAGTTTGCAGATATTCTGCTTTTGTATAATTACCCCATGCAGTAATTTGATTTGCATTTCTTGACTGCAGAGAGAAGATATCTTATATCTACACTAATAAAATTTTGTTTTTGGCTTTGTTTTTCTAGATGTTGGAGAAGAGCATCAGTCTCCAGGTGGCATTAGGTAAAAAAAATTAATATTTCATTTTTAAACCTTTGGGGACATAGCATAGTCACAGTAAATGATTCAGAAGTTGCTTCCATTTGAAATTATTTTGAGCTGTAAGAGAAATTAACTTCAGTTTTGATACTGCATTTAGATTCCATGTTGAGCTTGATTAGAACTTAAACCATGTAATCTACTTACATAGCTTAGAAATCATGTCTTGAGTATCTTCTGTGTTTGGACTTATTCCATGGTAGGCACTAATGTGAAATATGGGTGTTTTGGCCAAGGTTTTGAGATTTTATTGGAATCTTTTGTGTTGTGATTTATCTGTTAGTAGGTCTTTTGATATAGCAGATCACCAGACAGTATTACAAAGTCAGTTGTTTCTTAACTTTTAATGCCATTGAGTTGTCATCACCCTGTTTTTATCTAGGATTTATGTCTTTTTAGTTTCAATTATTACTCTTTGTGATAAAACAGCTAGATTTCAGTTCAATTAGGTCATTAGGATGAAAATGCTAGATGACTTTATCAGTGTTTGGCCACCTCTTAAAAAATTACCAAATAAAATCCCCTCAGACATGTTCCCTACAACCAGAATGTCTCATTTCTATTTACTTATTTTTAGTAGTGAAGAGGAAGAGGAGGAGGAAGAAGAGATGTTAATCAGTGAAGAGGAGATACCATTCAAAGATGATCCAAGAGATGAGACCTACAAACCCCACTTAGAAAGGCATGTCTCAGATTTTACTGCAGACATGTTAATGAAATATAAGTAGGAAAGCACTGTTGCATGCTTTTATTTTGTCTATTGCCAAGCTAATGGGTATGGAATTAATTTTAAATGAGTAATTAATTATGCACTTCTTTTGTAAGTCTAACATCTTACCATACCCTGATAATAATCCTCTCTCCCATTTGTAGAACTTTATTTTGATTATATACAAGTTTTTATGAGTCTGCATGTTTTATTTCAACAAGGTATCATGAATTGCCTGAATACTTAGAATTTTTTAACTGATTGTCTCGTTTCTCTTTACAATTATAGTGAAATTTGATTTACAGGCATCTTTAGTCTGGGGAGGGTTCATTCCATGAGCAACATATACATATATTTGGATCATTACTACGCATGCGAGGATGATTGGTAGGAAATCACATTTCATGAACTGAGGAAGGTAGTTTTATAACAAATCAGTGATAACTCTAAGCTTTAATTTGTTGTCATAGTCTTCCTTGAAAAGATCTTTTGTCTAGTATTGAAATGCATTTGTGTTTTCAGGGAAACCCCAAAGCCACGGAGAAAATCAGGGAAAGTAAAAGAAGAGAAGGAGAAGAAGGAAATTAAAGTGGAAGTAGAGGTGGAGGTGAAAGAAGAGGAGAATGAAATTAGGGAGGATGAGGAACCTCCAAGGAAGTGAGTAGGCAATTATTAAAAATGAAAATCTAACAGATTTTGAACGACTAGTGGAAAAAAGAGTGGGAGTGTGAGGAAGGATGTTGACAAATACATGCTTCAAAATATGTATTTTTTAACTTAAAAAAATTTGGCCTCAAGCAGCTGACAATTTCACTGGAGAGACTCTTAGTAAAAAAATGTTTAGGTTTTTCAGTTCTATTGCAAGGAGAAGGTATTTTTTAATCTTAGTGTTTTTAGATGATACATGGTAGCAACTCTAAAAGTAATACATTGAGATTCATCTAAGTCTTTCATAGTATTGCGTAGTTTATGGAAGGTATATATTTAATCTGTCTTACAGACTGATTTGAAAGTGAAATTACTTCAGGGTAAAATTACTTGCTTGATTTGCCAGATATATCTTTGACTTTATGTATTCTTGGTTATCCTTTGCCACTTGTTCTTTGGCCGTGTGTGTATGTGTGTGTGTGTGTGTGTCTTCAGCCAGCCTTCACTGTGTAAGTTTTGATTCAGAATATGTCTACTGTTACCCTGTCTTCAATTACAGGAGAGGAAGAAGACGAAAAGATGACAAAAGTCCACGTTTACCCAAAAGGAGGTGAGGAATTTTTACCCCTACTGTTTTACACCTTATTCCAGTACCAGGCACTTTACTCACAAATTTAGACTTCATGATAATCCTGCAGGAATGGCTATTTAAAAATTTCACAAAAGCAACTTCACTAATGTTCTAGATGCACAGGTGTTATGATCTTATTTTCATTGTAAGAGCTTGAAATTTCTAACAATCTTAATACTTTACCTTTGGGGGGTTATTAGTTTATTTGTGTTACTTTTTAATTCTGTCAAATATTTGCTAACTCTTGGTTACTTCTAATACAAATTCTGTGTAATCTGTATAGTAGTAAAGAGATTTTAATTCTTCCTACTATAAAATAGCTATTCCCAATAGCACAGTTTGAGTCAGAGGCCACTGTGCAGAGTACCACCTTTTTTTTTTTTTTGCTAACTTTTCTTCTGCATTTTGATAATAGAAAAAAGCCTCCAATCCAGTATGTCCGTTGTGAGATGGAAGGATGTGGAACTGTCCTTGCCCATCCTCGCTATTTGCAGGTCAGTGAAGTTGTTATATAAGAGCCTTTCAGGTTGTGTTCCATTACTTGTTCTTGCACCACGAGACTTTAATTTGTTGGCTTGTGTAGGCTTTATCATTGACATGTAATGTCAAGAAAAGTCTTTCTTTAAACATAAAATGACTTTAACCCATTTATGCCTAGTGTTCCATTATTAGAACGCTAAGCTTGGGCAAGTTATTTATATCCTACTGTTCAAGGTCATCACCAAGGTCTGATTTTTCACAAAAATACATTTGCAACCTCCAGCATAAATGGGTTAATCATGATTAGTCCATTTTTGCTGCTATAATAGAGTACCTGAGACTGGGTAATTTACAAAGAACATATATTTATTTATTAGCTTGTGGTTCTGGAGACTGGAGAGTCCAAAAGCATGGTGCCCACATCTCACAAGAGCCTTTTAACTGTGTCAGCCCATGGTGGAAGGGCAAGAATGGGTTGAACTTGCTTTTGTAACAAATCTACTCCAATGATAATATCAACCCATTTATATAAGGGTAGAGCCTTTAAGACCTAAGCACCTCCCATTAGGTCCCGCCTTCCAACACTATCACATTGGGGATTAAGTTTCCAACACATGAACTGTGGTGAACACATCCAAATTCATAGCACCTCCTGTTTAAAAAGAGGTGACTAAGAATCTGAACCCACATAGAGGACTTTCCTTGGAATCTTTCAATATTACAGTAATTCCCAATGTGGTGTAAATACAGAGTAACATTTTATTTTAAAGTGATTTAGAAAAAAAGTAAAATTAGAACTCAAACCTGTGATTTCTTGGGTACTGTGTAGAATGAATAAAAGACTTTTAGTTGAGGTTTTGTTTTTATTTTTCTTGAGTCGATTATTATTATTATTTTTGATGAGTAAAGGTACCACTTATATTTAGGTCCGGCAGGAAACATGAAAGTGAAATACTGCTTAGGAAATACCTGTTTGATCTTCAGCAACAAATATAACATGACACGAAGGCCTTACTTCTGGATCGTGGTTCAGTTATAACAATAGCCGCTCCTCCTCTGCTGTGTACCATTTGCTGCTCTAAAGCACAGTACAATACATAATCTCTTATCCCCATAACAACACTTTGAGATGGTTATTGTTACCTCCATTTTACAAATGAGAACTGGAGCTTGAAATATTTGTCTCCTAAGATTACAAAGGCTAGTGAATGACAGACCCAGATTGGAAACCAGGTCTGTGTATTTCCATAGCCTATGTTCTTAGCCACTTTATTATACTCCCTCACTATCCATGTGTGAAATCTAAGTATTTGGTTTTCCTTCAGTACTTTTGACTTAGCAAAGACAAGTACTTTCAGGAAGCCTTAATTTTTTTTTTCGCCCCTTTCGCTTTCTCTGTTTTAGCACCACATTAAATACCAGCATTTGCTGAAGAAGAAATATGTATGTCCCCATCCCTCCTGTGGACGACTCTTCAGGCTCCAGAAGCAACTTCTGCGACATGCGAAACATCATACAGGTACTTTAAAAATGTGTTTATCAAGTAGGTAATTGCACTGTGCTTTAGTTTTGCATGTTGGTAATGATAACGTTTTTCTAACATAAGTCTTAAAAGATTCTATAGTCAATTGCGGGGAAAAGGTGTGAAAATAAAATGTAGTAAGACAAATTTTACAAGGGATGGGCAGACTAGGACTTTTGAATTTTTATCCTTTGACTTCTTGAACTTCTATGACCAGGATAATGATCTTCTATTGAGCATTTATTCTGTATCAACTGTGGACTAAATACGTTATGTATATTATTGCTAATTAGTCTATTCAACACCACTAAATTTCTTTATATTGATCTTATTTTACAGCTAAGAAACTAGAAGCTTGGCAGGATTAAGTAACCTGCCCATGGTCACATAGCTAGTTTTTAGGAGAAGCATAATACTCTGCTGCTATTGAAACTGTGAAGTCTAGCTGTTGAATTTGCATGTAAACTCCCATAGGAACTGTCAAAAAGAGTTGCTGAGTGTCTGCAATATGTATTATAGAATAGACTCAAATTCAATTTATTTGTAACCACTGACCATCTCAGTGCAGTGTACCTAATAGGAACAAATTGGGTGCATACCACTGAGTATGTCCCAGACGCTTGATAATTACACATTACCTTCTCAACAGTCTTAGAGAGTAAGTCTAGGAATTCTAGTTGTAGAAATATGTCTCCTGCCCAAGGTCATACTGATAAATGAAATAACTCCTTCATTTACTGTAGGAAAGTTACTTAACTTCTCTTTTCACTTTTCCTTCTCTGTGTATTAAGGATACCAATATCAGTTATTGTAAGGATGAAATGAGATAACATAAAATGCTATTGACTACACAGAGCCTGGCACGATACCAGGATTGAACTTGAATCTTAATCACTCCAAAGTCTACAGTTTTCTTATACCATGTTTCTTCAGAGTTATTTCCACAAGTAACAGTTATTTCTGTTTCTTGATAGGTACTGCAATTTCTCTGTTCCTTCTGCTCCCTGTTAATACTGTTTTATGCCATAGAAAAGTTATTTCTGATAGCCACTTTAGATTGTTTTAGTTAAATATCAAAAGCCTACGAAAAACTGTTTTATAAATTCAGTCCATTTCAAATATTTATATTTGGTTAATGCAATTTATGATGTTTTACTTTTGCAAATTAGTATATACAGACTTTTTTTGCAAATGTCATTTATTTAGCAAATAGATGCCCCACACAGGTTTGTCCTCCTATGGAACTGGAAATGTGGACATGACCTGGGAGATGCTAAGAGTTTCCTAAGTTAGAACGGTGCGTTTTTAGACCTTGCTATATAAAGTATGGAATACAGACCAACCAGCATTGACATCACTTGGGTTCTTATTAGAGATACAGAATCTCAGGCCTTGCTTCAGACCTGCTGAATCAGCATATACATTTAATAAGCTATCCAGGTGATCTCCAAGCTGTTTGGAAAGGAGTATAAGATTAAATTGGATATTTTTCACCTTTTAACTTAAATTCATGTTTTCATTCTCATTAATTCTGGTAATTTGAAGCAAAAGGAGTAGAAAATGTAGTGGTCATTAATTCAACAAATATATATAGAGAGCATCTCTTTGTGCACGGGCTTCCCAAACACGGTAAAGAAATGAATAAGTACAGTGCTCCTTTGCCTCATAGATTCCACACCGTGTTACCACATTCATCAGAAATCCTGCATAATGGGGTTGAGGGTGTTGTGAGTGACAAAGGGAGGTAGTTGAAAGGTGCAGAAGATGGGTAGGAGAATAAGGTAAAGTAGTACAGGTGTTATTTACATATATTTGATAGCAGCAACTCCAGTCTTTTGAGAAAAGTTTGTTTATCTTGGGTAACATTTTTTAAACCTGAAACAGGGTATGATTACCTCTAGATCAGTTTTCTTCTA
This sequence comes from Pan paniscus, assembly GCF_029289425.2. Lineage (NCBI taxonomy): Eukaryota > Metazoa > Chordata > Mammalia > Primates > Hominidae > Pan > Pan paniscus. The sequence continues at coordinate 59,780,647 of NC_073258.2, forward strand.
TACAGTGCCAAGTTCTTGTTTTTTGTTTTTGTTTTGTTTGAATGCCAGATTCTTTCTGTGTAATCATTCAGTTTTCATTGTCTGTGAAAAAAATTGTTTTAAGGAGTGAAATATATGGAAAATATAGTTGTTTACTTGCTAACCACTTGGTATCCAAGACCTGGATTAGTGGTAAAATTGAGATTAGGATTCCATTTCTTATATTTTTATCTAGTTTTTCTGTTTGTTTTTGTTTTTTTTTAAACAGGTCCTTATGCTACTGAATGTTGGATTTTTTTTTAAAGCAATACTTTTCTTTTTTAAATTTTGTTTACTCAAAGTGTTTATACATTGAAAACAGCATTGCTTTTACTCTAAATTGCCTGCCCCATCATCTGCTTACTTACTGTAAGGGAAGATATTTACAGGGTATCTAAATAGAACACTAACCACAGTATTTTCTTCATAGATCAAAGGGATTATATCTGTGAATATTGTGCTCGGGCCTTCAAGAGTTCCCACAATCTGGCAGTGCACCGGATGATTCACACTGGCGAGAAGCCATTACAGTGAGTATTATTTACTGGTGAACATCTGGGTGAGAAGGATATATGCCCTACTTGAAGGTTTGCCGCTTTACGAACATATTAGTTGCCACTGCTGTTTACTTTCATCAAATAAATGAGTGGATATTGATTGGGGGCATTAGTTAGTGGCCTTTTTCTTAGTTTCCCTCTGTTTTTCAGGCAAACAGAAGAAGATCAGATTAGTTTTCCATCTAGTAACATTTCCCAATCTTTCAAAAGAAGTATGTTACTGATTATTGTGTGTGTGTGTGTGTGTGTGTGTGTGTATGTGTATGTGTGTGTATGCTCTAAACTCTAACCCTGATCCTGAATAAGAGCACTCTTTATTTCTCTGTTGGATCAGCCATTTCCTTTTCTCCTCTCCTTAGATGTGAGATCTGTGGATTTACTTGTCGACAAAAGGCATCTCTTAATTGGCACATGAAGAAACATGATGCAGACTCCTTCTACCAGTTTTCTTGCAATATCTGTGGCAAAAAATTTGAGAAGAAGGACAGCGTAGTGGCACACAAGGCAAAAAGCCACCCTGAGGTGCTGATTGCAGAAGCTCTGGCTGCCAATGCAGGCGCCCTCATCACCAGCACAGATATCTTGGGCACTAACCCAGAGTCCCTGACGCAGCCTTCAGATGGTCAGGGTCTTCCTCTTCTTCCTGAGCCCTTGGGAAACTCAACCTCTGGAGAGTGCCTACTGTTAGAAGCTGAAGGGATGTCAAAGTCATACTGCAGTGGGACGGAACGGGTGAGCCTGATGGCTGATGGGAAGATCTTTGTGGGAAGCGGCAGCAGTGGAGGCACTGAAGGGCTGGTTATGAACTCAGATATACTCGGTGCTACCACAGAGGTTCTGATTGAAGATTCAGACTCTGCCGGACCTTAGTGGACAGGAAGACTTGGGGCATGGGACAGCTCAGACTTTGTATTTAAAAGTTAAAAAGGACAAAAAAAAAAAATCTAAAGCATTTAAAATCTAGTGAAATAACTGAAGGGCCTGCTCTTTCCATTGTGGATCACAGCACACACATACATACACCCTCCACCCCCCCATCCCCATCCCCTGTTCTCCCTCTATTGCTCCCCTTATAAAATTGATGTTGTCTTTACCAGAAAGGTAGACAAAAAAGAAGCAGCAGCAGCTCTTAAAGTGAGGGTTATTCTCATACTCGGTTCCAGCCATCAGCAGACTTCCTGCTCATCGGCAGATCCCCCTTTCCAACCTGTAACTCTGATGTGCTCTGGATCAGCTTTTAACTTTTAATCATATATTACTGTCTCTAAATCCCTTCTCCTACTCCACTGCTGCCCTATGGTTCTGGCTCCTACCCCCTGCGGCACACTTATCTTCAAATACCATAGAATTCTAATCTCTGGAGGCTGGCAGCTTGACTTGGCACTTTAGGGCCCCTTAGCAGGGTGAGCTGTTAAAACAGCACACATCTCTCATCCCCTCTTCCTTTATTCCCCCCTGGGTTTCAGAAAGGAAGGATATATGGGGACCACCTCCCCCCTGTTTGATCCCAGCATCTCAGTCCCCCTCCCAACCCTCCATATGGCTCTCAATGGTGCTCACTTGCTTGGAAGCAGGCTCCCAATAGGGAGGGGGCTGCCCTCTACAGTCTCTTTGACTGTAAGACAGGGCTCTGTATCAGTGAGACGATGAGAAAAGTCCCAGGCTAATGGCAGAAATTTGCACTTTGAACATGTGTGTTTTTGTGTTGTGGAACCTGAGATTCCTTATTTATTAACAGAAAGTCTGAATTTTTTTTTTTTTTTTTGGAGTCTTTGTGGCTATATTTTGTGGGGCTGGGAGAGAGAGATTAGATTATTTTGACATGGGATCCCTTCCATAACAGGTACTTTGAAGGCAAGACATAGGGTTGAAGAAGCACAGCCAGCCTCTGAAATCATAGCTCTCCAGTGGCTTTTAAAGAAAGCTGGTCCTCAGCACTAACAAAATCACTACAATAGCCTAGTGCTTTTTTGGAAGCCTTTTTAGGGAAGAATGTTAGGTTCATGGTAACTAGTATGCTCTTTGAGATTTTTACAGTGTTGAAACTTAAGAATTTTGAGAGGGTGAGGAGGGTTGTTCAGAATCTAAATTACAGATAGATGATTGTTTCTTGTGAATTTGTTTCTTGTCCTTTTTTTTTGTCCCTACCATTTCCTTACATTTCCCTTGGGGCCCATCTCTGGCTCCTTGCTTTTTGTTTCTTGCTTTGCTTTATCATCAGTTCATTCCAGCTCCCTGTTAGTGAAGGACACTGCTGTTAGTGAAGGAACAAAGTCTATGAGTCCTAAAATTTTAAGTCAAAGAAAACTGCTCTGTTTCCCCTTTAGTAACACTTCTGAAGAGGAAAAACTTCAATAGCCAAAGTTAATAATCCTATATAATAATTGCTTTGGCTTTCACCGAAAATTCTGGGAATCACAATTTCCTTGGGATAGAGATTGTGTTGGGGAATAGATTGCTTATTGCTGTTCGCTGGAGAGAAAAGGTAGTGTTTTTGTACAAGGTCATACCGCCAGAAGCCCCAAATCCTATTTTGGCTCATCTTCAGGTAAAGAGTAATTCCTATCCTGTGTGCCTCAGAAGCTAGAATCGAAGGCTTACCCTATTCATTGTTTATTGTCAGAAATGCATGATGGCTCTTGGAAAGAATGACGTTTTGCTGGGAAAAAAAAAAAAAAAAAAAAACAGTTTGTGTTTCAAAACATGGCTTATCAATTTTTTCAAAGAATTCTTTTTTCCCAAAAAGAGGAGTAACAAAATGTCATTTCTGAAAGAGGCTTACTTTATACCAACTAGTGTCAGCATTTGGGATGCCAGGGAACAGAGAGTGAGACACCTACAATCACCAGTCTCAAATGTGCTATTGTTTCTTTTCAGAGTGTTGCAGATTTGCCATTTCTCCATAATATGGGGATAGAAAATGGAATAAAGATAGAAGGGATGTAGAATATGCTTTCCTGCCAGCATGGTTTGGAGTCGACTTTGGTATATTGACTAGATTTGAAAATACAAGATTGATCAGATGAATCTACAAAAAAGTTGTCTTCCTCTCAGGTCCCTTTTACACTTTTTGACTAGCTAGCATCTGTATTCCACACTTAGCTTTTTTGTCACACTTATCCTTTGTCTCCATAAATTTAATTTGCAGTGGTTAGTCATCAGATATTTTAGCCACCTACACAAAAGCAAACTGCATTTTTAAAAATCTTTCTGAGATGGGAGAAAATGTATTCTCCTTTCCTATACCGCTCTCCCAACAAAAAAACAACTAGTTAGTTCTACTAATTAGAAACTTGCTGTACTTTTTCTTTTCTTTTAGGGGGCAAGGACCCTCTTTATAGCTACCATTTGCCTACAATAAATTATTGCAGCAGTTTGCAATACTAAAATATTTTTTATGGACTTTATATTTTTCCTTTTGATAAAGGGATGCTGCATAGTAAAGAGTTGGTGTAATTAAACTATCTCAGCCGTTTCCCTGCTTTCCCTTCTGCTCCATATGCCTCATTGTCCTTCCAGGGAGCTCTTTTAATCTTAAAGTTCTACATTTCATACTCTTAGTCAAATTCTGTTACCTTTTTAATAACTCTTCCCACTGCATATTTCCATCTTGAATTGGTGGTTCTAAATTCTGAAACTGTAGTTGAGATACAGCTATTTAATATTTCTGGGAGATGTGCATCCCTCTTCTTTGTGGTTGCCCAAGGTTGTTTTGCGTAACTGAGACTCCTTGATATGCTTCAGAAAATTTAGGCAAACACTGGCCATGGCCGTGGGAGTACTGGGAGTAAAATAAAAATATCGAGGTATAGACTAGCATCCACATAGAGCACTTGAACCTCCTTTGTACCTGTTTGGGGAAAAAGTATAATGAGTGTACTACCAATCTAACTAAGATTATTATAGTCTGGTTGTTTGAAATACCATTTTTTTCTCCTTTTGTGTTTTTCCCACTTTCCAATGTACTCAAGAAAATTGAACAAATGTAATGGATCAATTTAAAATATTTTATTTCTTAAAAGCCTTTTTTGCCTGTTGTAATGTGCAGGACCCTTCTCCTTTCATGGGAGAGACAGGTAGTTACCTGAATATAGGTTGAAAAGGTTATGTAAAAAGAAATTATAATAAAAGGGATACTTTGCTTTTCAAATCTTTGTTTTCTCTTAATCTAGGTAAGGCATATTAAAAATAAATATGTAAAGAAGAAAAATAAAAGTTGTCTTCATGGAAGCAACTTGTCTTCCTTGGTTGTACTGAGTTACAGTTTTCCTAGGGGTGAAACATGTGATGCTGCTAAGCAAACCAAATGCCCTCAGAACAGGTGTTATGTGGGGCATACTATTGTTTGCTTTTGTTGAGAATCAGATGGTTAATTTTTGACTGTTCTTGATTTCTAATGCTGAAATGACATGATTCTGTTATTCAGCAAACTTGGAAATCTTGATGTTTTGACAACTGCCTCCTAGGAAAACTGGCCATATTAACCTAGTAGATGGAACATTAAGGATTATGTGAGGTTAATTTTACCCTGATAATGACAAAACCTTGATAGCATTTAATATTAATACTTCTTCTCAATATTGAATGTTTATATCAAGTACTGATTTTTATTTAAAAAAAAAAAACTATAATCCTTCTGCCTTCTAAAAGCCATGCTGTGATAGCTGCCCAGGCTGCTCTGTTACATCTCCCATTTATTGTTTACTTTTATAAATTTGCTTCTAAGATGGTATGTGTTTCAGCTTATTGGCAATATCTATGATATAAATAATGAAAGCTAATTATTTCATTTAGCCCTTACCCAATAAGCGTCATTTTCTAAGTTAAATGCAATAGAATGACAACCCTCCAAGTACCTTTTAACTTTTATACTGTCATTTCAAAGCCCAGCTCATTCTCTTATTTTAAGAAGCATGTGGTATGACTGGGTAGGGGAGAAAAAAGGTAAGCATGTTGTCACTTGAGTGAGACTGCTTTAGAAATGTTACCAAGTTAGCATTGGGTGTTTGCTGTTCTTTGGAAGAGAACAGGCCTAAACAGTACCTTCCTCCTCCTATGTAGCTACCAGGAAGGCACCATGATTGAAATTAGAGATGCTTCCTTGCTTGATTTTTAAGTATAAATTAAATTACCTTTAAAAAGTACGTAAGGTTAGGAGTGAAAAAAATGCTGTTTTTAGAGGACTTCACACACCCTTTGTTTCTTGAACAAAATGTGAACTACCTAAACAGAAAATGAAATTGGAAAGTCAGTGGGAGAGACAACTATAGAATCAGACTTCTATTTAAATTCAAGCCTCGTTACTTGATTTTGTGCATGTTATTTCTTGAAGTTTCAGTTTCTTATATGGAGAAATAACATTTACCTCAGAAATATTCTGAAGATCAAATGGAATTGCTTTAAAGTATTTAGCTTACTGACTGACCCATGGTAGATACTTAATAAATGGCAGCTGTATCAATAACAATTTTATTGAATGAACATTTCGCCGGCCTACGAGAAAAAAGACATGGGAAGCATAAGGGAGAATGATAATAAAATGAACTAATTCTAAGTGTGTGAGATAGATTACATTAGGCAGGGGTGCCATGAGGATTGGTATGATAGTGACCTTGTTGCTAAGTGCAAAAGCAAAACAATGACATAGAAACAAGTGTGCTAAGTACTGAGTGGAGGAGAGAGATGGAGGCAGACGCTGCAGGGGAAAAAAAATCTGATTAAAAAGGGCCCTTTGATTCCACAGGCACAAAAATCCACAGCCAGGAATTTGCTACCTCCTCTGAGTCAGGCAAGGGGTGGGGGTGGGGTGCACAATCCCATTAGTAGAGAATGCCCAGTGGGTTTAGTCTTTGAGAGTCACATTTCTTATTTGGACCAGTATAGACAGAAGTAAACCCAGCTCACTTGTTTCCTGGGACAGTTGAGTTAAGGGATGGCTTTCACAGAGCATTCACCGCTGACCCCTCACCGTCGGGACCTCTGTAGCCGCTCTATCTGGCTAGCAAGGAAGATTCGTTCAGACCTGACTGCTCTTACGGAATCCTATGTAAGTTGCCTATTTTGCTGTTATCTGTTTTCCCTTCATCTTTTTTGATCCAGCAACTTACCATCATGCATCAGCTCCATTACCAATTGTGAAAGCTCTAATCATATAGTCATTCATATAGGTTATTTGACATGGGCCCTTCCCTTGAGGAAACCCATGTGACTTTATTTTCTTCCTCTGGGCTGTTTAGGAGATGAAGTTACTTGAATGAGAAAATATATATGGAGTTCTAGAAAGGATTGGCTTATATGTCTTGGAGGCTATTCCAAATTTATTGGCATATATTCTGAATACTACTAGAACAGATTAGCCATGGGCCTTCTGGGTTCTTCATAGCCATTGTTCTGAATTTTTTAGCTATGTAAATGAAAGGTTTATGGGATAGGAAGAGTACTGTGAACGTGGGAGGAATTTGTAAATCCTACCCATTTCTCCTATGTAGCATTAGCCACCCACCTTTTAGTATTCTGCATCAAAAGTAGAGTGTGTCTAAAGAGAAAGGTAAGCTATCAAAAGGATCTCCTAGAAGATTCATTGAAAACTTGTGGAAGTGTCGAATTCTTGAGCTAATTCTGGAGTTCCAGATTTGTCTTCTAACAGTAAGGGGATCCCCATCAATTTCCACCTGAGATATGCTGTGGAAATACTCCAACCCCTGTGGAGAGTTTTGAATTTAGGCTGAGAACTGATTTATCTTTGTACAGCCTCACCAGACAGAAATCAGACTCTTTGGGAGTGCTCAATGGGGAGAGGGAAGTTAGAGAAATTCTACAATGGCTATATTCCAAGTCTTCCTAGTTGTGGCCAGTGTCTTTTACAAGTATGTTTAAAAATACTTGAATATGATTAAAATATTCCAGTTACTGAGAGAGTTTGAAGTGAGAAGGAAAAATTCTTCTAAACAGTTTTCAACCTTTAGAACTCAATAAAATCTGAACATTCTTCTAAGAAAAATCCATAGGTAGTCAATTTCAGGGAGTATTGGGTCTTTCTAAAGCCCAGTCATAGAGCCCAAATTAAGAGTTCCTACTGTAGACATATTATTTACTTTACAACTTGGATCCTTGGCCAGAGAGATGAGTGAGATTTTGTATGACATTTAGGGGTGATTTAAGGACACTGGGGTGATGACAGAAGATGTGGTGTTTTCCTGTATCCTCGGCCAGGTGAAGCATCAGGGCCTGAACAAGAACATCAACCTGGACTCTGCGGATGGGGTGCCAGTGGCAAGCACTGATCAGTGGAGTGAGCTGACCGAGGCAGAGCGACTCCAAGAGAACCTTCAAGCTTATCGTACCTTCCATGTTTTGTTGGCCAGGCTCTTAGAAGACCAGCAGGTGCATTTTACCCCAACCGAAGGTGACTTCCATCAAGCTATACATACCCTTCTTCTCCAAGTCGCTGCCTTTGCATACCAGATAGAGGAGTTAATGATACTCCTGGAATACAAGATCCCCCGCAATGAGGCTGATGGGATGCCTATTAATGTTGGAGATGGTGGTCTCTTTGAGAAGAAGCTGTGGGGCCTAAAGGTGCTGCAGGAGCTTTCACAGTGGACAGTAAGGTCCATCCATGACCTTCGTGTCATTTCTTCTCATCAGACTGGGATCCCAGCACGTGGGAGCCATTATATTGCTAACAACAAGAAAATGTAGCAGTTAGTCCCTTCTCTCTTCCTTGCTTTCTCTTCTAATGGAATATGCGTAGTTCCCTGGGGCCTCGCTTTCCCATCTTAAATTTCTAAAAACGGTTAAGACTACAGGCATTTTCTTTCTTTTTTCTCTGACCACCTGCAGCCTGTTGAAGGACTACAGGCATTTTCATCAAGTAGTGTTGGAGACATACACAAATGGGCATACAAGTTTAGCCTGGGGGGTGTGATTGTGTGCGTGCTTGCATGTGCTGCAGGTGTAAGAGAGTGGGAGCAGGGACAACGTCCTTCCACTTCAGGGTTCTAACCTTTCTAACCCACTAAGTAACCTCTACAGGCATTTAACTGCCTTACAGACAGAATATACATATGTTAATTCTAGTCCTGGATGACTCGGTCTGAGAAGATTCAATTTAAAATCAGACTCTTTAGTTGATTTAAACTCTTAGAGAATAAGAATAATAATGGCTAACTTTTATTATCTTCTATATTAAGGCAGTATGCCAAGGCTCTTTATGTATATTATGTACAGTGTTTACAACCTTGTGAGCAAGGTGGTGTTACTCCCATTCGGTAGATGAGAAAACAGGCTCACAGAGATTTGGTTAAGCTCACACAGCTAACAAGTGGCACACTGAGTTTGAACACAGATCATTCTCCTTGTAAAGCCTATGTGCCTTTCACTTTAGAGGCTTGATCATGAGTCACTGCACCTCTTTGTCACAGGGTGTTGGAAGATGCATCCATGTAATCTATTCCCATCGCTGGAAAACAGCTGCTGTTAGATGTCCTCAGAAGTCAGTTGCAAATTTTAGCGTTAAAGTCAGGATTTATTGTTCATACTTGGCAGTGAGGAGGGCAGCTGGAGATCTTAAGATTCCATTTTGGAAAATGATTAGGCCCGCCAAACTTCTGAGCTTTGGAAGCTGGGGATGTTTAGTAATACAGCCTGGTTTTCAAGTACTCACTAAAAGTTCTCAAATATTGGGTTGGGCACAGCTTATACCAGGTTACCTCACTTTTAATTAGCGATGCAGGCAGTGTAACCCAAGCATTTGTGGACAATGAGTGGAATACTAAAGTTAAAAAGTCAAACTTTCACCTCAGATTTTCTGGACTTAGTCATGAGGAGAGGGTGAGGCCCACTCTGTTCCTACTGGAGATACCAGAGACTCTGAAACTATAGAGGAAAGCCTCTGTGCTGCACAACAAAGGGGCAGGCTCTGCTTTTAATTTCTTGTAAGAACCACACATAGTATGAAAGGTTGGTCAATGCGGACATTAATGGAAAAGGCCATGTACTGGTGGTGTGATGTGAATCCAGAAATTTTCAAGTGTGTCATTTATTTTATACTTATCAATTAAAACTCAAGATCATGGATTGGGAGACCAAGTTAATTTAATTAATTGGGGCTTCTATATTCGTAAATGAACCATGAGTCAGGGCTAACTCCCGTAGGTTTCATGAGGTGTGGATGAGTAGCTTAGCTTGTATCCTTTCTCACATGGGTGTGTGTACAAAACTCCATGAAGTCACTATTACCAGAGTACTCTGGGCTAGGCATTGTAACAGTTCAGGGAAAGTACGGCCCTGCTTTCTAATATGCATTTGTGGCAATATGGTTGTGGGTGTGTATACACACACACGTACATTACTGTGATCAGTGATGCAGACAGTGTAACCCAAGCCTTTGTGGACAGTGAGTGGAATACTACTCAAGTTAAAAAGTCACAGAACTCCTTCACCTCACATTCTCTGGACTTAGTCATAAGGAGAGGGTGAGGCCTACTCTGTTCTCACTGGAGATACCAGAGATTCTGTAAACACACACACACACACACACACACATAGTCGAAATTATAAGTCCCAGGTTTGTTAGGAAGCTAAAGGAAGGAGAGGGGCCCAAAGTAGTTTCCCGGAGGAGGTAGGAGTTGTGGCTCAGTACAAAACTACAAAATACTCTGTACTGGTTGAGTACAAAAGAGAAGTCATGAGAGAAGGGAAGAGGTGATCATTTGTAATTTTGGCACTGAATGTATAGTCTTATTCCATTCAAGCTTTCTCTTAATTCTGCTTAACAGCAGCATTCTCAAATAATAAAATTTCTGCTTATTAATATGAAGCTCTTAGAGCTATCTGGATAATACTTTTGTTCAATGGAGAAATATGTCTACAATTTCTTAATGGGGAATAACTGACTATGAATTTGCTGCATCTAAAATGACCCCATCAATTATACATGTAAAAATAAATTTTTGAAATTTTTTAAATAAAAAATTAAAAGATGTTGCCCCCATACTCCCTCCATCAAAAAAAAGTTTTTAAAAAATGAGTGTCCCCTCTCCAAGTGTTTTTATGTTCAGCAGGTACAGCAGCAGACATCTGCAGAAGTTTCAGAACTCAGTGGAGCTTGGCTTAAGCTCTCATGAGTTGCATGTAAAGGAATATGTATGTATAAGAGGCGGATTTGAAGTGGCAGAGGGTCCACAAAAGGCACAAGTACTAACCACTGAATGGGAGGAGATAGAAAAATGTGTAAGTCACAATTAAGTCACAGAATCACCAAGTCTTTACCAAGTGCATTGTCAGCACTTTGCAAAACGCTGTGTACTTGTCTTTCAAGAAGCATACAATATGCACCCAAAAGAAGTGTGGGGAAAGCTAATCTTAGAAAAAGATAAAGGGGAAATGAGCAGTAGACCATGCAACAAAAATCAACATGTATGAGATCTGAATGTGTAGACATTGCATCATGTTTATTTGAAATGGATAAATAGAAAAAGGGACTGAATGGATTAGTGTTCTAGATGTGTGCCTTATAGTAAAGAAGAGGATAACGATGACACTATGGAATTACGTTTTTTTAGGAATATAGAACCCCAAGAAGATTTTGTTCATTAGGTTTTATTCTGTTGATCTGATATGGATAAGATCTCTGGGAAATCATATATGGTATAACTATATAGATTGAATTATAGTTTAAGGTACATAGATTTAGTTTCTAGCCCTAACTCATTTTGTAAAAACAATTTCTTCTGCCTCCTTTTCAGAGAGTAGCTTCTGAAAAGTCCTCTGTGGGTAAAGAGATCTTGTTTTCCTGAGTCAAGGAATTGCATGGATGAGAGTTTTTCTTGCATTCATGTAAGAGGGTGATTTGGAAAAGGCTCGCAAATCAGCACAAACTTGAAGGCCAAGCATGGAATAAAATTAGCCTTAAGATAATCAGGTTTAAGTGAAGTGAGAGTTTTAATAAAAATGGAAAATGTAAAGTCATAGCTCTGGTATTGCTGTTATTTCAGGCTGCTATGGATCAATGCCCAAAGGATGACTCATTGTTGTGATCACTTGTCAGACAGGGAGAGGACTAGTAAATATTTCAGGAAGACATATCTGAAAAGTTATTTAGATTGAATTTTGTTTGTGAATCCTCAGCTCCTCATGAGGTACCTGAGCATCTTTGTTAAGGGGTGAAATAGAGACACGGGAAGCAGACAGACCTCCACCAGGATGTAAAGGGGATTGGTAAAGAGGAAGGGGGTAGGGGGGAGTAGAATTTTGATTTCACTTCAGTTGATTCTGTGTGTGTGTGTGACTAATGTACTGTTAATGTACTGTTTAGGTCAGGACATTTCTTAAAAGGAATGCTTTGGCCTCCTGCCTCATCCCACCTCCACTGCAAGCGTCAGACCCACCCAAGAATGAGCTCTCTGAATGTGGGTGCATTCAAAAGCGAAAAATGATAAAAACTTCATTTCTTGGCTTCTGTAGCCCTCTGAGAACTACAGATAAAGACAGAATAAGATAATTTGATAGTTTGATGAAGTATCTGGGTGTGAGATAAAATCTATGTGCTTATGATTCTTAATATAAAAGATATTATTTCGATCAGTCTGGTTTGAACACATAGAAAACAAAAGATGCAAGAATAGCTAACAATAAAGTTCTTTTCTCAGCAATACCATAAGTTACGTCTTTTCTGTATCTTTGGATGAATGAGGGGAATTTCAAGTGACTTCAGCATTGGATGAAACATAATCCTCCTAGTCAGGGCCAGGCCCAATCAAGCGTGCTGAGTAAATCTCCGTGATGCCAGGCCACTCACACTGGGCAAAACTCCCAGGGCCAGTCAGCTTAGAAAAGGTAGATTGCCCCTATATCACCAGGCCAATGCTTTGCCCTCTGAATACGTAGTCCTATCAGCTAGACTGCAGATGAGAATGATTTCCTTTTATATGGCTTAATTGCAAGTAGCTGACCCCCCCCACTGCCCATTAAGCCTTTGACTTCAATAGAAGAACCTTGACTAGCCCATTTTTAGTCAGGTTGGAGGTAGAAACCAAATTGTTGAAAATCACATAGAGGAAAATATGAAACAGTTACTGAGAGATTCTGTATTTCCATCCACATATTTAAGGTAGTATGAAAGGGAATAATGTAACATGTCAGGCAGCTCTGCATTATTTTATATTATTTAATCCTCTGACATATCTCTTAGATGAGGAAAATGAGAATGAGCATTAACTTGCCCAAATTTCCTCCTCCAGCACCTGACAGGGCTGGAGTCTTAATTCTGGCTCTAAAGCTCACTTCACTACATCTTGTGCCATAGGACATCTGGTAATCAAAATTCTCTTATTCTGAAATCCATTCTCTGTCTCTAATCCACTCTCCTTGGCTAAAGCCAATACAGGCTTGTACAGAATTTTGCTTTGTAACGAAGTCTATATAAATTTCTAAACTTTCAGACAAGTCACTCTTTTTTCTGAGCTTCCTCATTTGTGAAATGAAAATGATGAAAAATAGCTAACTACACAGTTGTTATAGACAAATTGAGTTCTGAAATTACTTGTAACTGACATGCAGACATCATCAGGTATATTTAATGCCTCAGGTAGCTTGGATTCAGAGTTGATTGAGGAGCAAGCTCCTAAGTATCTCAGAGAACACCACCTGCTTACCAGGAATGATCTGGCCACAGCCTCAACTTCACCCTATTGTGCCTATTGGCCTTTGGCCACTGGAGGTTGACCCAGCAGTCTCACTCACAGCCTCCAGGAATCATCCACCTCCCTGGAGAGTTACAACCCAGGCCATTCACCCAGGAGGCAGCTTTCACGGTAGGCGTGGTCAGACAAGTCCTGGAGAAGCCTGGTAGGCTCCAGAGGGAGCCAAGGAAACATGCTGTCTAAGGAGCTGCCCAGGATACATTAAAGCATGCGTTTAGACTTAGAATCATCCCACCATACGCCTACACCCTCCTGTTAATACCAGAAGGAACTCAAACTTCATTTAGTTCAATCCCTTCATTAAACATAACATGAAGAAGCCAAAGAGGTTCAGCAATTTGCCCTGACATCCCAGCTAAAAAGTGGCAGAATGAGACCTACAGTCCATGGATCCCCTGGCTGCACTTTCCTGCTTCTCCATCAAACCAACCTCATTTTAGGAAACATCTGGTCTTTCTTGCTCTCTTGTATGCAGCGCCCTCTAGCTCCCTCAACTCTAATAATCCTTTAGAAGCTCTAGGAACAGCACCTCATCCAGACTTCTTTTGCCACTCCAACCCCCACCTCTACTATAATTTGAGGGTGCTATATTTCATCCTTCCCCTGATATGATGGGGGAAAGATGTGGCCCATTCTGAGGAATGCATTCTGAGTAATGGCTAAATATGTTACCCATTTCAGGGTAAGTGTCGTTTGAACAAGGCACTCAGGGAAGCTTTTTAAAAATAATATTCTGGGCCGGGCATGGTGGCTCACACCTGTAATCCCAGCACTTTGGGAGGCCGAGGTGGGTGGATCACGAGGTCAGGAGTTTGAGACCAGCCTGACCAACATGGTGAAACCCCGTCTCTACTAAAAATACAAAAATTAGCTGGGCGTGGTGGTGCGCGCCTGTAATCCCAGGTACTCAGGAAGTTGAGGCAGGAGAATCGCTTGAACCCGGGAGGTGGAGGTTGCAGTGAGCCAAGATCGTGCCACTGCACTCCAGCCTGGGCGACAGAGCAAGATTCAATCTCAAAAATAGATAAATAAATTAAATTAAATAAATAATATTCTGAAGCAGGTGTCTTCATGTCAGATCAACCCTTATTCCACAGGTAAGGTAAAGGCTTAGGACTAATTTCTCTTCTCTTAATCCCTGACTCCTGTCTCCAAAGCTTGGGATGGTGGTAGTGTTGGAGGTTACACAAATGATACGGTTTGGCTGTGTCCCTACCCAAAATCTCATCTTGAATTGTTTGTAACTAACCTGCACGTTGTGCACATGTACCCTAAAACTTAAAGTATAAAAAAAAAAAGAATTGTAATACCCATAATCTACACATTTCAAGGGAGAGGCCAGTTGGAGGTAATTGAATCATACCCACCCATGATGTTCTCGTGATAGTGAGTTCTCACGAGATCTGATGGTTTTATAAGTGTTTGGCAGTTCCTCCTGCGTTCATTCTCCTTCCTGCTACCTTGTAAAGAAGGTGCCTGCTTCTCTTTCACCTTCCACCATGATTGTAAGTTTCCTGAGACCTCCCCAGCCATACGGAACTGTGAGTCAATTAAACTTCTTTATAAATTACCCAGTCTCCGGTATGTCTTTTTAGCAGTGTGAGAACAGACTAGTACAACAAATAACTTGAAAAGACACTGAAAAAACAAAAAAGGCCAATATTCCCAACCTGGTTCTAATCTCTAAAGCTCAGTCTTTTGAAAGTTTCCTGCCCTACTCCAACCAAATTCAGCAATACATATTGACATCTGCTTTAGGCCAGTACTAAGAGTACAGAAATTAATAATAATAGGAGCAAATATTTATATGGTGTTTACTATGTTCCAGTCATTGTTCCAATTGCATGCATTAACTCATTTACGCCTCACAAGAACCCTGTGAGGTAGGTACAAAGATCTTTGGTTTACAAATGAAGAAACCAAGGCCCAGAGAGCAGATAGGTCTCTGCCCTTGAAATACGGTCTTGGGAAAGACAGCAGGTGTGCAATCAACTGCGAGAGAAGTCCGTGCAGTCAATAGTGTCATGTAGGCAACAAAAAGCTGTGGAAGGACAGAAGGAAATATCAAAGAGGGGACCTCTCAAAAGGGGCAATTTGGGAGTGAGAACTTGAAGGATGACTAGGACTTTGCCCTCGGGAAAAAACAGAGAGGAGTGGGCAAGAACATTTTAGATAAAAGAAGCAGCACTGCACTTGTCAAGGCTTGGCTGCTGAAAAGCATGTGGCACGTCTGGGACCATTCGGCATGACTGAAGTTCAGAGCTCTCTGAGAGCTACAGTAGAAGACAAGTTGAGATGAGTGAAGTGACAACACCTTGAGAAGAGAATCTTTGAAAGGTTTTTGAATGGGGAGTGCCAGCATCTACACTTTGTTTCAGAAAAGTAATTCAGTTATGTCTGTATTGGAGGTGAGAGTGACTGGAGGTAGAGGAACCCATTAAGATGCTATAATGCTCAAGGTAAGATATGTTTTAGTTATTCGTGGAAATGGTAGAGGCACTAGGAGACAAAGATGAGCACACATAGTCCCTGACCTCTTAAAATGTGCATTCTGGTAGAGGAAGACCAGCGACACACAATAGTATAATTTAGAAGGTGATAAGAATTATGTAGGAAATGGAAAAGGTGATAGAGAATTACTGAAAGTAGTGGCCATTAAGGCAAAGAGTGGAAAGCCCACAGGGACAGTTTTCTAGGGCCTCATGGCTCTACACCCAAATCATGAGCTGCTCAGGAACTTCCCAGCAATATCTCAGCTAGTAAAGATCTAAGCGAAAGGGGAGCAAAACTTGGACTGGGAGATTAATTTTTATGGTTTTCTCATTGGTAAAGCCTTAGCAACAGCCAGTGTGAGAGACTGGAACACAAGCATATCCTGTTCTGTAGGCATTGTTGGTGTATGCCTTACATTATTACTCTGCCATTTTTAAGAAAGCTTTACCATTTTCCTTTCCTTTAATTCTTAAGGGTTTACATTTCCCTGATGAGAAGGAGCTAGGCATGAGTGGGCCTTAGTAGGAGAAAGATAATGTTAAGTGCAGAGCTCCAAGGCAGGAATGAACTTCCTATCTCCAAGGAACTGAAGGAAGGCCAAGTTGGTTGAAGCCAGGTTAGTTAGGTGAGCAGGGGAACAATGCCTGTGCCAAGGCCCTTGAGCCAAAGATTATGAAAAACACACCAGCTGTTAAACAGTTGGGTTTATTACTTGTTGCAAAGAGGAGAAATGTACACCTTGGGGAACACTGAGATGCCTCAGTAAGAGTGTGTTAGAACCTATTATGGGATTTAGGCTTTGTTCCGGTGATTTGGGGAACCTCTAAGGAAGCAGAGGTTTGCTCTGGATTGGATGCTGTCAGAAAGTGGGGACAATTCTATGGGTATTTTGTGAGTCGTGCATGCGTGGCCTTGTTTTTATCCATGCTTAGACAAGACAAAATTATGAAGTGACCTTGTTTTGTTTCATTTTATCATGGTCTCCGAGTAACTTTGTCTGAGGTTGTTATTCTATAATACTGTTTAGATTTTTTAGGCTCACTGGGCTGTGAGCCTCAGACTAGCTTCTAATAATATTGCAATCGAGCTGTAAACATCAGATCAATTTTGGACATCAGGAGTACATTTTTTTTCTCCTCGTTAGTGACAAGATTATGTATAGAAAGAGATCTGGATTTTATTCTAACTGCTGAGCACAGACAACAGGTCAGTGTATGATTAGCATTGCCACCTGGATAACAAAGAACAGCTCTCAGATTTAAAAAACAAAACCAAGATATGCAGTCTTAGAATTGTCCCTGCTCTTCCGACAGTACTCAATCCAGAGCAAAGCCACACATCATTAATTCCTTCCCAGAATTAACTAACCCAACTCCAAATCCTACAGCAAATCCCTCCTAACACTTTCTCACTGGGGTGCTCCAAAGTCTCCCATCGTGTGCCCTCTCTCCTCATTGCAACAAGCCAATAAACCCAATTTTGTCTAACTGTGGACATTGTCCCAGTGGTTTGGGCTAAAGGGCATCAACACTGCAAAGAGAAACTACTGGAAAGTTTTATGCAGGAAAGTGACATGATGGGGTATATATTTATTTAAATGAGTACTCAAGCTGCTATGGGCAGATGGGCTTATAGGGGCAAGAGTGTGGGAGCAAAAAATCCGAATGATGAAAAGCCAAATTAAAATGATGAGCAAAAGAGGACAGCCCCGAAAAACAGGACAGAGGATTTGGCCTGGAAAGCCATGGAGAAGGATGGTGAGTTTTGGGAAGAGAGAAGAACCAAAGAGCACTCCCTCCCCAACTAGGAGGATAGAGAATAAATTAGGCAGGAAACAAGGAAAGGGGAGTAGATATTAGGCATAGCATAGAAAATTGCCAGCCTAGATTTTAAATATGTTGAGTTGATTATGGAGAATAGGAAGCATGGGGGAAGGAGTGAAGAGATGAGTGACAGAATGAAGCTGGTTAGGAAGATTGGGGCTCGGTCCTGAAGGGCCTTAACATCATGCTGAGGAATTTAGATTTCATTCTGTAGATATAGATAGTGACCCTCTTAGTCAACATTAGGCCGGGTGCGGTGGCTCATGCCTGTAATCCCAGCACTTTGGGAGGCGAGACGGGTGGATCACGAGGTCAAGAAATGGAGACCATCCTGGCCAACATGGTGAAACCCCATGTCTACTAAAAATACAAAAATTAGCTGGGCGTGGTAGCGCCCGCCTGTAGTCCCAGCTGCTCGGGAGGCTGAGGCAGGAGAATCACTTGAACCCGGGAGGCGGAGGTTGCAGTGAGCCAAGATCACGCCATTGCACTCCAGCCTGGCAACACAGCAAGACTCTGTCTGAATAAAAAAATAAAAAATAACAAAAAATCAACATTAAAGAGACCAAGACAAGAAGAAAGGATAGGAAAGACAAGGAAAAATCTCCGGAGTCATGTCACATCCTCTGCCTTAGTTCTTTTTGTTGTTGTTTGTTTATTTTTTGTTTTTTATTTTTTTTGTTTCCTCTGCCTTAGTTCTAAAGGGAGCTAAAAGGATCCTCTTGTTCAAATCCAAGCACAGAGTCTCCTCTGATTCTGGGTCACTAGAACTTTAGTAGACCTAAAGCATATTGGTAAACCACCCACTTTCTATTTCTCATCTTGGGCAAATTTGCATCTCCTAAGAAAGGTTTCATGTTATTTATTTTACTCTATCCATGCTCCCTCCTCCATCTCCACATAACTAACTCCTGTTCATGCTTCAAGATCCATGTCATCTTTTTGAAAATGTCCCTGACTAGTACCCTGCTATCACTGCTGTCTCCTCTTTGCTGCAACTTTACCTTGTACATTATCTTCCATCAGTACTGCTTCTACTACTGATTACTGTCACTACCACTGCTACAGACAAGGATATTGAGCTCTGACATGGAAAAAGGTGCTTTGCACACAGCAGCTCTATTAATCCTTAACACAACCCATTGCACTTCCTGATAGCTGATATCATTCTCACTTTATAGATGAGAGAACTGAAGCTTAGAAAGGTTAAATCACAAAGTTGCAGAGCTGGGATTAAAATTTATGTATTTGGGAATACTTTTTCTTTGTATAACTATTATATTACATAACACATTGCATATTAATCATTTGTGTATATAGCTCTCTCCTGGTGGAGTATGGGCTCTTTGAAGGCAGAGGCTATGTATTCTCTGGCATATGATAGGTGCTCACCAAATGTTACCTGATTAAGAGGAGGAAGGCAGGTAGAGATAGTGATGGAAAGAATGCAAGGTGGTGTGCAATGGGAGAATTACTGTTTCATACCAATGCCTATCAACATTTTTCATAGAAATGATGATGTTTTTATGGCACACTGGGACAAATTGGGGTATCTAGATTCTAGGAGAAAGCTGCTCTAGGCTGGAGAAAACAGACCATCATAGGTATAGTATCTGTAGCAAGTTCAGTTAACCACTTGGGTTACTGTAGTGTTGAAGGGATCAATATATCTTGGGCATCTGTTAGGCATTCTGTGTTTTATATCAGGGGTTAGCAAGCTATTTCTTAAAGGGCTAGAAAGTTAAATGTTTCAGTCTTGTGAGGTATAAGGTCTCTGTCACAGCTGTTAATAGGCAATAGATAATACATAAACAAATGAGTGTGGGTGTATTCCAAAAAAAACTTTATTTACAAAAACAGGTGCCTGTCCTGTGGGTCTTGTTTGCTGACCTCAGTTTTAGATGAATATTGTGCTTCAGAGCCTTTGGGTTCTCCTCCTCTTAGTCTGATTTTTAAAATGTGGATGATGTCCAATTTATTAGTTTGTTCTTTTACAGTTGTGCGTTTGATGTCATGTTTAAAAATCTTTGCCTAACCCAAGGTCACAAAGACTTTTTTTCCCCTATATTTTCTCCTTCAGTGCATTTTATCCTCAGCACGATCCTTCTTAAGAATGAATGAATGAATAAATAATTTAAATGAAAGGAAAGAAGATCTTTCTTTCTTCCCTACTTCATACTTTTCCAACCCCAGACTCCCAAACCATGAAGCTCAGCAGATACTCCTTGAACTCCGTCTGATTTTTGAGCCCCTAACCTTGCCGATCTGTTTACCTATAACTTAGTGATTCCCAGCCTTTCAATGCTGCAACATATTCTTTTTACAACATACACACCACACCCCACTTTTACTTGCACACCTCCACACACACACACTTGGTTTAAAAAAATTAGTCTCAACATAGTTTTGAAATTAAGTTTAAATTTATTTTTCATTGTCAAATTTTTTAGGAATTGAAGAATATCTGGTTTATGACAGCCCATCTCTATGAGGTAACGAGAACTATCACCAGGCAGGATGGAATTTGGACCAAGAGCAAGGCTAAAGGAGTGAGACTGGGGCTGAAATAAGGAGTGGGCCTAGGAGGTGGGTTTCAGAGGTTTACTGGGTCTCCCTCCACAGCTACTCAGCTCCGTACTCATTTCTTTTTATTTTTAAAAAAGAATATATAGTGTTTTTTGTAAATATATATCATATACAAATTTGAAAAATGAGTTATTCAAGAGGGAATATGAGGACAAAAAAGAAAAGTTGGAACTGAGATTGAGTTTAGCAACAGAAATGTTGTGGAAATGACCAGAATTTGGTTCTAAGCTTTCTAGAAGTCAAAATAAGGCAGAAGACCTCTTCATTTTACATAACTTACAGTATCCAATAGGGGGCAACAACCTAATTGTCCAAGAGGAGCTTGTTCCAGAGAAGACAATGTGTAACGTCCAAGGAACAACTCTGGGCCAGTAGCCCAGCAGTCTCCATGCTATCATCAGCTGCGGTAGAATTACTGCAGCCCCTCCACCCGGTTACCCAGGGTTCTAAAAAGAACTTGGAGACCGTATGGTTACACATGCTACCACCTCCCCCTTTGCCTTCTCTGTTGTTTACTATTTTTTGGTCAACTTGCCTAGAATATTTTGAGGCAGTGAAAACTAAGTTTTATTCATCTTTGTATTTATGATAGCACTTACAATGGACAAAAATGGGGCTCAAAACGGGTTTATGAATGAAATAATAATACACTTAAGAATCCAAGAGGGGCGGGTCATTTAAAAGAATCCAATAGCTGGTTCCTATCACCTGAGGCTTCGTAAGACCTCTTTCTGGTTTTCTCTCATTCATTCAGCTAACTTTTAGAGCACATAACTCTAAACTTTACAGCACCTATCTCAGAGTTCTGTCTGATGCTCTGAGGCTGAGCCCTGGCAGTAACTACAATAAGCACAACACCAACCCTCCCCACACTAAAAGAGCTCTTAGTCAAATTGGGAAAAGAACTCATGCCAAGTGACATGCTCATATAAACATATTGCTAAGGTTGGGTGGTCGTCAAGAGGAGTAAGAGATGCTTTCTTCCTGGGAGATTGAAGGAGTATGTGTGTGTGAGAGGGAGGGGCAGGTAAAGACATATTCTCAAGGGAGCTGACATCTGAACCCAGTCTTGATTAATGAGTTAGACTTCATCAGGCAAAGGCACAGCCAGGAATCACCATGACACATCAGGGGATCAGTGTGTGGAACATATTGAGAGTGTGTCATGGGAGGGGGAATCTGAGGGCTAGCTTTCTAGAGATCAGGATGACAAGGGAGGTCAGGGCCCAATGACAAACAGTCATATCAAGGTGGATGGCATACGTTCCAGTTTATGAGCATTGTCCCATATAATTAAAACACCTTTTTTTTTTTGGTTTCAACCGGAGTTCAGATTTGGATGATAAATTATATGACTACTCTACTTATAAGATAATCCATTCTCTCTTCTCTCCCACCTTTCTTTTTAAACCTCAGGCCAAAACCTTCTATTCTGCCTTGGCCCCCACCTCACCTTTCTCAGTCAGGGAGCTCAGTTTCTGGAGCCTGGGGATATTTTCAAAGAAATGAACCGAGGCCATCATAATGGAGCTTCCAGTTGCTGTTGAAAGGATTCTCCCAGGCCAGCAGAATTGAACAAATCTATGTGTGTCTGGCTGAGGCCAGAAGGAGTCTGGTGCTCCTGCTCCCAGCCCTGGATCAAACTCTGTTTCTTTCTGGCAAGTCCTTCTTTTCTTTCTCACATCTAATCTTCAAGATGCAGCAGAAATTCCATCCTCTTCCAGAAGCCTTATCAGACATCTCTCAGAATTTGTATCCCTCCTTCATTTTCCCATAGAAAATGTTTGAAGCTGTATCACATTTCACAATGAGTAATTTATATATTAGGTGTATCCGCCCCACTCAACCATGAGCCCTGGTTGGACATCTTTATGTTCTTCATGGTACATAGAACTCTGCCACTCACGTCCTCACATCACCATCGGAATGATCATCATGGTCAATTCCACATCATGACAGCTCAAGGTGACAGGCCAGGTACTATGGGGAAGGGTTTCCTTGCAGTATCTCATTTAATCATCACAGCAATTTTATGACATCAATTTTAATATTATCCCAACTTTAGAGAAGAGATTAATTCCCAGAGTGGTGGGACAATTTGCCCAGGGTCACTGAGCCAGTAAGCAGCAGTGCTGGGACTTGAGCCTCGGTCTGTGTGATCTGACTCTGGGATCTCAATCCTAAAGCAGCAGCAAATCGTCATAGATATGAACTTTCACATTTAGAAAGGCCAGAGAGTGTTCCAAAGTGCTTTGCTTCCATTAGCTCATTTAATCCTCTCAAGTAACCTAGGAATTTGACACACTAACTCCATTTTAAAGAGGACCAAGCTGAGGCACAAAAAACTTGCCAGTGACGAGTATTTGCCTCCACGTGGGTGAGGACATGCTTGCCATACCTGAGCACAAGCATCTCTGCCAGGTACTTGGCCTCCTGGGTCTGGGTGGTTCTCCAGGTGGTTGCTGAGGGTCCGCACATGCTGCGAGAAGCAGGGCTGAATATCAGGGGTTTCTGGGACCTTCAGAGAGTAGATGCTGTGGTGGACCTGCACTCTGGCTGTGACCTACAACCTGATGGTACCCCGGGTTGTACGCCTTGACGTTCTGGCACTTGGCTGAGAACTTACCATTAAGGCTGGGGAGGAAGCGGAGCTTAGCACTGATGGAGCCGCCCAGGCTTTGGTGTAGTTGAGCCGGTGGTCAACAAGCTCTGCCTGGGTTTCTATGACCCTCTCCCTCCTGGCACCATGTGCACGTGGTCTGGAAAGAGGTGGTTACTTGCTGCAATGCCAGCCCGAGCTCTGCATTACTTAGGTTTTCCTAGCCGCTGTCCAGCAGTTCCCCCTGCACGGACATGTTCAGTGCCTGCTTGCAGCCTTGAAACCCCAGCATCCTCGCAGGCCTCATCATTGGAACCCTCTAGGGGCTCCTCCTTTTTCTGAGACTAGCTACTGCTCTAAATGAGCCTCTGAAATATGTGCTTTATAATCTCATTTACCCTCTCACCATTCTACTTTTGCACATTTGCAAACTAAGACCCACGGAAGTCAGGTAAAATGCCTAAGGTCACAGTACACAACAGAGCTAGCATCTGAATCCAGGTTCTTTGATGCCAAAGCACAATTTCCATTCACTGATCTATGCGTGGTGTTTCTCCTTTCTATTCAGTATCAGGGTCTTGATTTTTTATCCCTATTAGGGCATTTGCAATTAAAGAAGGCTCACGGAAAGGAGCATGGGATTGCTCCTGGTTCCAGCTGGTTCTAACAGTGTGCTTGGAGCAGAAGTCTTTTCTCTCCACCCTGTATGGGGAGAGGCAGCACTGGCCAGAGGAATGGGTGCTTCTCAAGACCTGAATTGAAATCTGGGTTTTGTCATTTCATCAGCTGAGCCCTCCCACTCTCACGGCTTTCTTCCCTGAGTCCCACTTCCTTCATCTGTTACAGAATGAGAACAATAATAACCTCTTCAAGCTTGAGCTGTTGGATATAAAATGCCCAGCAGAGTGCCTGGCACAAAATAAGGTGTTCTTTTAGGGAAGTGGGTTAAATGGCTTGTTCAAGGTCTGGGTTTGCATCCAGGTTTGTCTGAATCCAAAGCCTAGTGCTCTTTCAATGTAATGCTTCTTTCCAATCTCTATGTTTGCATTCTTTTATTAAAAAGTGTGATTGATTTATCATAAGGGAACCTGGGACTGGATTATTTGCTGGAGAGATGGCTGTCTTCTGGGAAACAAATCTTTTTTCCCTCTTGTTTCTTCCCAGGACAGGGATAAGTAATCATGCTGCTCAGTCCCCTAGCCTCCTGACCTGGGAACAAGCGCTTCATGGCATTATAAATTCAAAGGAGTCTGGGAATTCAGCATGTTTGGTTATAGCTCTTTCCCAGAACCTGGCACCAGTCTGTGGGCATTTCATAGCTGTAGATACAAGTGAAAATAATCATGCTTTGGCTGAATGGTGGTGAATCATTTGCTGACAAGGACAAGATACCAACAGGAGGAGGGCAAGGAAAACTCTCTGAGGATGTTTTGTTTTCAGCCCTGGGCAGCATTTGTTGAGCTGGGAGATTAGGAGGCATCATTTGGTGCCCAGTACTCACATCCCCCAATTGTTCAGAGGCAGTGTAAGGACGATGCAGGCAAGACAGTCTTCAGAGTCAGATGCCAAGTCCTCATGTGACCTCAGAAAAGAAGTGTGACTTCCTGTAAAACAGGAACAAACAGGACTTTTTAGCTGTTAACTTAAAAAAATTACAACACATGCTTGTTATGGAAAATTAAAAGTGTAAAGAGGTTATATAAGGTAAAAAATACCTTCTTCATCCAGCTGTGCTTCCCAGAGATAACCACTGTAAATAGGAGGTGTGTCACCTTCCAGACATGTTTCTATGTGTGCACACATGGACCCAGGCACATAGGCACATACTACTTTCTTTTACAAAAATATAATAGTGCCAGGCCATATATACTTTTGCCTATGGAGAAGCTGATTCCCAGAGAAAAGAAGTGATGTGCACAAGGTCACACAAAGACAAATTGGAGCAGAGATGGCCCTGACCCTGTGTCTCTTGCCTGTATTTCCAGACTCAGACCACCTCCTACCCTGCCTCACTCTCTTGGGCTGTGTGCATTCTAATTGAGCACCATAGGAGATACAAATGCAGACAATTATTCTGGCAGATAGTCAAGGGCAATAGTCAAAATATTTACCACTCTGCAAGTTGCAGGCCCAGCCAATCAGAACTAACATTGGCTGCAAATGACCTTCCTGAGGTTACTGGCTAAATATTGGCCCTGCATGTAGGAGTCTCATTTCACACCCTGCATATCTCTCCAAGGATGGCTGGGAAGGAATCCATGAATGAATAAATGAGGATGCAAAGTGATCTGAAATAATATCGCAAAGGAAGAAAAACTTCTTTCAATAGAAGTGTAACGTTATCAACTGCAGTGTTATCTGCCTATGTATTTTTACAATCAGGGCCCTGTGAAAGGAGAAGAGGCAATAATAGAAAAGGAAGGAAGTAGAAAGGAGATGTTTATTGGATTTCAACAGAACTGGACTTGAGATATGGCTCTGCGCTTAGTGGCTCTCAGACCTTGGGCAAGTGACTTAATCTCCTTGACTTTTTTTTTTTCTGTAAACATCTGTCAATGTGAGGAGGAGAGGCACAAAAAGTAACTTAACCACGATTATACTAATTAAGGGACAGATAGGCTGAGGGGTCTGAGGGACTTTTAGTCTAGTGGGCTTATAATTTAATGTCAGGGGTAGCCCAGGGATCCTGAATTTTGCCAACAGAAAAATCATGAGATCTATGCAGATTTGGAAACAGGACTTTATTTCTCATAAAGGGTTATAGCCTGCCAATGGTCATCCTGACAGGCTGACAAGTGTACCTTCAACAGAGACCGAAAGGCAGTACTTTGAAGAAGGAGGGGTTGAGGCAGGAGCTTTATGCTACATAGGTTGGCTAAATATACATATTCAACAGGTTACAGGAGAAGCTATGAATATTCACCAAGTGGTTTCTGATGCATGCATACTGAATAAACATGCATGCTACAAATGATCTATGCTCATATTGGAGAGGGTACTTAACATTTAAATTTATTACAATGAGGCTGTCTATATTTCAGAAGATAAAACAGGGACATAAATGTTCTCAAGTGCAAAGCCTCTATAAAACCGACCAGAACCAGTCCATAGTTGGTGGTCTTTTACCAGGAAAGTTACTGAAATCTCTCTCTTGTCTAATCAAAGCTGTAGTTATGGCTTGTGGAACAGGAGGTCAGTTAGTCAGCACATGGTGGTGAATGAGCTGCAGTTATTTTAATATTGCTTTCCTTGAGGCCAGTGCTTGTTGAGCTGCTTAAGAAAGAAACACTTTGTGGCAGTTAAAACAAAGTTTATTCTTTAAGTGTAGGGGTGCGTGACTTAACCTTTGCCTGGCATGGGCGTAGGTCCTGTTTATAATTTGATATCTTACTGCCACAAAGAGTCTGTTCTGTCAGTCATATGATCTCTATTTTAACATTCATGCTGGGCAGTTGGTGTGTCTGTATACAAAAGGGAGAGGATATAACGAGGCTTGTGTGATCTCTTGTCTCTTTATGGCCAGGAACTCCATTTTTAAGGTTTCTCTGAGGTCTCCTTGGCCAAGAGGGGGTCTGTTCAATTGGTTGGGGTGGGCGCTTAAGATTTTAATTTTAGTTCTCAATCCCATATAGGGTCTTGAGACCTTTCTCATCCTCGATTCAATCTGAGGGCAATTCTGAGTTAAATCTTCAAATAACTTCTATTCTCTCCTTGTGCACCTCATCTCTACCCCAACATACACAGGAGAAGATCACCTGAACAATAAACTTGTAGGTTTAAAGAAACTACTAGGCACCTGGCAATCCCTTGCTTCCTGTAGTCTTCCTGTCTTTCTTGTGATACTTTTTCTTAAGGATTTCTCATGGGTCTGCCTCACTTGACAATGGATATATATACTCTCAGTATTTAGCAGTATTTAGCGTGGAGAAGACCCAGACTCATGAAAGAGATGCAGAGAGCTAGCAGGGAGAGACAGAGACAGAGACGAGAAAAGCCATGACTAGCATCACTAAATTAACCATGTCCTCGAGACTCATAATTCATACCCTCGTTATATGTTCTCTAGGTAATTTCTGCAACCTTCCAACAAGTGTTCCCATCTCCTGAAGGACAGCTGGGATCATGGCAAACTCTGAGACAAAAACCTGCAGTGGCTCGTTGTTTATAGCATTGGCTCCCAATTAAGCCTGTTAAAAATAGAGGTTTTGGGTTTCAATGTATGGAACTTTAGAAGACGAGTTCTGAGAACTAAAACTATCTACGCCCTACAGAGCTTCTACATCAACGTGACATTACTATTCCACTGTCTTCACTAGCATAACTTTACCATTCCAGTGACTGTTACATGGAAAAATGGCTTGATTATTCATTATAGGAATTTCCCAAAATATCCATCAACTCTTCAATGAAAAGTATCAACAGTTTTTACCTTTGAATCTCTTGCCTTGCCTTGCTTTTCCCACCAATCTTAAACGTCCATGTTGTGATTTTTGCCCTTTTCAAATGAAGACCTCCCCGCCCTCTCCATGGAGGAAAGTGGCTTAAATGAAACTTAAATTCTCAATAAATTCTAACCTTGCTCTCTGAGATACTGCCAAATCTCTGCTGAAATGGTGTTTTCCCTATCTCTTCAACAGTTTGTATTGGTGATATTTGGGGAAATGGCATTTGACAGTCCCTAGAAAATTTTGTAGCACAGTTAGATTTGAGAATTCCTTGACAAAATTAAGTCCTAATTCTTGAGTTTAATGTTCAAGGTCGCCAGCAGTCTGACTGTTGCGTTGGTTTCAAATCAAATGTCCAATTAATCTCTTTTCCCTCTCTTTATTACACTTTATGCTTTCAAAACTTAAACTATATTTATTTTTTGTTTTCTAATCTTATTTTTTACTGATGCTTTGTGTGTGTGATAACTTCATATATTCAAATAAGCTTTGAAGATCAAATTGGTGCAATTGGGATATCCATTACCTTAAATATTTATTTATGCTAGAAACATTTGAATTATTCTTTTCTCGCTATTTTGAAGTAAAGAATATATTATTGTATAGTCACCTTTCTGATGTATCAAGCACTGGGTCTTATTTCTTCTATCAAACTGTATATTTGTACCCATTAATCAACCTCTCTTCATTTTCCCTCCCTGCTTGTCTTCCCAACATCTGCTAAACACCAATCCACTCCCTATCATCATGAGATCCACTTTTTTTAGCTCCCACATATGAATAAGAATATGTGGTATTTATCTTTCTATGTTTGACTTATTTCACTTAACATAATGACCTCTAGTTCCATTCATGTGGCTGCAAATGACAGAATTTTATTCTTTTTCATAGATGAATAATATTCCTATATATATATATATACCACATTTTCTTTATCCATTCATCCATTGATGGGAACTTAGGTTGATTGCATATTTTTGCTGTTGTGAATAGCACGGATCTCTAGGGCAGGAGCAAAATGCTGCCAGTCTCTTTGCTAAAGCACAGCAAGAATCACCTTTGTTCCAATTTCCAGTAAGTTCCTCATCTCCATCTGAGACCATCTCAGCCTGGACTTCGTTGTTTATATCACTAGCAGCATTTTGGTCAAAATCATTCAACAAGCCTCTAAGAAGTTCCAAACTTTCCCACATCTTCCTATCTTCTTCTGAGCTCTCCAAACTGTTTCAATCTCTTCCTGTTACCCAGTTCCAAAGTTGCTTTCACATTTTTGGGTATCTTAATAGCAGTACTCCACTTTGCCAGTACCAATTTACTGTATTAGTCCATTTTCATACTGCTATGAAGAAATACCAGAGACTGGGTAATTTATAAAGAAAAAGGCTTAATAGACTCACAGTTCCACGTGGCTGGGGAGAAATTCAAGCTGGCTTATTCACTATCATGAGACTTATTCACTATCGTGAGAACAGCACAGGAAAAACCTGACCCCATAATTTAGTTACATCTCACTGGGTCCCTCCCATGACACATGGGGATTATGGGAACTACAGTTCAAGATGAGATTTGGGTGGGGACACAGCCAAACCATTTCATTCCACTGCTGACCCCTTCCAAATCTCATGTCCTCACATTTCAAAACCAATCATGCCTTCTCAACAGTCCCCCAAAGTCTTAACTCATTTCAGCATTGACTCAAAAGTCCACAATCCAGTCTCATCTGAGACAAGGCAAGTCCCTTCCACTTATGAGCCTGTAAAATCAAAAGCAAGTCAGTTACTTTCTAGATACAATGGGGTACAGGCATTGGGTAAATACACCCATTCCAAATGGGAGAAACTGGACAAAACAAAGGGGCCACAGGCCCCATGCAATTTTGAAATCCAATAGGAGAGTCATTGAAGTTCCAAAATGATCTCCTTTGGCTACATGTCTCACATCCAGGTTGCACTGATGTAAGAAGTAGGCTCTCATGGTCTTGGGCAGCTCCACCTCTGTGGTTTTGCAGGGTATAGCCCCTGATCCTGGCTGCTTTTACAGGCTGGCATGGAGTGTCTGCAGCTTTTCCAGGTGCACAGCGCAAGCTGTTAGTGGATCTACCATTCTGGGATCTGGAGAAGGATGGTGGTCCTCTTCTCACAGGTCTACTAGGCAGTGCTCCAGTAGGGACTCTGTGTGGGGTCTCCAACCCCACATTTACATTCTGCACTGCCCCAGTAGAGGTTCTCCATGAGGGCTCTGCCCCTGTAGCACACCTCTGCCTGGACATCCAGGCATTTTCATACATCCTCTGAAATCTAGGGAGAGGTTCCCAAACCTCAGTTTTTAACTTCTGTGCACCCACAGGGCCAACACCATATGTAAGCTATCAAGGCTTGGGGCTTGCACCCTCTGAAGCAATGGCCAGAGCTGTACATTGGTTTTTTTAGCCACAGATGGGACACAGAACACCAAGTCCTGAGACTCTACAAAGCAGAAAGGCCCAGGGCTTAGCGCACAAGACCATTTTTTCCTCCTAGCTCTCCAGGCCTGTGATGGGAGGGGCTGCCATGAAGACTTCTGACATACCCTGGAGACATTTTCCCCATTGTCTTAGCAATTAACATTTGGATCCTTGATACTTATGCAAATTTCTGCAGCCAGCTTGAATTTCTCCTCAGAAAATGAGTTTTTCTTTTCTATCACATTGTCAGGCTGTAAATTTCCCAAACTTTTATGCTCAGCTTCCCTTTAAGACACAAGTTTCAATTTCAAACCATGTGTCTGTGAATGAATAAAACTCAATGCTTTTAAGAATACCCAAGTCACCTCTTGAATGCTTTGCTGCTTAGAAATTTCTTCTTTCTCTGGTGCCTCCTTGATTAGCTTAATAATCAATGTTCTGATTTCTTTTTCTGGCAATTCAGAGATTTCTTCTTGGTTTGGATCCATTGCTGGTGCGCTAGTGTTATATTTTGGGGGTGTTAAAGTACTTTGCTTTTTCATATTACCAGAATTGTTTTTCTGATTCCTTCTCATTTGGGTAGACTGTGTCAGAGGAATGCTATGGGGCTCAAGGATACTCTTCAGATTCTTTTGTCCCAAGGGGGTGATCCCTTGAAGCCCTTCCACTAGGGATGGGGCTTCCTGAGAGGTGGACTGCAGTGATTGTTATTGTTATTCTGGACCTAGCCACCTAGAAGAGCTACTGGGCTTCATGCTGGTACTGGGGAGTGTCTGCAACTTGTCCTGTGATATGATCTGTCTTCAGGTCTCTCAGCTGTGGATACCAGCACCTGCTCTGGTGGAGGTAGCTGGGGAGCGAGGTGGGCTCTGTGTGGGACCTTGATTATAGTTTTATTTAGTGCACTGTTTTTTTGAAATGCTAGTTAATGTAGCAGTGAAGTTGTCACATGGACAGACTCAGGACCTCTGGTTAGCCAGGATGTTACAGGTGATAGAATTAGCTGTTGTTTTCTCCTTTCTTAGAGCAGGGTTGTTCTTTTTTGAGTTTCTGTAATGGCTTGAGTTTGTTGGCCTCCAACCAGGAGGTGGTGCTTTCAAGAGAGCTTCAGCTGCAGTGGTATAGGGAGAATACAAGCTTGCCCTAAGGTATTCAGATTTCTTGGGTGATGGGTGGGACCACAGAGCTCCCAAAAGATTATGACTTTTGTCTTTAGCTACCGTAGTGGTTAGTGAAAGACCATCGGTGGGGGGCAGTGTTAGGCCTGTCTGAGCTCAGACTCTCTTTGGCTGGGGATTGCTGTAGCTGCTGTGGGGGATGGAGGTGTGGTTCTCAGGCCAATGGGGTTATGTTCCCAGGGGGATTATGGCTGCCTCTGCTGCATCATACAGGTCACCAGGGAAATGGGGGAAAGCCAGCAGTGACAGGCCTCACACAGCTTACATGCAGTCAAAAAGGCCAGTCTCACTCCCACCATGCCCTACCAAGAGCACCAAGTTTATATCCAGGCAGCCGGTGAGCAGGGCTGAGATCTTGCCCCAGGCTACAAGCCTCCCCACTGAGAAAGCAGATATGGCTTTCATTCTTTACCCCTTCCCACCTGCTGTGGCTTCTGTACTCATATCTGCACTTCCTATTCACCCCCTATCCCCCAGATTCTGCCCAGGAAAATTCATGTTCGGCTGAAATTATTTCAAAGTTCAGCTGGAAGTTTCCTTCTCACTGTGGTTCTTCCCCAATTCCACTGGCAGCCGTCCCCAAGGACCCCTGTAAGATAAAGTCAGAAATGGCTTCCCTGGGTTTCCTTGGGGGTCAGGAGTGTGTATACAGCTCTTTCTGCTGCTTCTTCTACTTTCATATTTCACTTGGCTCTCTAAATTTGTTTCAGCTCTAGATAAAGTTAAACTCTTCTTCCACGATCTGGATTTTCAGGTTCCCCAGTGAGGATATGTGTTCAGAGGTAGACTCTCCCCCTCTCACACTCCGGGCATTCACAATTTTTTAGCTGTCTCATGGTGTCTGCAGCAGCAAGCTACTTCTTTCAAAGGGTCAGTGAATTCTTTTGGTTTTTCTACTATGCTTCTGTGGTAGTTCTTGAAGCAACTGTTCACAATGTGAGTTTCCACATGCTGTTCTGTCTGTCTGAGTGGGAGCTACAAGTTATTCCTGCCTCCTATCTGCCATTTTTTTTTTCCAATTTGAGTTGGGAATGGTCTTTTAAATGTGTTGTTGAATTTGGTTTGCTGGTATTTTTTTCATATCTAAATTCATGAGAGATGTTGGCCTGCAGTGGTCTTTTTGTTGTGTTCTTGTCTGATTTTGGTATCAAGGTAATGCTGGTCTCATAGAATGAGTTTGGAAGTATTCTTTTATCTGTAATTTTTTGAATAGTTTGAGTGAAATGGGTATTACCTTTCTTTAAATGTTTGGTAGAATGCAGCAGTGAAGATACTAGGTCCTGGACTTTTCTTTGATGGGAGACTTTTTATTATGGCTTTGACCTTGTTGCTTGTTACTTGTTGGTAAGTTTAGGTTTTCCATTTCTTCATGATTCAGTCTTGGTAGGTGTATGCATCCATGAATCTATCCATTTCTTTTAGGTGTGCCAAAGTTTTGATGTGTATTTGTTCATAATAGTCTGTAATGATTTTTTTTTTTTGTATTTCTGTGGTCTCAGTGGTTATGTCTCCTTTTTGTGTTTGATTTTCTTTATTGGGGGTCTTCTTTCTTTTTTCTTGGTTAGTATAGCTAAAGGTTTGTTGATTTTGTTTACCTTTTCAAAAAACCTACTTTCTGTTTCATTAATCGTCTGGATTTATTTAGTTTCAATTTTATTTATTTCTACTCCGATTTTTATTATTTCTTTCCTTCTGCTAATTTTGGGTTTCATTTGTTCTTGCTTTTCTAGTTTCTTGAGGTTCATTATTAGATTGTTTATTTGAATTCTTTCTATTTTTTGATGTAGATATTTGTTGCTATAAAATTCCCTCTTAGTACTGCTTTTGCTATATTCCATAGATTTGGGTATGTTGTGTTTCTATTTTCATTTGTTTAAAGATATTTTAAAATTTCTTTCTTAATGTTTTTATTGACCTATTTGTTATTCAGGAATATGTTTAATTTCCATGTGTTTGTGAATTCTTCAAGGTTTCTCTTGTTATTGATTCTAGTGTTATCTCACTGTGGTCAGAAAAGATATTTTGTATGATTTCTACATTTTTTAATTTGTTGATACTTATTTTGTGGCTTCAGATATGGCCTATCCTAGAGAATGTTGCATGTGCTGATGATAAGAATGTGCATTTTGCAGCATTTGGGTGAAATGTTCTGTAAATATCAGGCCTACCTATTTGGTCTAGTATGCACTTTAACTTCATTGATTATTTGTTGATTTTCTCTTTGGGTGATCTGTACATTACTGAGAGTGGGGTGTTAAACTCCACTACTATTATTGTATTGCCACTTATCTCTTATTTTGGAATTATTAGTGTTTGATTTAAATACTCATGAGTGCCTATGTTGAGTGAATACATATTTATAATTGTTATATTCTCTTGCTGGGTTGACCTGTTTATCATTATATAGTGGTCTTCTTTGTCTCTTATTAGTCTTTGACTTGCAGTCTATTTTATCTGACATACATATAGCTACTCACATTCTTTTTTGGTTTCCAGATGCATGAAATATCTTTTTCCACTCCTTCACTTTTAGTCTATGTGAGTCTTTATAGGTGATGTGGATTTCTTGTAGGCAGCATATAGTTGTTCTATTTCTTTATTCATTTAGCTACAGTCTGCCTTTTAATTGGAGAATTGAGCCCATTTACATTTAATGTTATTATTGATAAGTAAGGACTTTCTATGGCCTTTTTTCAGGTTTCTTTTCTGGTTGTTTTGAGACTCCTCTCTTCCCGTTTTCTTTCTTTATTGCTTTCCTTTGTGAGTAAGTGATTTTCTCTGGTTGTATGTTTTAATTTGTTGCTTTCTATTTTTAGTAAATTTATTATAGGTATTTGCATGTGGTTACATGAGGCTCACAAAGAACGTCTTATAGACAGATATAACAAGTTATTTTGGGCTGGGCATAGTCACTCACACCTGTAATCCCAGCACTTTGGGAGGCCAAAACAAGAGGACTGTTTGAAGCCAGGAGTTTAAGACCAGCCTGGCCAGCAAAGTGACCCCTGTGAGACATTGTCTCTGTAATTTTTTTGCAATTAGCCAGGCATGGTGGCATGTGCATGTAGTCCCAGCTATTTGGGAGTGTGAGGCAGGAGAATTGCTTGAGCCCAAGAGGTTAAGACTGTGGTGAGCTATGATTATGCCATTGCAATCCAGCCTGGGTGACAGAGCAAGACTCCCTTTTTTAAAAAAGTATTTTGAAGAGATGACAACTTATTTTAGATTACCAGGAAAAAATAAAAACAAATTAAAAAATGAAAGAAAACCTTTACACTTTAACTCCATTGCCACCACATTTTGACTTTGTGTTGTCTCAGTTTACATGTTTTTTTATTTTCCATCTCTTAACAGGTTAACAATGTTAGCTATATCAATAACTATTACTGTTTTTGATAGATTTGTCTTTTGGCTTCATATTAGACTTATGAGTGGATTACACACCACAGTTACAGTAGGAGAGTATTCTGGATTTGTTTATATACTTATTTTTAGGAGTGAGTTCTTTTTTTTTTTTTTTTTTTTTTTTTGAGATAGAGTCTTGCTCTGTCACCCAGGCTGGAGTGTAGTGGTGCAATCCCAGCTCACTGCAACCTCCACCTCCTCAGTTCAAGTGATTCTGCTGCCTCAGCCTCCCAAGTAGCTGGGATTACAGTCACCTGCCACCATGCTCAGCTAATTTTTGTGTTTTAGTAGAGACAGGGTTTTGCCATGTTGACCAGACTGGTCTCAAACTCCTCATCTCAAGCAATTCACCCACTTTAACCTCCCAAAGTGCTGGGAATACAGGCAAGAGCCACCATGCCTGGCCAGCAATGGGTTCTATACCTTCAAATATTTTCTTTTTGTATGTTAGTGTTTTTTCTTTTTCTATTTCTGATTGAAGACCTCCAGTTGGGATTTCTTGCAAGACAGGTCTGGTGGTGGTGAATTATCTCAGGTTTTGTTTGTCCAGGGAAAACTTTATGTCTTCATATTTGAAAGATAGCTATTTTGGATACAGTATTCTTGGATTATAGGTTTTTTTCTTTCAAGACTGAAAATATACTACTCTCTTTAGTCCTTCTTTTCTTTGAGAAATCTGTTGCCAGATGAATTGGAGTTCTTTTGTATGACATTTGGATCTTTTCTCTTGCTGCTTTTAGGATCCCCTCTCTCTTTGATCTTTGAGAGTTTTACTATTATATGTTTTGGTGTAGTCTTACTTGGATTGAATCTGTTTGGTTCTCTGATCTTCTTATACCTGGATATTTATATCTTTTTTTTAAGTTTTAGAACATCTTTTTGTTATTATTTCTTTGAATATGCTTTCTACCTCTTATTGAATTCCCTTTTAAACTCCAATAATTCTTAGATTTGGTCTTTTAAAATTATTTTGATCTTGTTAAATTTCTCTGATAAATTTCTAAATTATTTTTTGTGTTATCTTGGAGATCTCTGAGTTTCCTTGAAACTGCTGTTTTGAATTATTCATCAGAGTTCACATATCCTCATCTCATTAGGGTTAGTCGCTTGTGTTTTGCTTTATCTGTTTGGGGAGGTCATAGTTCTGTTAGATGTTGTTTCTTGTGGATGTATATCTATGTCTTTGCATTAAAAGATTAGTTATTTATTTCAGTCTTCTCTGTTTGGCTTGTTTTGTCTTTTACTATATATGTATGTTTAGAGATTCTTTGTAATTTACCTGTTGATTGTCTTTTCTTCTTTCTTTCATTCTTTTGTTTTCTTTCTCTCTCTTTCTTTCTTTTCTGCTAGGTTGTTGTCTCCTTTTCAGCTCTAGATGACAGCTTAAGCCTAGGTCTGCCTCTAAACAATCAGAGTGCCTCCTGTCTGGAATGGGGTGGCCTCAAAGGGGATAATGGGGGAAGGCCAGATAGGCGTTTGTGCCCAGAAGACCTGTGGAACAAACCTCCTATAGCATGGTGCTGCTGAGCAGCCACTCTGATTTGGCATCTCCTTTGGCTGACTTACAGAACAGAGTATCCAGGGCCGGAGATGATAGTCTCACCTCCCCCATTTGTCTCTGGCTGTCCTCTGAGATATGTTTTCCTTTAGGCATTTCCAATGATTCTCTTGCGTTGAGGCAGAGACATGTTTCCTATCAGGAAACCCAAGATGATGGGGAAGCTGTTTGTCAACCTTGATCTCACTTTTACAGTGCAGAAACTGTGATTTGAGGAGAAACTTTTCACATACTTGGTGTTGAGCAGATTTCAGGGAGCAACATTGCTGATATGGATATCTGATTCTCTTACCGTCTGCTCAGAGCTTTTTCTGAGCATCTCTCTGTGGCTCTGGGAACTATCTTCTCCTCATATTTGAGTTCTGGGACATTACTGGTGATAATCTTGGTGCTGTATTTTTTTTCTGGTTTTCTAGGACAATGGGAGGTAAAACTAGCTTGCTTCTATGCCACCATTTTGGAACCAGAAGTTATAAACTCTACACTTTTCACTAGCCTGTATTCTTGTATTTTATCAGCTTCATGCTTTTATTCATGCTTTAGGCTGTGCTAATCCTCCTACATCTCAGCATCTTTTTCTTACCTGTGTTGTAACTGGTCTCCAAAGGCAGTTCCAAATTAACCACCCACCCCAGGATTCATCCCACTTGGAAGTCCTGTTCTACAGTGAATCTGTGCTGGCCCTGTGACTCACTTTAATTAAATATTGCAGACATGAAGCTGTCCTTACACCTAGGAAGGCCTGGGCGCTTTCATATCTAGGAACCCAAGCCAACCAGCTATTCTAGCTCTGTCAGCATCCTGGCTCAGCCTTTATGCTATTTTCATGTAAGTGCTAGATATGTAGCTGAACCATGTTGGACAGTCAGGCCTAACTGAGCTCCTGGCCAGCATACCAGGGAACACAAGTGGTGTCCTGCTGAGCCCATTGAAACCACAGAATAGTGAGGGAAAAAGGACTGTTGTTTTAGACCACCCGGTTTTGTGGTGGTTTGTTATGCAGCAATAGAAAACCAAACACCACTTTCAAGGTCTTTCTCAAAAGCCACTCCTTTAGTAGGCATGTCACTATCCCACTACTGTCCCATTCCACAGCTGGAAGTGGGAATCACATAGTTCCCTAGTGTAGTCAAACAGAAGATATTTAGCTTCCTGAGTGGAACCTTCCAACTTGTCTTTGCCTCCCTAAAGTGTATTTCATAAATTCAGCATGTTTTATAATCAGTGGGCCTTTTTAGGTGAGACCAGCAATTTAGGAAAAACTGTTAAGGGGTAGAAAAATTTGTGGTATACAATTACCCCCAGCAGATCAAATTTGCTTCCTACAGAGATAAAACTACTATCCAGAGAGGGGATCATAGCTTTTGATTTTGAAAGTTAGCCAGTTTACAGTTTATCTACTAGAGACAGGGATAACTACCATATTAAGGAAATATAGAGTTATAACCCCAGGAGCATGTATAAAGAAAAACGTGGAGGGAGATGATATGGTTTGGCTCTGTGTACCCACCCAAATCTCATCTCGAATTGTAATCCTCAGGTGTTGAGGGAGGCACCTAGTGGGAAGTGATTGGACTATGGGGGCGGTTTCCCCCATGCTGTTCTCATGATAGTGAGTGAATTCTTACAACATCTGGTGGTTCTAAAAAGTGTTTAGCAGTTTCCCCCACACTCTTCTGTCTCTCTCCTGGCACCATGTAAGATGTGCCTTGCTTCCCCTTTGCCTTCCGCCATGAGTGTAAGTTTCCTGAGGCCTCCTCAGCCATGCAGAAGTGTGAGTCAATTAAATCTCTTTTCTTCATCAATTACCTAGTCTCATGTAGTATCTTTATAGCAGTGTGAGAAAGGACTGATACAGAGGACATGACATTCGAACTTCTTGGTTTATAGTGCAGGCTTTTCACTAAATTGTTACCCATGACCATACTTTCTGCCTGTTTTAAAAGCCAATAAAATACAAGTCTTCCTTAGTGGTGAGCAGTTGTTGATTTTATTCTGGAAGCCTGGAACTCCTCGCTGTGTCAGCATCACCGACCAGCAGAGGGCGGTGCAGATGCAGAGGCACACATCTCCCTGCAAGTGAGAAACGCTGTGAGGAGTGTAGTTTGCTGGCAGCGCCCAGGGGCTGCCCACGTGGGATGGCATTTGGGCCAAGTCTGTACTCTCCCCATGCTTCCTCTAGGGGACTGAAGGGGTCTTTCTTAGAAAGATCTTGCAGCTAAAACTTGAAGGATGAACAGAACTTACACAGACTAAGAGAGATAGCAAAGTGTTCTAGCAAAGGAATTATTCATAAGCCAGACTACAAGCAGAATGTCACTCCTCTCCCTTGGTTACCAAGGAACTGTGCTCCTAGCGGATCCATCTCCTTTCCACAAATGGTCCTAAATGTGACCTCACCTTGAATCTGAAAATGCTGCTTCTGGTTGATGGGCCCTGCAAATCCTCTGGGTTCTTACCCAGGCAAGTGTTGGTGTCGTGATCAAAGTCATCTGTCGTCTTCTGGAGGGGTTGGGGAAAAAAAAGTGTTGGACTTTGAATGCTGGAGAACCTACGTGGACAGAAAACCTGTTCCTCTGTTTTGGCATAAATATCACTGGGAAATGAACTCAGGTCCCAAAAGAGAACAGTCACTTCTACCCATTCTTGTGGCCAGATGACAGTTGTGTTAAAATTAAGCAACCTGTCCACCAGCACCTGGAGCTAGAATGCTTCCTCTGGTTTATGTGAAAGAGAAACCTATAGCAGCTCGAATAGGGAAAGTCAGAACACTGGGAGAGGGCACCAGATCATTGTATGGGTGCAGATAAATCTTGACATAAATTCATAGGCTCTCAGGGATGGCAGGGTTGGGGTCTGTATACAGCATGTTTGCTAAGTGGTATCTGCTTGAACAGCTATAGTTACAGAGAACTCACCACCTTCAAAGGCAACCCAGTCTGCCCTTGATCTTCTCTGACTAATAGAAAGGTTTGCTTTCTGCTTAGTAGAAATGGATCTCCCTGGTGATCTCATGTTTCATTCTCAGTTTTGGCCATAGTGAACAATTCTACCTTTTATTTTCACCTGACAGAGCTTCAAGTTGTTGAGTAATATTCAACCAATTATTGCTATACAATAATTATTATTATACTTCAAACAGCCCATTCTATGTCAAATACTGTGCTAGACATTTAAAATATTATACAGTTTAATCTTTAAAACCACCTGTTGATGCAGGTCCTATTCTCATTTTAGAGTTGATGAAACTGAGGCTGAGAGGCAATAAGTAACTTGCTAGTAAGTCATAGAGTTGGGGTCCCATCCAGACTGGTGCAACTTCAGCCCTCATGTTCTCTACTCTCATGCTCCACATTTACAATCTAAGATGATTAAAGAGCTGAGAAAGGGGTGTGGAGGGAAAAGATTGGTGAAAGGAAAACATACGTCCTAAGATGTTTCGTATGTTGGAGAGAATGTGATGTTTTAAAAGAAATGATTGTATTGTTTATAGCTGAACTTGACTTTCTTTAGGTCTAGGATGAAGAAGCTACTGGATTTGGAAGTGGGTGGTACAGGAAGTGGTTCATTGCCATGTGGGACCTGGGCTCCTGGCCATTCTGCAGGTAGCACAATGGTTACAAGTGCAGCCCTGGAATCAGACTGTGGGGTTTGAATCCTGGCTTTGCTACTCACTTATTAGCCATAAGTCCTTGGGCAGCTTGTTTAATTTTATTTTGCTTCAATTCCCTAATCTTTAAAATGGGAACGTGATAGTACTTCCTGTTGTAAGCATTAAATGAGATAAAACATTTAAAATGATATCTGGCACATGGTAAGTGTACCATAAATGCCAGCAATTATTATTTTTTCTGCCCCAAGTTAGTGGCAAAGCAAGGTAGGTTTGGAAACTCTAATTCAGGGCTACTTATTTATTTAATTTATTTATTTAGAGACTGAGTCTCACTCTATTGCCCTGGCTGGAGTGCAGTGGCACAATCTTGGCTCACTGCAACCTCCACTTCCTGGGTTCAAGTGATTCTCTTGCTTCAGCCTCCCGAGTAGCTAGGATTACCTCCCGCCACCATGTCTGGCTAATTTTTGTATTTTTAGTAGAGACAGGGTTTCACCATGTTGGACAGGCTGGTCTCGAACTCCTGACCTCAAGTGATCCCCCTGCCTTGGCCTCCCAAAGTGCTGGGATTACAGGTGTGAGCCACAGCACCTGGCCTTTTTTCTTCTCTATCTTTGGTAGGCAAATAGATACATTGCACAAAGTATTGTTTGTTTCAGCTGCCATATTCTGATATTTTGAAAAGCATTTAATTGTGGTTAAAAAACACAGAGAAGTTAGCATCTTAACCAATTTTAAGGGTACCTTGCTATAGTGTTAAGCATGTTCACATTGTTGTGCAATCTCCAGAGCACTTTCCATTTTGCAAAACTGAAATTCCATACCTGTTAAGCAACAACACCACATTCCCTCCCTCCAGCCCCCGGCAACAAATATTCTACTTTCTGTCCCTATGGATTTGACTACTCTAGGTAGCTCATATAAGTGGAATCACACAGTACTTGTCTTTTTGTGATCGACTTATTTCAGTTAGCATAGTGGCCTCAAGGTTCATCCATGCTGAAGCATAGGTCAGAATTTGCTTCCATTTCAAGGCTAAATCATTTTTGTATGTAGATACTACATTTTGTTTAGCCATTCATCCATCTATGGACACTTGGATTGCTTCCAGTTTTGGCTACTGAGAATAATGCTGCCATGAATATGAGTGTATAAGTATCTTTTTGATACTCTGCTTTTTATTCTTGGGGGTTTATACCCAGAAGTGGAGTTGCTGGGCCATGTGGTAGTTCTATTTTTAATTTCTTGAGGAGCCTCCGTACTGTTTTCCTTAGTGGCTGCATCATTTCACATTCCCATTAACAGTGCACAAGGGTTTCCATTTCTCTACATTCTCACCAATACTTCTTTTCTGTTGTTTTGTTTTTCAATAGTAACCATCTTATTGGGTGTGAGATGGTATCTCATTGTAGTTTTGATCTGCATTTCCCTGATGATTAGTGATGTTAAGCATCTTTTCATGTGCTTATTGGTCATTTGAGAACAAAGAAGATATACAAATAACCAATAAGTACATAAAAAAATGGGTGCTTTGTCTATTTTTAAAGTCAGGTTTTTTTGTTTTTTGGTAGTAAGGGTTTAAATATTCTGAATATTAACCCATTATTAGATACGTGATTTGAAAATATTTTCTCCCATTTTGTGGGTTGTCTTTTCACTATCGATTGTGTCTGTTGATGCATAGAACTTAAAATTTTTGATATAGTCCAATTTGTTTTGTTTTGTTGTTGATGTTGCCTGTGCTCCAACTATCATTTCCAAGAAATCATCACCAAATTTAATGGCATGAACTGAGTCTAGTGTTTTTATCCTCAAATGTGGAGGTAGGTTCCATTGGGCATGAGAAACAACAACTCAAGCTTCAGAAACCCTTGACAGGTTGCAAAGTGCTTTTACCCACATTGGATTATTTAAATTTCAAAGCAACAATCAGTTCATGAATGATGAAATAGAGACCCAAGGAACCTAAGTGAGAGTTACTAAAAAATACCCAGGGGAAAAGCATTGGGCAGAGTTATTGTTTAGGATTATTAATCAATGGTGGGCCTGGGCCTGTAGTTCAATATTCAAAGTTGTTTCAATATCACACATGAGTTTTGGGAGCCTCTTAAATCTGCAAATTGAAATCAAGCTGAAAGTATCCAGAAATATAGGCCCCCCTTGCACACACACATTCATGGTAGCTTCAGATTATACTCCAGGTAGACTCAAAAAGGTGTTCAACTCCTGGGTTTTCTCCAGAGTCGGCAGTACGTGAAAGTGGGATAATGAGCAGCACAGCTGGATCCTTGTCCAAGAGGAGACCCAGAAAGAGCAAGAAACACTTTGGGCACATAGTGTTTAAAGAACTCAGAAGAGATAGACTGAATTATGGCCATACACTATGGCAAGGAGAGATTGTTCCTAAATATTGATTTACCTCTTGGTGGCTTCCAATCCGTAAGGGGCAGTTGTGGATCTCATTTTGTGACAGCAGATATGGAATCTTGTCAGGCTATTTGATAGTGGAGCAAATAAACTTAAACAGAAGAGATTTCCCTCTCTGTAAGAGCCTCACAGAAGCCTATGCGTGATATTTGGGAGGAGGGGGTCTTACAACAGTGTCTTGACAAATGTGCCGATACATGAAATTTGATAGTATGCCTGTCAAGCACACTCTTCACTTGGGGAGGCTAGCAAACTGTCTTGGGAGTTCAGCTTGTGATGTGTCCCTTTGGGGTGGAAAGGGGAGCCATGGCCTATTATCTTAACATAGGGAGCCAGCTTGTTTGTTTACCATGTGATTTGCCTTTCTTCTCAGGTCTCATTGCCTGGTAGAAGACCTGAAGGCTTGAAGAGCTGCAAACTGCACATAAACTCTCTTGCTGTTCACAATTACTCTGCAGGTGCAGGAGAAGAGAGGGCAGCTCATCAGAGCCATCTCCCAGAGCATCCACCTCTGACCCTACCAGAGTGCAAGAAACTTGCCATGACATGTTGAAAATGAGCTGGAGTACGAAGTCATGTGCCTAGCCACAGAATATGCTCTGGGATAATCCTTCAGGCCTGCCTCTCAGGAGGTCAATCTCATGCAGGGTCAGGCTTGGTATATGTAACTCCACCCTGTGTTGCCCTTGTTGTTGGTAGCATTGCGTTTTGTCATCTTTTGCCTGAAATCCAGCCACTGGACAAGCACCAGACAGTATGAATTATTAGAAAAAGCATTGCAGGCATCTTTTTCCCAGGTGACCAAATATGCTGTCTGGATTGCATGATCAAACGTGCTGTGAGCAGGAAGTCAGGAGTGGGCTAATGATGCTCTCATCTTCTGTCTCCTGCAATGGGGTTTCTTTGATAACCTGTGTTTAAATAGGCTGTGAAATTTGGTGTAGACATCTACACTCAGAGATAGTGGGGTATAAGTAAGCACCCTTCCTTCTCTTTGTCTCTCCAACATTTCTGTAAATTCTCTACTCTTCACACTTCTTTACATTTATATTCTGCCAAACATCATAGATATTAGTAACAAAAAGGAATAAAAGGATCAACAAACAAGAGAACACAGACTAGTTATGCAAGGTAGGGCAGGATTAAAACTAGGAACTGGTGCAAAAAAGAGTAGATTAAATAGATGATATTCAAAGCAGAAGCATCTGAACACAAGAGGAGAAAAAAATTTTCATGAGAACAAAGTTTAAAAGTAATTCACTAAAAATAAGATTGTTTGAAAAAATATAACATCAGGAAAATAAAAAGAATATTTATTCATAACAATAGTTATTATTCCTCATAAGGAAAGCTCACCTGAGACTTGGTGTCTAGTTTTTATTGGGGGTCACTCATCGAGGCATGGAGTCTTATACTGACCTTAGCTACTTAGTCACCAGCCCTATACCCCACCCCAGAGGTCAAATTGAATACAGTGAGGCCCAAGGCCCCAGGTGAATGGAATGAAAACAGGCGTATTCTAAAGGCTCACAGGTTATTTACAAGAGGTGTTTATCACAGGCCAGTCTTTTCTTAGAAAAATGCAGGATTTGAGCAGCCCAGGCCTGCTGAGTTATGCTTGCTCCCAGGTGTGTTTAAGATGAAAGTAAAATATATAAAATGAAAAGGCAAAAGTGTAAGGCCACTAAGGTTAAAATCACCCAAAAATGATTGAAAGAAAAAAAGAAATTGCAGCCAATTATTGATCAGACTTGAAGTCTGTAAGGCGTTTACTGAGAAATTCCTTAGAGTAAGGTTTCCTGCTGAAGCAACAAGCTGTCTTTCTTCCTGAAGCAGGGCTTGGCAGAGAGCTGTGAAATACCCTGTGGTTTGCCAGGCTCTTCATCTCATGCTCTGATTATATGTATTTTCCTGCAGGGAGTTCTACGGGGCAGAATCAGCTATAGCTTCCCCAGCAGCATCTATAGAGTATGTCCCACCCACTGCACAGTGAGGCTGCTGGGGCACTTACAGCAGGAGAATCTGCAGAATTTCTGAACCAGGTCTGCAGAGGGGATGGCTCAACTGGAGAATCAGCCATATATAAGGAGTAGCTGAGCAATTAGAGGGAACTAGACTAAGAAGTAGACTGGGATCTTTGTTCTCAACTGGGCAAAGATTGAAAACAGAGTCCAGCCCTTAGATAAAGTATAGATGACAATGGAAGAGAAGAATGCAAGGGGGTCAGATTCTAACCAGGCAAGTAATGTGACTTGAATCCTCATTCCACCTTTGGCCTGACATTTAATCAGGTCA
The DNA here is from genome assembly GCF_029289425.2 of Pan paniscus. Taxonomy (NCBI): domain Eukaryota; kingdom Metazoa; phylum Chordata; class Mammalia; order Primates; family Hominidae; genus Pan; species Pan paniscus. Next base: position 59,824,791 of record NC_073258.2, read on the forward strand.
TTCATCCGACATTCAAATCCATCTAAATGACATCTTGTTATCACATAAGGAGGCAGACAAGGAGTAGGGGAGTCTCTCCTGATCACCTTTGTTTAATTTCAGATTGAATATTTTATAAACAAACTGAAACTTATGCCTGAAGAATGTGTGTGAAGCATAAAAAGATAGGTTTAGCAGACCAAGGGTAGATATTTAACTTAAGAGTAACTGATGCTTTGGGCCGGGCACAGTGGCTCACGCCTGTAATCGTAGCACTTTGGGAGGTCGAGGCAGGTGGATCACGAGGTCAGGAGATCCAGACCACCCTGGCTAACACGGTGAAGCCACCTCTCTACTAAATATACAAAAAATTAGCCGGGCGTAGTGGCGGGCGCCTGTATTCCCAGCTACTCGGGAGGCTGAGGCAGGAGAATGGCGTGAACCCAGGGGGCAGAGCTTGCAGTGAGCCGAGATCGTGCCACTGCACTCCAGTCTGGGAGACAGAGCGAGACTCCATCTCAGAAAAAAAAAAAAAAAAAAAAAAAAAGAATAACTGATGCTTTGAAAGAAGATTGACAGAAGGATACAGGTGTGCAAGCAGAGACATCCTTCTGTATAACTGGCAAAATTAACAAAAGTGACCGACATCTAGTTATTTCCTACTGGACATTTTGAGTTTTAAGGATAAAACTATTCTCAAAGTATCCAGGCAGATTAGCTACAAAAGGGCAAAAGCATCAGGCGTCTTTGTATGTTTCTTCCTCGGCACCATTAGAAGTGAAGGAAGCTATCTGCGACATTTTGAGGGAAAAGTGTTACCAATAAAGGGTCTTGACTGCAAGTTGTCCAGGTTCTTGGTGTTTTGAACAAAGAATTGGACAAAACACACAGCAAAGTAAGGAAAGAATGAAGCAATGAAAGAACAAAAGCAGGAATTTATTGAAAATGAAAGTACTCTCCACAGTGTGGGAAAGGGCCCAAGGAGCAGCTCAGGTGCCCGGGATACAGAATCTTCTTGGGTTCAAATAACCCCTAGAGGTCTCCCATTGGCCACTTGGTGCTCACCTCATGTAAATGAAATGGTGGCCTGGAATCAGGCTAATTGGTTGTGGAAAGCAACCAATCAGGCACTGAAGTAAAATTACAAAGATCACACTCCTATGCAAACATCTGATTGGTTGCAGAAAGCATTGCAATATTACGAATGGACATTATGAACCATATCACAGGACGGTGGACACTCCCCGTGATATGGGGAGTAATATCAACCCCTCTCCCACCCCCGGATATCACGAACCGTATCACAGGGGAGTGGACACACTGGGTATTAACGATATTTCGAGTAATATTATCTTTCCTGTTGAAAATTATGATCAAAATGACAGAAGAGTGTACACCTCCTGCCATATCAGGAGTAATATCATCCTCTCCCCCACTGGATACTGGGAACAATATCACAGGGACGTGTACTATCATACTCGTTTCCCGGATATTAAGAACAATATCACAGGGGAGGTGTACACTTTTACGATATTGGGAGTAATATCATTCTCTCTACCCCTGGATATTAGCAACAATATCACAGGCGGATGTACATTTCCTGCGATATTGAGGGTAGTATTATTGTCTCCCCCCCTGGATATTAGAAACAATACCACAGGGGTAATGTACACCCATTGCGATATTGGGAGTAATATCATCCTCTCCCTTCTTGGATATTAGTAACAATATAATAGTGGGGGTGTACACCCCTCGCGATATTGAATGGAATGTCATCCTCTCCCTCCCTGAATATTATGAAAAATATCACAGGGGGTGTACAACTTCTGCGATATTGGGAGTAATATCATCCTCTCCCTCCTGGATATTAGGAACAATATCACAAGGGTGGTGTACACCCTCTGCAATTTCGGGACTAATATCATCCTCTCACCCCCAGAATATTAAAAACAATATCACAGGGGGTGGTGTACACACCCTTTGATATTGGGAGTAATATCATCCCCTCCCTCTTTGGATATTAGGTACAATATTACAGGTTGGGTATACACAACCTACAATATTGGAAGTAATATTATTTTCTCCCCTCCTGGATGTTAGCAACAATATCACAGGGGGTGTGTACAATCCCTGCCATATTTGGAGTAATATCATCCTCTCCCCATTTGGATATTAAGAACAATATCATGGGGGGTGTACAACACATGCAGTATTGAAGGTCATATTATCTTCTTCAGCTTTGGATATTAGGATCAACATCACAGGTGGGGTATACACCACCGGTGATATTGGAAGTAATATTATTCTCTTTTTTCCTTGATATTAGCAACAATAACACAGAGGGTGTGTACAACCCCTGCGATATTTGGAGTAATATCATCCCTCGCCCCATGGACATGAGAAACTATATCACAGGGGACTTGTACATTCCATGGAATATTGGGAGTAATATCATTCTTCCCCACCCTGTATATTAGGAACAATATCACAGGGTGAATGTTCACCCCCTGTGATATTGGGAGTTATATCATTCTCTCCCCCGCCCAGGATATTACAAACAATATCACAGGGTGGGTGTACACTTTTTGCGATATTGAGAGTAATATCATGTTCTTGTCCTCTGGATATTAGGAACAACATCACAAAGGTGGTGTATACCCGCTGCAATATTGGGAGTAATATCATCCTTCCCCTCCTTTAATATTAGGAACAAAATCACAGGGGTTTGTACACCTGCTGTGATATTGGGAGTAATGTCTTCAACTCTCCCCCTGGATATTAGGAACAATATCACGGGGTAGGTGTACACTTTCTACGACCTTGGGAGTAATATCAGCCCCTTCCCCTTTGGATATTAGAATCAATATCACAGAGGGGGTGTACTCCGCCAGGGATATTGGGAATAATATCATCCTCTCCTGCAATGGATATTAGAAACAATATCACAGGAAGTGTGTACACCCTCTGCGGTATTGAAAGTAACATCACTCCCTCCCACCAGGGTATTAGGAACTAAATCACAGGAAGGGTGTACACTCCCTGTGATATTGTGAGTAATATCATCTTCTTCTTCCCTGGAATTTAGGAACAAGATCACAGGGTGGGTGTACACTTACTGTGATATAGGGAGTCATATTATCCTCTCTCCCTTTGGATATTAGGATCAATATCACAGGTGGGGTATACACCACCAGCGATATTGGAAGTAATATTATTCTCTTTTCTCCTTGATATGAGCAACAATATCGCAGGGGGTGTGTACAACCACTGCGATATTAGGAACAATATCACAGAAGGGACGTACTCTTCCTGCGATATAGGGAGTAGTATCATCCTCTTCTTCCCTGGATAATATTAACAATATCACAGGAGGGATGCACACCTTCTGTGATATTGGGAGTAATATTATCCTCTCCCGCCCTGAATATTAGGAAAAATATCACAGGGGATGTACACTTCTGTGATATTGGGAGTAATATCATCCTCTCAACCCAGGGAATTACGAACAATATCACAGGGCAGGTGCACACCCCTGTGATTTTGGGAGCAATATCATCCTCCCCCAACCTGGATATTAGCAACAATATCACAGAGGGGGTGTACACACCCTGCCATATTGGAAGTAATAAGATCCTCTCTCCCCCTGGATATTAGGAAAAATATCACAGCGCGGGTGTACATTTCCTACGCTGTTGGGAGTAACATCATTCTTTTCCTCTCTGGATATTAGGAACAATATTACAGGGGTGGTTTACATTTCCTTCGATATTGGGAGTAATATCATCCTCTCCCTGTTTGGATATTAGGAACAATATCCCAGGGGGGTGTCCACTTTCTGCGATATTGGGAGTAATATCATCCACTATTTCCCTGGATATTAGAAACAATATCACAAAAAGATGTACACCCCCCGTGATATTGGGAGTAATATCATACTCTTCTTGCCTGGATATTAGAAACAATACCATGGGGGGGGTGAACACCCCCTGCAATACTGGGAGTAATATCATTCTCTATCCCCCAGAATATTAGCAACAATATCACAGGAGGGGGTGTACACCCTCTTGTGATATTGGGAATAATATCATTCTCTTCACCCCTGGATATTAAGAACAATATCACAGGAAGGGTGTACATCCCCAGTGATATTGGGAATAATGTCATCATCTTCTTCCCTGGAAATGAGGAACAATATCATGGTGGGGGGAGGTGTATACCTTCTGTGCTATTGGAAGTAATATCATCCTCTCCCCTCCTGGATGTTAGGAACAATATCACACATGGTGTACACCCACTGTGATATTAGGAAGAATATTGCAGGGTGTACACCCACTGTGACTTTAGGAAAAATATGTCCCTAAAATGTTACAAATAATATCACAGGTTATACAGTAATATCTCCCTAGAATATTAAAAATAATATCACAGGCTGTACACCCGCTCTGATAATAGGAGTAATACCTCCCTAGGATATTACAAATAATATCACAGGCTGTACACCCACTATGACATTAGGAGTAATATCTCCTTAGGATATTACGAATAACATCACAGAATGTACACCCATGGTGTTTACTCACTGTGATATTAGGAGTAATATCTATCTAGGATATAATGAATAATAGGACAGGGTGTACACATACAATGTACACCCACTGTGATATTAGGAGAAATGTCTCCCTAGGATATTATGGATAACATCACAGAGTGTACACACATGGTATACACCCGCTGTGACATTAGGAATAATAACTTTCTAAGATATTATGAATAGCATTACAGAATATACACATGTGGTGTGCACCCACTGTGACATTAGGGGTAATATCTCCCTAGAATATTATGAATAACATCACAGGGTGTTCACACATGGTGTACACTCACCATATATTAGGAGTAATATCTCCCTAGGATATTATGAACATTATCACAGTGTGTACACCCACTGTGATATTGGGAGCAATATCCCTCTAGGATATTATGAATAGTATCACAGAGTGTACACCCACTGTGATATTAGGAGAAATCTCTCTGTGATATTATGAATTATTACTGTGATATTAGGAGTAACATCTTCCTAGGACATTATGAATAATATCATAGAGTGTACACCCACTGTAATATTAGGAGTCATATCTTTGAAGCTAGGTTATTACAAATTATATCACAGGGTGTACACACATGGGGTACACCCACGGTGATATTAGAAGTTATATCTCTCTAAGATATTACAAATAATATCACCGTGGGTGTACATCATGTGTGTACACCCACTGTGATATTTAAAGTAATATCTCCCTATAAGATTACAAATAATATCGAAGAGTGTACACCCCCTGTGACCTTAGGAGTAACATCTTTCTGAATATTATGAATAATATCACAAGGCATACACCCCCTGTGACATTTTGTACACCCTTTGTGACATTAAAAGTAATATCCCCCTAGTATATTATGAATAATATCAAATGTGGTTTATGCACATGGTGTACACTTCCTGTTACATTAGACATAATATTTTTCTAGGATATATGAATAATATCACAGAAGGTGTACACACATGGTGTACACTCCATGTGACATTGGGAGCAACATCCCTCTAAGATATTAGGAATAATATGTGACTTTAAAAGTGTGGAGTTTAAAAGTATGACTTTAAGGTGTACACACCCTGTAAAATTAGGAGTAGAATCTCCCTAAGATATTATGAATAATATCACAGGGTGTGTACACACATGGTGTATACCCCTTGTGATGTTAGAAGTAACATCCTTCTAGGATATTACAAATTATAGCCCTGGGATGTGGGCACATGGTGAACAGCATAGTAATATTAGGATTAACATCTGGGTAGAATATTACAAGAAATATCACAGGGGGTGTACGCACATGGTGTACATGCCCGGTGACATTAGGAGTAACATTTTCCTGAAATATTATGAGTAATATCACAGAGTGTACACCTCCTGTGACATTTGGAGTAATGTCCCCTAGGATATTCCAAATAATATCACAGGGTGTACATTGCCTGTGACATGAGGAGTAACATCTGCCTAAAATATTATGAATAATATCAAGGGAGAACACCCTGTGTGACATTAGGAGTAACATTCCCCCAGGATATGATGAATAATATCAGAGGATGTACACACACTGTGACATTAGAAGTAACATCCATTTAGGATATTACCAATATTATCACAGTGTGCACACCTGTGACATTAGGAGTAACAATATTGGGAATAATATCACAGGTTGTACAACCCCTGTGACATTAGTGATAACATTTCTTTAGGATATTAGGAGTAACATTTCCATAAAATATTATGAATAATATCACTGTTTGTACAACATGTGTGACATGTACAATATCACAGGGTGTACACCCCTGTGACAGTAGGAGTAACATCCCCCTAGGGTATTACTAATAATATCACTGGGCATACATCCTCTGTAATATTAAGAGTAACATATTTCTAGGGTATTATGAATAATATCACAGGGTGTACAAACACTGTGATATTAGGAGTAATATCTCCTTAAGATATAAGGTACAATATCACAGAGTGACACTAGGAGTAACATCCCTCTGCAATATTGGAAATAATATTACATGGTGTACACCCCCTGTGATATTAGTGGTAACATTTCTTTAGGATATTACAAATAATATTACAGGGTGTACAGCCCCTGTGGTATTAGGAGTAACAGTTCCATAAAATATTATGAATAATATCACTGTTTGTACAACATGTGTGACATGTACAATATCACAGGGTGTACACCCCTGTGACAGTAGGAGTAACATCCCCCTAGGGTATTACTAATAATATCACTGGGTATACATCCTCTGTAATACTAAGAGTAACATATTTCTAGGATATTATGAATAATATCACAGGGGGTACAAACACTGTGATATTAGGAGTAATATCTCCTTAAGATATAAGGTACAATATCACAGAGTGACACTAGGAGTAACATCCCTCTACAATATTGGAAATAATATCACATGGTATACACCCCCTGTGATATTAGGGGTAACATTTCTTTAGGATATTACAAATAATATTACAGGGTGTATAGCCCCTGTGGTATTAGGAGTAACAGTTCCATAAAATATTATGAATAATATCACTGTTTGTACAACATGTGTGACATTAGGAGTAACATCCCCCAAAGCTATGATGAATAAATTCACAGGGTGTACATTCTCTGTGGCGTTAGGAGTAACATCTTCCTAGAATATTACAAATAATATCACCCCCTGTGACACGAGGAGTAACATCTTTCTAGGATATTATGAATAATATAACAAAGTGTACACACTTTGTGAGGTAGGAGTAATATCCCCCTAGGATATTATGAATCATATCACAGAGAGTAAACCCTCTGTGACAATAGGAGCAACATCCCCTTAGGATATTATGAATAATATCACAAGGTGTACACGTATTGTGACATTAGTAGTAATAGCCCACTAGTATATTGTGTACACCCCCTGTGACATTAGGAGTAACATCTTCCTAGTATATTACAAAAAAATTACAGGGTGAACACCTCTGTGACATTAGGAGTAACATCTCCCTAGGATATTACGAATAATATCACAGGGTACACCCCCACTGTGATATTATTTGTAATATCCTAGGGGGATATATCACACCCCGTGTGACTTTAAAAGTGACATCCCCCTAGAATATTATGAATAATGTAACAGGGTGTACACCCCCTATGATATTAGGATTAACATCCCCCTAGGATATTAGGAATAATATCAAAGGATATACACCCACTGGGATATTAGGAGTAATACCTTCCTAGGACATTACTTATAATATCACAGGATATACCCCCACTGTGATATTAGGAGTAATATCTCCCTAAGATATAAGGAAGAATATCACAGAGTGTACACCTATGGTGTACTCCCACTGTGATATTAGAAGCAATACCTCTCTAAAATATTATGAAAAATATCACAGGGTGTATACCCTCTGTGATACTGGAGACAATATTTACCCTGGATATTACAAATATTATCAAGGGAGTATACACATGTTGTACACCCACTGTGATATTAGGAGTTATATCTCCCTAGGATATTACAAATAATATCTCAGGGGGTACACCCACTGTGACATTAGGAGTAACATATCCTTAGAATATTAAGGATAATATTGGGCCAGTCGTGGTGGCTCACGCCTGTAATCCCAGCACTTTGGGAGGCCGAGGTGGGTGGATCACGAGGTCAGGATATCGAGACCATCCTGGCTAACACAGTGAAACCCCATCTCTACTAAAATACAAAAAATTAGCTGGGCGTGGTGGTGGGCACCTGTAGTCCTAGCTACTCGGGAGGCTGAGGCAGGAGAATGGCGTGAACCCGGGAGGCTGAGCTTGCAGTGAGCCGAGATCACGCCACTGCACTCCAGCCTGGGCGATAGAGCGAGACTCTGTCTCAAAAATTAAAAAATAATAATAATAATATCACAGGGTGAACACAGCCTGTGACATTAAAAGTGACATCAGGCTAGGATATTACAAATAATGTCACATTGTGTACTCCCACTGGGACATTAGGTGTAACATTGCTCTAGGATATTATGAATAATATCACAGGGTGCACACCCACTATGACATTAAAAGTATTATCTCCCAAAGATATTACAAATAATATCACAGGGCATACACTTACTATAATATTGAAATTAATATCTCCCTAAGATATTACAAAAAATATCACAGTGTTTGTACACACACTGTAAAATTAGAAGTAATAGCTCCCTAGGATATTATGAATATTATCAGTGTGTACATCCAGTGTGATAGTATAAAAAATATTTACCTAGGATATCATGAATAACACCACAAAGTGTACCCTCATGGTGTACACCCACTGTGATATTAGGAGTAACATCTTCCTAGTATATTATGAATAATATAACCGGGCATAAACCCACAGTAATATTAGGAGTCATATCTCCCTAGGATATTACAAATAATATCACAGAGTGTACACCCACTGTGACATTAGCAGTAACGTCCCCCTGGGATATTACAAAAAATATCACAGGGTGTACACCTATTGTGACATTAAAAGTATTATCTCCCTAGAATACTATGAATAATATCACAGGGTGTACACCAACCGTGACATTAAAAGTAACATCCCCCTAGGATATTACAAATAATATCACAGGGTGTACTCCCCATGTGACATTATGAGTAAAATCTCCCTAGGATATTAAGAATAATATCACAGGGTGCACACCCCTTGTAAAATTAGGAGTAACATCTCGTTAGGATATTACGAATAATGTCACAGAGTGTACACCCATTTTGACATTAGGAGTAACATCCCCCTAGGATATTATGAATAATATCACCAGTGTGCACTCCCAGTGACATTAGGATTAACATTCCCCCAGGATATTACAAAAAATATCACAGGTGTACACCACCTGTGATGGTAGAAGTAACAGCCTCCTAAAATATTATGACAAGTATCACAGATTGTACACCCCCTGTGATAGGAGTAACATACCCCTAGGATATTACGACTAATATCACAGGGTGACCACCCCCTGTGACATTAGAAGTAACATTCCCTAGGATATTGTAAATAATATCACAGTATGTACACCCACTGTGACATTAGCTGTAACATTCCTCTAGGGAATTATGAATAATATCACAAAGTGTACACTTACTGTGACATTAGGAGTAATATCTCTCTAGACTATTACTTCTAATATCACAGGGTGTACACCCACAGTGATATTAAGAGTAATATCTTCCTAGTACATTACAAACAATATCACAGTGTGTACACACAAGGTGTACACCCACAGTGATATTAGAAGTAATATCTCCCTAAATGTTACAAATATTATCACAGGGTGTACATCCAATGTGATATTTGGAGTAATATCTCCCTTGGATATTACGAACCATATCACAGGGAGGTGGACACCGCCCACAATATGGGGAGTAATGTCACCCTCCTCTCCCCTGCTGGATATTATGAATCATATCACAGGGGGGTGGACATCCCCCACGATATGGGGAGTAGTATCACCCTCCTCTCTCCCCCCTGGATATTATGAACCATATCACAGGCAGGTGGACATCCCCCGCAATATGGGGAGTAATATCACCTCCCTCTACCCCCCTGATATTACGAACCATATCACGGGGGTTGGACACCCCCCGCGATATGGGGAGTAATATCACCCCCCTTCCCCTCCCTGCTTTTGGCAACCAGTCAGAGGTACTTTCAATTTCCAATCTGCAGTGCAGAAAATGTGGCGGTTTGCAAAGGGAGTAGCCTCTGGTGCTTTTGTTTCTTAGGTGTGGACAGGTAGGATTTTCCTTTCAATTTAGCTCTAGGAAGTCAGCGTGAAACGGCCTTAGGTTACCTACCTCCAGACCCTATTCTCCTGCCTCAAAAGGATGCAATATAAAATATTGCTACAAGCCAAGCTGCTGTTCGTGTGTGATGTCTGCACAAAGACTTTCCTACAGGTGTATACATTCAGGAAGTGTATCACCCGTGCACCCTAACTGAAAAATTGAGTAATGTTATGTTCCAGTGTAATGAGAAGTGAATCAAAATAAAGAAATCAAGAGTTGGTAAACTATTAAGGAGATAAATATTAAAACCAATAAAATAGAGAATTAAGCTTAATTTAGTGTTTCAAATATGATAAAATAGAATGAAAGACAAAAAGTAATTATTGACAAAAATGATACGTAAAAATAAAATTTCAGGAATAATCTGGGTTCAAAAATCTCATACTGCAGTTATTGGAAAAAATGATTGACATTAAATTGATCTAAACTTTGCTGGGTTTGTTATTTTACATGTGGGAGTGTGCATAGATACTCTTATTTTCTTTTGATAATTAGAGAAATACAGCCATAAGCATATTGTTGAAAAATTAGCTAAGAAAAATATAACGCTAAGCCCCCCACCCAACTGAATGGACCCCTTCTTGGCAAGGGGACCCCAGAGAAACCTTAAAAAAACTGAGTTCCTGGCCATGACAGGGACAAGAGGTCAGGCACACCTCATTCTACGGGCTCCCTTTTCTGGTTTAGACACAATAACCATCAACATTTATGTTAAAATAGAGATCATAAGACTGACAAAACAAACTCTTTGTGGCAATTAGATACAAAATTATAAACAGGACCTAAGGACATATCAGGCAAAGGTGAAGTCAAGCACTCCTGCACTTAAAGAATAAACTATGGGCCAGGCATAGTGGCTCATGCCTGTAATTCCAGCACTCTGGGAGGCCGAGGCAGGCAGATCACCAGAGGTCAGGAGTTCAACACCAGTCTGGCCAACATAGTGAAACTCCGTTTCTACTAAAAATACAAAAATTAGCTGGTTGTGGTGGCGGGCGCCTGTAATCCCAGCTACTGGGAAGCTGAGGCAGGAGAATCGCTCGAACTGGGGACGTAGAGGTTGCAGTGAGCCGAGATCGCGCCACTGCACTCCAGCCTGGGCAACAGAGTAAGACAACGTCTTAAAAACAAAACAAAACAAAACAAAAACAAACAAAAAACCAAACAAACAAAAATCTATGTTCTAACTGTCACAAGGTTTTTCCTTTTCTCTAGCAGCTGAACAAGCACTGGCCTCAAGATAAGCAATATGGAAACAATTGTAGCTCCTTCATGCCAGAAGCCGACAAACTGACCCTGCATAACCACAGCTTTGATTGAACAAGTGACTGATTTCCATAGCTTTTTTCTGATAAGACACCACTGACCCCGTAGGCTGGTTCTGGCTGGTCTTGCAGAGGCTGTGCATTTTAGCACCTTCTAGTCCCTGCTTCACCATCTGAATAATAGGGCCTAATTGTAATAGATTTAAATGTTAAGTCTCCACCCCGAGGTGAACATGGGATGCATGTATCATGTACGTTTGCTTACCTTGTATGCATGCAACTCACTTTCATTAATATTTACAGCTCCCCCTGTATCCTGTTGAATATGTATACTCGGCCTACCCAGTCAGCATTGATTCCTGTCTTATCCCTCTCTCCCTGGAAGTGCTTGCTTTTGGTATTTCAGCCAGAGGCTGTGCTCCCTGCCTGCAGGTTGTAAATTCCTTAAGAAATAAAGCTCTCCTTTCTAAGTTTCTAAACTTGTGATTTTTAAGCTAACAGTGCTAATTAAATTCAAAACAAAATTTGTGACTTCCAAATTACTTAAAAAACAAAAAAATCTAGTGGGAAGATTGCATTGGGTTTTCTTCTCTTCACCTCCCGCTATGGCTAAGATTTTTCCTTCCTTAGACTTTCTCTGTATAATTAAACTCTGGTCATCAGTAGCCCACTGAGCCCCTCTTCATCTAAAGCATAACTTTTAAATGCTTTTGTGCAGTGGGCCGCTTGACAGTCTGGGGAGGCCTATTACCCCATTCTCAGGATCACGAGTCATGAATGGGGGAAATAAAACACAAGGAATATGAAGGAAACAAAATTATATTGACATATAGTTATCTGAATATCTTAAATTAATTACATCATATCTAGCTGCATCTAGCTGCAAAGTCTCATATTTAATGAGTTCATTATACAATCATAAATTAAATACTTTCAATATTATAAGAGTAAATGGTAGTTCAGTTATTCTCAGCTATAATCAGATATGAAATTTTCTCACTACCATCTTGATGAAGTCAGGGATAATGGAAATCTCTGGTAGTTTGGTACATACATTTATAATTGAAGAAAATCCTAAATTATGGTTGGAAGCTAATAAAAATAAAGATACGATTTTTCTTCTCTTCAACTTTAGAGAGCCCTTGAATTTAAACGAATGCCCAGGCAGTCTGTGGACACAGATGAAATGTCCTTGATCTAAAAAGCTTCATTTCTCTTCAGCGAAAGTTCTCCCCATGAAAACAGGGCTTCTAAAACTGCCTTCCCTCAAAGGCTGTACAAACGTGCATTCCTGGCAATAACCTAGAGGAGTGCCCATTTCTCCATACTCTCCTTTATAGCAGATGCCCTCAAATGTATTCACACTTTACCAATCTAAAAAGAGAGAGAGAAAAAAAGGTAATTGCATTGTAGTTTCATTTTGCTTTTTCATAATTTCAAGATTTTCATTCAGCTTTGGTTTCTAATTTCTTTTTAATTACAGATTTTTTTTTTTTTAGATGGAGTCTAGCTCTGTTGCCCAGGCTGGAGTGCAGTGGCACAATCTTGGCTCACTGCAACCTCTACCTTCCGGGTTCAAGCGATTTTCTTGCCTTAGCCTCCTGAGTACCTGGGATCACAGGAGCGCACCACCATGCCCAGCTAAATTTTGTATTTTTTAGTAGAGACAGGGTTTCACCATATTGGCCAGTTGGTCTCAAACTCCTGACCTCAAGTGATCCACCCACCTTAGCCTCCCAAAGTGCTGGGATTACGTCCATGAGCCACTGCGCCTGGCCAGAAAATCTTTATATAACATGCATATTATAGAAAGTTCCCACATTCCCTAGGTAACTGTCATATCTGCAAAATATATAAATTGTATAGAAAAATTTAAAAAATTCATGAAACTAAAATAATTTTACTTTTCACTGCATTTTGACTCATTCATTTCTTCACTTAATAAATATTGAGTGATTATATACCGGAAACCTTAGTAGGCACAAGATGGGAATAGTGACCCCAAACTATAATTTTCAGGCATTTTCCACTCCCCACTTGAGTAAATCAAAAACCTCATTATCATTCTCTGTGTGTTTGCAATCCTTGCAAAGGGAGGGTTGCTTGTATGCATGATAAGCAAACATTCATGATACACGTGTCCCACGTTCACCTTGGGGTGGAGACTTAACATTTAAATCTATTACAATTAGAGATGCCTGTGCAACAAGGAAGTCACCTTTAAGGAATGGATTTGGTTTTTGTTGCAGTGCCCACTTTGAGAACTCTTCCTTGGACAGGTTGGACCTCCCACTTGTCATTCTCTCATTCACAAGTGTTCTGGCCACAGTGTCCTGAGGTCACAGTTTCCCAGTAGTTGAGTTTTAATAAAAAGCAACACTTATTAGCTATGTTAAAATATACCCCAACAGAAGACGAGATGGACTCCCTGTAGCTAAAATGAGATAAACCCAAAAAACAATTTCATAGCTAGGAGGATGAGGGATCTGTAACACATCCCGGTGTTATTAATTGCCGTAGGTTTTTTTTTCCCCGGTAATTACGCAGAAACTATCACCTGAAAAGCATTGCCAAAAAACACTACAGCTGGAAAATTTCCCAGCTGACCCTGACAGAGTGCCGGTTGCCAGCCTACTGAGACAGCCAAGTAAAAAGGGTTCCCCGGCAGGACATCAGACCGGCCTGCGCACTGGGAGGAGTGCGCACTCGGGTGAAGCCTTGAGGATGTTCCTGTTGGTTTGCAGTGAGGAGGAGCCTGGCTTCTCCTGTTCCGGGTGGTAACTCGGTGATTCAGTCTGTGAAGTGGGAAGCCCACTGGCAGGACTCTCGCTTTGCTGAGAGTCCCTGTTTCCCCATTTTTCCTTTTCACCCAATAAACCCTGTCCTTCTCACCCTGCAGAGTGTCCGCAAGCCTAACTTTTCATGGTTGTGCGAGAAGAACCTGGCTTTTAGCTGAACTAAGGAGAAAGTCCTACAACACTACAACACTCTTCCCTACCTTGCCTGGCTCCGTCCCCTACCATGCTGTCCTGCCATAACTCAGATTGGACAGAGGACGGGTCTTATAAACATTCCTTATTGATCAATAGCTGCAGACCTTAAGCCAGTTTCAGTTAGCTTGTGGACATTGTTCAAAAATTGTCTGTATGTCCTGTAGTTTACCTTTTGATGTAAAGGGCCGAATTCCACTTCATTTTAATGTTAAATCCTACCAAAATGTGAATATGGGATGTATGTTCCATATATGTTTTCCACTGTGCAATGCCTGACTTCCCTCATGCATATTTGCATTTTTTCCCTACCCTGCTAATATGTATGTAAGGCTGACTCTGTGCGACCCAGATACCAAATAGCAGCCCTCCTCCGTTCTGCGCAAAGTGCACTTTCCCTCTCCCCAGGGCAGCGTTTCCTGGATCCATGGATTGTTTTGCCTTCTGCAAATAAAGTCTCCTCTTTTCCTTCATCCGTGAATTTCACAATCTTTGCGAATAGATACTATGCATGAGGCTAAAATCACCTGAAATCTCAACAACTTAAACTCAGAGGCACCCATCATCTTTCAGCGTTCTCAGGGAGGGATCCTGGTTCTGCAGCCTTGGCTACGTCTGCTGCCCTCTGCTGGCGGAGCGGAGTCTGCAAAGTCCAGAGCAAGGGACCGCCCTGGGATCTTCAGGCACACTTTGTCCTGAACGTTGTCAAGGGCTTTCTCCAAAGCCATATAGGTCATACAAATTCAAATCATCCAGCAAACCAGTGCCAGGATACCTATGAGGCTATGGAAGTGTTATTCACGCAGGCATACATTCAGGAAATGTCATCTCCATCATTCCAATTTCCTAGACCTTGTTGTCATTCTTGAACTACTTTCTCTCCCTTAGTCCAGGTCTTCTGAAACTCCTGGACTGGATTAGATGTGCAGGAGATTTATTAGGAGACTGTGAAGCAAAAAGAAAGGGAGCTGGGGGAGGCTGGGAGAGCTGTCAGTCTGCAATCTAAGTCTACTTTAAGTCTCCCTCATGGAGAGAAAAAAAAGAGGAGGTATTAGGCCCACGGGGTTCTTGGGTGAAAATTGCCCCATCAGAAGAGTCCCCTGTCTTCCTGCTGTGCTGTTACAGGCAGGAGAAGCCCGTGAGAAGCATGAAATCAGAAGTAAGAAGGGTGGATTTCAAAGCCAGCTACTAGGGTCACTGGTCAGTGATATTACTGACAGAAGGAGGTCTGAGGTGTGAATTTTCGTGGCCTCCACACCGCACATTCAATCAGTCAGCAAATCCTTTTGGCATTACCTTTAAAGTGTCCTACCACTTCTCAACATTTCCACCATTCCCACTCTGGTCCAACCCTTCACTGTCTCCTTGCTTCCACCTTTGCCTTTCCACAATCTCATCTCAATACAGCCCCTCAGTCATGGATGTCTGTCTCTTGCTCAAAGCCCTGCTCAGAAAAATAGCCACAGTCTTCACCATGGCCCACAAGACCCTACACGTGATTACCCCTTGTATCTTTTTGCCCTTATCTCCCTCAACTCTTCCCTTTCCCACACTGGCCTCCTTACTGCTTGCTCTGTTTTCAACACCCATGAATCTATCTATCTATCTATCTATCTATCTATCTATCTATCTATCTATCTATCATCTATCTATTATCTATCTATCTATCTATCATCTATATCTTCTATTTACCTATCTCTATCTATCATCTATCTTCTATCTATCTATCTATCTATCTATATCTCTATCTTCTATTTAGCTATCTTATCTATCTATCTATCTATCTATCATCTATCATCTATCATCTATCATCTATCTATCTATCTATTCTGTGTTTTTAGACACAGGGTCTCACTCTGTCACCCAGCTGGAGTGCAGTGGAGAGATCACAGCTCACTGCAGCTTCTGGGCTCAAGTGATCCTCCTGTCTACCTCCCATGTAGCTAGGACTACAGGCAAATGCCACCACTCCTGACTTCTTTTTTATAACCGGGGGTACATGTGCAGCTTTGTTACATAGATATATTGTGTATTGCTGAGGTTTGGGCTTCCATCAAACCCATCAACACCTGTAATACACGAGTGAAAGTTGTGTTTGAAAGGCAAGAAGAGCAGGACCAGCTCAAAATCAACAGATGTACAAGTTGGAACAAATTTCACTCAGGGCTGTTATTTATCAGAGCTAGTTTATGCATAACTTGGCGGGTTGACCCTTGATTCCATTTTGATTTTTGCTAAGCATTTTGCAAGTGGGAGCACTGCCAGCTGAACTATTAGGCAGTTGAAGAAATAACAAGTACTACTGACCCTTGGATGAGGGGAGGGACTCACACAGCAATGGCAAATAATTGCCACAATTTGGAACATACTCTATTCCATTCCCCAGAATACCAGGGGCATGCAACAGTCATTTTCTTAAGTATGAATAGGAATTTCCAAACTCAAAGATAAAAAGGAAATCAGGAATCACCAAATATTTTACCAGGAAAGAGGGGAATCAAATTCAACCAATGAATCTATCTATCTATCATCTATCTATCTATCTATCTATCTATCATCTATCTATCATCTATCTATCTATCATCTATCATCTATTATATATCTATCTTTTACCTATCTATTATCTATCTATCTATCTATCTATCTATCTATCTATCTATCTATCATCTATCTATCTCTATTCTTTTCCGTTTTTAGACACAGAGTCTCATTCTGTCACCCAGCTGGAGTGCAGTGGAACGATCACAGCTCACTGCAGCTTCTGGGCTCAAGTGATCCTCCTGCCTGCCTCTCAAGTAGCTAGGACTACAGGCAAATTCCACCACTCCTGACTTTTTAAAAAATATAATCAGGGCGTACATGTGCAGCTTTGTTACATAGATAAACTGTATATTGCTGAAGTTTGAGCTTCCATTGAACCCATCACCCAAATAGCGAACATCAGACCCAATAGGTGGTTTTTCAACCCCTACTCCCCTCCCTCCCCCATTTTGGAGTCCCCAGTGTCTATTCTTTCCATCTTTATGTCCGTGTATACCCATTGTTTAGCTCCCACTTATAAGTGGAAATGTGGTATTTGATTTTCTGTTTTTGCATTAATTCACTCAGGAAAGTGGCCTCTAGCTCTATCCATTTTGCTGCAAAGGGCATGCTTTTGCTCTTTTTGTGGCTGCATAGTATTCCATGGTGAATATGTACCACATTTTCTTTATCCGATCCACCACTGATGGGCACCTAGGTTGATTCCATGACTTTGCTATTGTGAATACTGCTGCTATAAACATACTGCAAGTGGCTTTTTGATATAACAATTTCTTTTTGCTTGGGTGGATACCCAGTTTCTACTGTAATTTCTGCCTTAATTTTATTGTTATCCAAAAGTCATTCTGGAGCAAGCTGTTTAATTTCCTTGTAATTGTGTGGTTTGGGGAGATCTTCTTGGTATCAGTTTCTATTTTTATCCCACTGTAGTCTGAGAGTATAGTTGGTATGATTTGAGCTTTTTAAAAAAAATTTATTAAGACTTGCATGATGGCTGAGCATGTGGTTGATCTTGGAATATATTCCGTGTTCAGGTGAGAGGAAAGTATATTTTACAATGGATGAATGGACTGTTCTGTAGATGTCTATTACTTCCAACTGGTCAAGTGCTGAATTTAAGTCCAGATTTTTTTGTTAGTTTTCTGCCTCAGTGATCTATCTAATGCTGTCAATGGGATGTTGAAGTCCCCCATTATTATTGTGGGTCTGTATAAGTGTTTTTGTGGGTCTAGAAGTAGTAGTTTTATGAATCTGGGTGCTCTGCTGTCAGATGCATATGTACTTAGAAAAGTTAAGCTTTCTTGTAGAATTGAACTCTCGATCACAATGTAATGACCTTCTTTGTCCTTTTTTACTGTTGCTGGTTTAAAGTCTGTTTTATCTGATATAAGAATAGTGAACCCTGCTCTTTTTTGTTTTCCATGTGTGTGACAGATCTTTCTCCAATCCTTTGCTTTGAGCCTGTGGGTGTCATTGTGTGTGAGATGGGTCTCTCCAAGGCAGCAGATGGATAAGTCTTGGTTTTTGTTTTTATTCAACTGGCAATAGTGTGCTTTTTAAAGTGGGGAGTTTAAACCATTGATATTCAATATTAATTTTGATATGTGAAGTTTTGATCATATCGTGAAGTTGTTAGCTGGTTGCTTTGTAGTTTTGATTCTATGGTTGCTTTATAGGGTCTCTGGGCTATGTACTTAAGTGTGTTTCTGTGGCAGCAGGTATTGTTTTTTCATTTCCATGTTTACAACCCTCTTAAGGATCTCTTGTAAGGCTGGTCTAGTGGTAACTAACTCCCTTAATGCTTGATTAAATGGAAAAATTTTATTTTTCCTTAGTTTATGCGGCTTAGTTTGGCAGGATATGAAATTCTTGGTTGAAATTTCTTTTCTTTAAGAATGCTGAAAATATACCCCCAATCTCTCCTGGCTTGTAAAGTTTCTGCTGAGAAGTCTACTGTTATCCTGATGGGGTTCCCTTTGTATGTGATTTGACCTTTTTCTCTAGCAGCCTTTAAGATTTTTTTTCTTTAGCATTAACCTTGGATGGTCTAAGGACTATATGCCTTGATGATGTTTATTTTGTATAGTATCTCACAGGTGTTCTCTGGATTTCTTGTAACTGGATGTCTACCTCTACCAAGAATAGAGAAATCTTCTTAATTTTTTTGCTCAAATACACTTTCCAGGTTGTTTACTTCTTCTTCTTTCTTAGAAATGTCAATAATTCATTCATTTGGTCACATTACATAATCCCATATTTCTTTCTTTTTTTTTTTTTTAATTTGAGACAGAGGGAGGGACAGGCTGCCGTGTTTGCCATTTCCTGGAGTTGGCTGCTGCTGCCTTTGGGCTCTGAAGTGTCTGAGGTGACTGAGGCCAGCACAGCATGGCCGCCCTGTGGAGAAGTGGCGAGATTATGGTTTGCATGGGTCTTGGATCCTGTTTCTCCTCACTGTGTGAGTCCTCCTGAACAAGGACTTCAGCCAACCCCCAGTGGTGTTCTCAGTCAGTAGCAGTTCCACACCTCCATGAAACAGAGATCCCAGAGAGACAGGAAGGCCACCATCTTTGCTGCCTTGCAGCCATCACTGCTGCTGCCCTCAGGCTCTGGGGAGTCCAAGGTAACTAGAGACTGGAGGAGACTGGAGGAGATTCCCAGCACAGCTTAGCTGCCCTTTGGAAAAGCAGTCAGACTGCTCTTTATATGGGTCACCAACCCTGTTTCCCCTCACTGGGAAGGACCTCCCAACCAGGGACTCCAGCCATCTCCACCAGGGTTTTTAGGCCAGCAAGGGCTCCACACCTCCCTGAGATGGAGCTCCCAGAGGGAGAAACAGCGGGCCATCTTTGCTGTTTTGCATCCTTTGCAGCTGCTGCCTTTGGGCTTTGGGGAGTCTGAGGAGACTAGGGACTGGAGCAGATCTCTAGCACAGTGCAGCTGCCCTGTGGAAAAACAGCCAGACTGTTTTACACAGTTTCCTGGTCCCATTTCTCCTTACTGAGCAGGACCTCCCAACCATGGACTTCAGCCATCTCCACCAGGGTTTTTGGGCCAGCAAGGGCTCTATAGCTGCCTGAGACAGAGCCCCCAGAGAGAGGGGCAGGCTGCCATCTTTGCTGTTTTGCAGTCTTTGCCTTTGCTGCCTCCAGGCTCTGGAGAGTAAAAGGGCAAGGGGGTCTTGTGTGGACTCCCAGCACAATGCAGTCACTACACAGAACAGTGGTCATGTGCAAAAACACACATAAGCTCAAAATACAGGGATGGAGGAAGGTTTACTAAGCAAATGGAAAGAAAAAAAAAGAAGCAGGGGTTGCAATTCTAGTCTCTATAAAACAGACTTCAACCAACAAAAATTAAAAAGGACAAAGAAGGACATTACATAATGGTAAAGGGATCAATGCAACAAGAAGAGTTAATTGTCCTAAATATATGTGCACCCAATGCAGGAGCACCCAGACACAAAAAGCAAGTTCTTGGAGACCTGCAAAGAGAGTTACACTCCCACACAATAATATTGTGAGACTTTAACACCCCACTGTATATGTTAGACAGATCAACGTGACAGAAAATTAACAAGGATATTCAGGACTTGAACTCAGCTCTGGACCAAGCAGACCTAATGGACATCTACAGAACTTTCCACCCCAAATCAACAGAATATACACTCTTCTCAGCACCACATCACACTTATTCTAAAATTGACCACATAATTGGAAGTAAAACACTTCTTAGCAAATGAAAAAGGATGGAAATCTTAACAAACAGTCTCTCAGACCACAGTGCAATCAAATTAGAACTCAGGATTAAGAAACTCACTCAAAACCACACAACTACATGGAAACTGAACAACCGGCCCCTGAATGACTACTGGGTAAATAATGAAATTAAGGCAAAAATAAATAAGTTCTTTGAAACCAATGAGAATAAAGACACATGGTACTAGATTCTCTGGGACACAGCTAAGGCAGTGTTTAGAAGGAAATTTATAGCATTAAATGCCCACAGGAGAAAATGAGAAAGATCTAAAATCGACACCCTAACATCACAATTAAAAGAACTACAGAAGCAAGAGCAAACAAATTCAAAAGCTAGCAGAAGACAAGAAATAACTAAGATCAGAGCAGAACTGAGGGAGATAGAAATGTGAAAAACCCTTAAAAAAATCAATGAATCCAGGAGCTGGTTTTCTGAAAAGATTAACAAAATAGATAGACTGCTAGCCAGACTAATAAAGAAGGAAAGATACAAGAATCAAATAGACACAACAAAAAATGATAAAGGGGATATCACCATCGATCCCACAGAAATACAAACTACCATCAGAAAATGCTATAAACACCTCTATGCAAAATAAACTAGAAAATCTAGAAGAAATTGAGAAATTCCTGGACACATACACCTTCCCAAGATGAAACCAGAAAACAGTCAAATCCCTGAATAGACAAATTACAAGTTCTGAAGTTGAGGCAGTAATTAATAGCCTACCAGCCCTAAAAAGCCCAGGACCAGATAGATTCACAGATGAATTCTACCAGAGGTACAAAGAGGAGCTGGTACATTTCCTTCTGAAACTATTCCAAACAATACAAAAGGAGGTATTCCTCCCTAACTCATTTTATGAGGCCAGCATCATCATGATACCAAAACCTGACAGAGAGAACCTCAATGCAAAAATCCTCAATAAAATCCTGGCAAACTGAATTCAGCAGCACATCAAAAAGCTTATCCACCGCGATCAAGTTGGCTTCATCCCTGGGATGCAAGGCTGGTTCAACATATGCAAATCAATAAACGTAATCCAGCACACAAACAGAACCAATGACAAAAATCACATGATTATCTCAACAGATGCAGAAAAGGCCTTTGATAAAATTCAACACCCATTCATGTTAAAAACTCTCAATAAACTAGGTATTGATGGAATGTATGTCAAAATAATAAGACCTATTTATGACAAACCCACAGCCAATATCATACTGAATGGGAAAAAGATGGAAGCATTCCCTTTGAAAACTGGCACTAGACAATGATGCCCTCTCTCACCACTCCTATTCAACATGGTATTGGAAGTTCTGGCCAGGGCAATCAGACAAGAGAAAGAAATAAAGGGTATTCAATTAGGAAGAGAGGAAGTCAAATTGTCTCTGTTTTCAGATGACATGATTGTACACTTAGAAAACTCCATCGTCTCAGCACAAAATCTCATTAAGCTAATAAGCAATGTCAGCAAAGTCTCAGAATACAAAATCAATGTGCAAAAATCACAAGCATTTCTATACACCAATAATAGACAAATAGAGAGCCAAATCACGAGTGAACTCCCATTCACAGTTGCTACAAAGAGAATAAAATACCTAGGAATACAACTTACAAGGGATGTGACGGACCTCTTCAAGGAGAACTACAAACCACTGCTCAACAAAATAAGAGAGGACACAAACAAATGGAAAAGCATTCTGTGCTCATGGATAGAAAGAATCAATACTGTGAAAATGGCCATACTGCCCAAAGTAATTTATAGATTCAACACTGTCTCCATCAAGCTACCATTGACTTTCTTCACAAAATTGGAAAAAACTACTTTAAATTTCATATGAAACCAAAAAAGAGCCTGTATAGCCAAGACAATCCTAAGCAAAAAGAACAAGGCTGGAGGTATCATACTACCTTACTTTAAACTATACTACAAGGCTACAGTAACCAAAACAGCATGGTACTGGCACCAAAACAGAGATATAGACCAATGGAACAGAACAGAGGCCTCAGAAATAATGTCACATCTACAACCATCTGATCTTTGAAAACCTGACAAAAACAGGAAATGGGGAAAGGATTCCCTATTTAATAAATGATATTGGAAAAACTGGCTATCCATATATAGAAAATTGAAACTGGACCCCTTCCTTACACCTTATGCAAAAATTAACTCAAGATGGATTAACGACTTAAACATAAGGCCTAAAACCATAAAAAAAAAAAACCCTAGAAGAAAACCTAGGAAATACCATTCAGGATCTAGGCATGGGCAAAGACCTTATGACTAAAACACCAAAAGCAATGGCAACAAAAGCCAAAATTGTCAAAAGGGATCTGATTAAACTAAAGAGCTTCTGCACAGCAAAAGAAACTATCATCAGAGTGAAGAGGCAACCTACAGAATGGGAGAAATTTTTTGCAATCTATGCATCTGACAAAGGGCTAATATCCAGAATCTACAAAGAACTTAAACAAATTTACAAGAAAAAAACAAACAACCCCATCAAAATTGGGCAAAGGTTATGAACAGACACTTCTCAAAAGAAGACATTTATGCAGCCAACAAACATATGAAAACAAGCTTATCATCACTGGTCATTAGAGAAATGCAAATCAAAACCACAATGAGATACCATCTCATGCCAGTTAGAATGGCAATCATTAAAAAGCCAGGAAACAACAGATGCTGGAGAGGATGTGGAGAAATAGGAATGCTTCTACACTGTTGGTGGGAGTGTAAATTAGTTCAACCATTGTGGAAGACAGTGTGGTGATTCCTCAAGTATCTAGAACCAGAAATACCATTTGACCCAGCAATCCCTTTGCAGCACTATTCACAATAGCAAAGACTTGGAACCAACCCAAATGCCCATCAGTGGTAGACTGGATAAAGAAAATGAGGCACATATACATCATGGAATACTATGCGGCTATAAAAAAGGATAAGCAGGGACATGGATGAAGCTGGAAGCCATCATTCTCAGCAAACTAACACAGGAACAGAAAACCAAACACTGCATGTTCTCAATCATAAGTTGGAGTTGAACAATGAGAACACATGGAAACAGGGAGGGGAATACCACACACTGTGGCTTGTCGGGGAGTGGGGGGCTAGGGGAAGGATATCATTAGGAGAAATACCTAATGTAGATGACTTGTTGATGGGTACAGCAAACCACCGTGGCACATGTATACCTGTGTAACAAACCTGCACGTTCTGTACATGTATCCCAGAACTTAAAGTATATTAAAAAAAGAATTAAATTAGATAATACAAGTAAAGTGCCTAGGACTGTGGCTGGAATATAAGGTTTGCTTACTGAAGAATCATAATTATTACTAAGGCAGTGGCTTTCAGCCACGTCAAGTTCCATAGGGTGAAAATGAATGATGATTCTCCATGGCCCCAGACTGTGATTAAAAAGAAAAATGAAAGAGGTAGAATACCAGTTACAAATGACAAATGTTTTTAAAAATTGTTAGAGCTGCACAAGGGCATATTTGGTTGCCTTTGAAAGTAACAAATTCCCTGTAACTCAAGCTCTTCGAGCAGATACCAGTTGGTGAATATGCTGTACAGACTCCAACACTGGCAGCCATAAGAGTCTGTGAATTTATTGAAGAATGCTTTGTTGCTTTTTCCAGGGTCTTGACTCTTCCTATTCTTTGAGCTGCTACAGATTTATGCTACAGATTATGTACTGTTTTCCATATAAAGCAGAGGAACGCATTCAAGCTTCAGGTGCGAGTGGACAGGTGCCTAATTTCAACACAGTCCTCATCTGGCCACAAGACCAGGTAGGAGTGACTGTTCTCTAATTGGGACATGAGCCCATTTTTTGGTGATATTTTTGTCAGAGTTGGGATGAACAACTTTTCTATCTGCATAAGTTCTCTAGTGTTTCAAAGTCTGTTCTTTTTCTTTTTGGAGCCATCCAGGAGATGACAGATGAATTTGATCACTACACCAACACGTACCAAATCTGTTCCAAGAATGCAGATAATTTACCAGAGGTCCTTGGCCAGCCAGGCATCATAACTGGAAGCAACATTTGTAGACTCAAGTTGCAGGAACATTGGGTGCCATTTGTGGGAAAGAGATAGGCCTTGTGTGGGCACAACCTTTGGGAACCAAGGTGGGGGCATAAAATTTGGTACCAGGCTGGCTTGTGTGTAGTATTTATTCTAGTCAACCAATGATAGGGGCAAAGAGGTTTATACAAATTTATAAATTTGTGGGTATCAGTGGGGGAGTCTTTGGACAAGATGAAGGCCAAAGGTTTTAGGTATTGCCTTCCTCCGAGCAGGGAGAGGTAATACTGCCTACTTAGTTCAAGGGTCAGTGTCAGAGAGCAGGCTCTATAATTCTTTCTTTCTTTTAAAATCTCATTTAATAGAAAATTAATGATTCTCTTAAGATTGATGATTAACATAAGTTTGCATATGTTTGTTGACCACTCATATTCCTCCTATGCATTGCCTATCATACCTTTGCCAATTATTGCTTTAGCTTGTTTATCTTTTGTGCATTAATTATGAATAGTTTTTTTATTGCAATATAATACACCCATAAAATTTACCCTTGTAAAGTGTACAGTTAAGTTGTTTTAAGTATACTCATAAAGTGACCACTGAAGTCTCTGATCAATTAGCTTAGCGATCCTTAAATGCCTGGAACCATTCACCTCCTAGCCTTTGCTGAGGGGCTTTGTGTTTGTATTAGGTCATGCTTTCAGTTTTTAGGCAGGTATTTTACAACTCTGCCTTAACCTTCATTTCCTGTGTGTGTGCAGCCTCAAGGTCAATTGGATCGGAGATCTTGTTAGAGTCTTCTCGTACTTCCCTGGGCATGTCCACAGCTACATGCAAACGTGTAGCCTTCTAGATGCTTAGAAATTTGTCAGAGCTTTCAAAGCTGTCTATGGACATCTCATCCCCCAGCTGATCCTTTTAAATGTTTTGTTTAGGTTTTTGTTTGCCCTAAATATCATTGCCATGTCAGGCAGCTATGATGTATTAATCGATGCTGACTGTTTTCAGCAGATGACTGGGGGAAATGGCTTTGCACAGTAAGCAAGCCCTGACTAAGATCATCTGAAAAAAGCTGTGAGCGTTGGGGTTCACAGGGAACTGCCAGACATGTCAAATAGCAACAAACCTCTGAGAATGTTGCTTTCAGGGAGCTCCAAACCCATACTGCCTGTCCAATAGTTGCTAGGCTCCTGGCTTTCACCATGATTGTAGGACTGTTGGTTTATACCACGGAGCTGCGGAGAGGCCACTACGGATAGGGCAAGTCACAATACCACAAAGCTCACTATTCTCAGAAAGTTTCAGCTGCTTTTTCAACATGTCATGGACAAAAAAACAAACAGATTCAGCTGTTTCTCTGGAATAAATCTTCTTCAGATTGTTGCAAATTTTTGGTTAATTTTTGGAGTTTTAGAAAATGTTTATTTTGGCTTTTTTCAGTGTTCTTGTCACTTTGATGAAGGAGAGGATTTTTAGAGGTCCTTATTCCAATCATTCCCACTGATGTCACCACCCTCTAATGTCATTTATGCCATCCCTGAAAAACCACAGAGGTCTCTGGAGAAATTTTTTATATTTTTTATTATGTATTTATTTTTTTTAAAATAGAGACAGAGTCTCAATATGTTGTCCAGGCAGGTCTTGAACTGCTGGTGTCAAGTGATTCTCCCAACTCACCCTCCCAAAGTGTTGGAATTACAGGCATGAGCCACCATGCCCAGCCTTCTGGAGAAATTTTTTCATGACCTTTTTGCACCTACTTTTATTTGTTTACTTTTAATTTTATTTTAGAAACAGAGTCTTGCTCTGTTACCCAGGCTGGAGCACAGTAGCATGATCATGGCTAATTGCCACCTCAAAATCCTGGGCTCAAGTGATCCTCCCACCTCAACCTCCCAAGTAACTGGAACTACAAGCCCATGCCATCTTGCCTGGCTAAATTAAAAACAATTTTTCTTTTGTAGGGACCAGGGTCTCACTATGTTGCCCAGGCTAATCTTGAACTGGCCTCAAGTGATCCTCTCACCTTGACCTCCCAAAGTGCTGGGATTACAGGCGTAAGCCAGTGTGCCCAGCCTTCATCCCATTTTTAATCCCTCTTTTCTAGATTCTTTTCTTCCTGGAAAGCTCCTTTTTCTCTTTACCAGATTATAATACAAAACAGGTAAAAATAAATGGGCTTATTTACCTGTAGCATTAAGAAAGAAAATGTCCTCATTAGAGTTCTTCTCAGCTGCTTAATCCGAGTTCAAGGTCCCCATCAGTGCTTTACTTCTCAGCACTGGCTTTTAGTCATCCAGGAGCAAGGCAATCTTTCCCTTGAAGTCAGCTACCTGCCTGTGCCACCAACTGTGCAGAAAACAATTTGAAACAAGGTAGACTAGGAAGTTCCCAGAAAGGTATGGGTAAAGTGCTGGAGAGTTTCAGAGGAGAGATAAATCATTTTCCAATCTAGTGTATTAAGGAAGGCTCTATGATAGGTGGAACACTGGAAGGTGTCTTTGAGGACTTTGTGCTTTTGAATATAGAGCAGTAGAAAGAGAAGGGTGGGAATGGGAGTGGGTGGGAGGGTGAGGAATTGAGGAAGAAACTTACTCAATTTGACATAGGGTTGGTAATGTCATTTTCAGATTTGCTGTGATCCCCTAGAAACCTTGTAGTTGTAGAATGGGATCAAGGGTTTCTTTTTGGCATTTATTTTAAAGAATAAGATTAAAAGCACTTATAGATTATGTAACACTTTGACAGAAAGCATCTCATTTGCTTTTGAATACAGCTCTGTGAATAAGCAGGACAGTAGTTCAGGTGGTCAAGTGATCACCTGAATGAGTCGAAGTTATTTCAGGGTAAAACTGGACCTCTAAACCTGTCCGTACCTCTGAATCCCATCTATTTTTCATGCCACTGCCTAGAACATCTCACCTACCTTTCTAAGAGGGACCTCCTGCAACTCCCTCAAGTGAATTGAGACTCTATTTTATATTGATTTGTAGCTACTTTCACTTTTCCCTTTAAAGCACCACAATTTTTTTTTTTTTGAGATGGAGTCTTGCTCTGTTGCCCAAGCTGGAGTACAGTGGGATAGTCTCAGCTCACTGCAACTTCTGCCTCCCAGGTTCAAGCGATTCTCCTGCCTCAGCCTCTTGAGTAGCTGGGATTACAGGTGCACACCACTATGCCTGGCTAATTTTTGTATTTTTAGTAGAAAAGGGGTTTCACCATGTTGACCAGGCTGGTCTCAAACTCATGCCTTCACGTGATCCACCTGCCTCAGCCTCCCAAAGTGCTGGAATTACAGCATGAGCCACTGTGCCCAGCCCACAATTTCTAAGTATGCATTTATTTATGTGGTTGCACATGTGATATCTGTCTCTCTTATTAGACTATTTATTTATTAGATCTGTAAGGTCAGGGATTGCCTGGTTTGTACACCCTTGTATATCAAGGAGCATAGTGCCTAACACTGTACTCAGCAAATGTTTGTGGAATGTGTGCATTCTACCTACAGACTTCCCCTGAGTTCTCTCTGGACATACACATTCTCTTTTGTTTCCCTTATAGTGACTCAGTCCGGCTTAAATGAAGTGATTAAGAATGTGGCAGCTGCCAAGTCTCTCACTGTCTCATGATCGGAACGACTCACCTTTATGTCTGGAAACTGAAGAAACTGCTTCCTTCTCTGCGTGATGAAAAGAAAATGGCATCACATGTTGCTAAACCCGGTGACATGTGAGTGACATAAAAGCTACCTCAAACGTGCATGTGCACATACACACACACACATTCCGCATTTTAAACATCAGATGTGTCCCAGTGGAGTTGGCAGTCAAGAGAGTCACTGTAAAGATAATTCCATTTGCCTGCTGGTTCAATTAATCATATGAGAAGATCCTCATCCAACTGGTTAATCATAGTGAACGTAATTATTTACTGATGACACACTTTGTTCCTGTACTGTGCATACATTATCTCTTTTCATCCTGTCAAAGAAAAAAATATTCAATGATATTTGCAAAGCTTGGTAAGGAAGACTTCATTCAGGACTATTGCAATGGTATAGGGACCACTGCAATGGGACTTTGCCATAGGGGAGAGAGACTGGGGTTAACTCTGAATACCGCGTGGGCAAGTAGAAATTTTTACAGCCAAGGAGCAGGGTGGAAGTCAGTGGATGGAAAATCACTCAGAAGAAATATCAGGAGTAAAGGGAATTTTGGCTAAACTGACCTAACAGAATTCTTGCTGAAGACAGGCCGAGCTGATGAGACATCACCTGGGGGATGGTGGAGGATGAAATATTGAGGGTGGTAGATTATTGCTAAACTGACTTAGCAAGGTTGTTTGATAAAACTGGATTTTATGAGGAAGCACACAGATGGGCCTAGCAGAAGGTTCAGGAGCGTGACTACATTTTGATTAAGTCTATCCTCACAAACTTTCTGAGGATTACTCAGGTGAGCAGAATGGGCCTCAGAGAGCAAGAGGAACTTGCATGAGGTTACAAAGCAAGCACAAAGTAGGGCTAGAGTTGAGGTCATGTTCATCTGCTTCTAGGGCTCTCGAATTTAAGCCCCATTTTATTTATTTCTAGGTAATTTTCACTGGTGTCTGTCACTCCAGGGACTGTTTTTGGTTTATATAACTGAAAGTGCTTTTATCCTTTTGTGTGTCATAGTTTTTTGTCCAAAATGCTACAAATTCCAAAGAATTTCATACCCATTAACTTTATAGAGTCAGAAATAGAAGCTCAGATCTAGTAATTAACCTGGCAAAAGTTACTCAGTGGGTAAAGGATAGAGCTTTGGATGTAAATTCAAGTCAGCCTGCCTGTAAGCTCATGATTCTAACTAGACATGCTGGGATTCTTCTGTACTGTCTCATTACTCAAACCCCTTTTCATACATCAGGTTAGCTCCAGGCTTTAAAAGTTACATACAGCCAGCACTTCAGCAAGGTCCTTTGCATGCACTGAAACTTTTCTTCTGTTAAAACTTGGGATCACATTCTCATTCATTACAAAAAATATTCTGGATCTTATGTTTAAGATAAATAATGACAGCTGTATTTATGAGACCCCCTTGACCATATTTGGTTTAACTAGAAAATGTTAGTGTATTTATGAAAATCAGAGGACAAAAGGCAGAGAACTAGTATGTGGTATGGAGAAGTGTGCACTAATTTCACCTGTGCTTCAAGCTACCAAGGATTTCCAAGTCATTTGACTTCTGTGGACTTCAGCTTCCCCAGGTAAAAGGAATCCATTGGCTTGGGTTATCTCAAGGCCTATTTTGAGCTCTAAAAGATGGACTCCAAAGTTCCAACTATGCTCTTTAATAGATGCAAGCTATATTCTTGGCTTCCTTATTTATAAAACTTGGTACAAAATTTCTGTCCTACCTACCTCAGAGGGGTTTTTTTTTTAGAATTTTAAGATTCATTTTTATTTTTAAATTTGTTTAATCGACAAGAATTATATACATTTATTGTATATAAGATTATGTTTTGAAATATGTGTACACTGTGTAATGCTTACATCCAGCTAATTAACATACCCATTACCTCCCACACTTATCATTTTTTTGTGGCACAAACACTTAAAATCTACTCTCTTAGCAAGTTTCAAGTATACAATACATTGTTATTAACTATAGTCACCATGTTATACAATAAATCTCTTAAGTTTATTCCTCCTGCCTAATTAAACATTGTATACTTTAGCCAATATCTTCCCAGTCCCTCCCAAAGCTGCTCCCCAACCCACAGTAACCACCATTCTACTCTCTACTTCTGTGAGTTTAACTTTTTAAGATTCCACATATAAGATAGATGATGCAGTATTTATTCGTCTTTCTGTACCTGGCTTATTTCACTTAGCATAATGACTGCCAGCATCATTGTGAATGACAAGATCTTTTTAAGGTTTGTTGTTGTTTGTTTGTTTTGTTTTTAAAGATCAAATAACATAGTGTTAACTTCCCATTGAAAGCAACTCAATGCCATTTGGTTCACTTTGCCTTTTCCTTGTTCCCTACAGCAACCAAGAAATGTTTAAAGAATCTTCCCTGGACATAAGCCATGCTGAATTGGTGACTCAGAGTTGGACATTTGGTGGGACGGAGAGGAGCCTGAAATTCATCCACCGTTGTATCTAGAACTTTTCTAACACTTGTCTGCTGGGCCCAGAGGGGAGGCCTGTGTCCTGGGTCTTGATGGACCAAACAGGAGAATCAAGAATGGCAGGTATTGTACCCAAGTACTGGGGGAAGGGACTAATGACCTATGTCTTTTATACACACACTCATAATATAGAAAATTTCAACGTGCCCTTATACCTCCATGTGGAAAAAACTAATCAAATCATAGTAAAGACTGTGTTGCGCATGAACTATGTGCACATACTCCGCACCTGGAACCAACGGAACTGGGAGCCAACAGATGCTTCCTCTGAGATGGTAAGTATGTCGTTGGGATTGTAGCTACTTGTAGGGACAGGAGGAAATTGGGGCAGATAAGCTTAGTCTGGAGAGTGCTAAGCACCTTGATTTTCTCGGGTAAAAACTTTAAAGTGATATGTTCATAGGTTTATTTATTTATTCTTTCAAGATCTTAAGTTGTGTGGTAGATTGAGATTTTATGACCCAATTTCTCGTTTCTTCCCTGTAATGAAATTATACATTCATGCTCTCTGCCATGTGACTTCTCTGTGCCTTCCACTTGAGCAGGGAGACTCCACTTCCTACCTTCTTCATATTGGGCATTTGTTTTGGCCAATGGAAATATGGGCAGAAGTGACAGCATGCCAGCTCTAAGCAGAGGCTACCTACTACTCCTGTGCTTCCACCATCTACTATGTGAGGAATGTGGATACATGTCAGAATGAGGAGACTGTGGAATAGATATAGACTCAGCTCACAGCCTGAAGCAGAGTGAACCCACAGACCGGTGAGCAAGAAAAATAAATCGTTGTGGCTGTACGTCTCTGAGATTTTAAGTCACTGAATCTGGATTTTCTGGATCTAGGCAGAATCCATTTACCACTGGGTAAGCAGGCAAGTCCTGGGGCCATCATTCTATGAGGATCCCAAAGTCCCTGGCTTAGAACTGGGCTACTACCCAGGAAGACAAACCCTTTTTAACTGCTTATGTCATGTTGCTGAAGTTAAAAGATATCACAGATTCTGTGTTCTTCTTCTTTCTCAACCCATGCTACAATCACTTCACAATGCATCTGAAGATGTATAAAACAATGTGCAGGGTTAATTACAGAAGACACTGTAGTGTTCTTAGCCATTCTCTAATCTTAGCCATTCTCTAATCTTAGATGTTATTTTATAGCTCTTTCCTGTTACAAATTAGTACTGCTCTAAATTTTTTCTAAGTGGAGATTTTTTCTCTTCAAATAATTTCTTGTACTGGGTTCCAAGACCTAGGCTCTCTGCGTTGCCAGGCGAGTATGAACATCACTATGGCTCTCAGTCCATATGGCCTAAGTGCCCTCCACATGGATTCTGCTCAATGAATGAGTTTGTCACTTTCCTGCCACTTCCTCAGAATTAAGTTAACGCCATTTATTGAGCAGACAACTCTTAGAAAGATGCATATATGTGGCTGGTGTAAGCAGGAATTGAAGAGAGACAGCAGCCTCAGTTGCAAAAATGGTGGCCGTAACATACCAGGAGACCATCTAAGCAAGTAAAAGCAAACCTGTACACTTTACATATTATGTAAAAGCCAAACATAGTCATTCTTACCAACAGCCAGTCTAGGAATATTTCTCTGTGTACGTCACTCAGACATTCCAGAATAGAGAGTGCAACAGATGGGCATCTCTTACCACCTAGAGGGTAAAGAAACACAAAAAGGAGCTCTGCTCATTTCTTAAAAGAAGACTGTCTCCTAACCAGGGGAACTTTTAATTTTATTTTCACTTCCAGAGAACCAGGCAGAAAGCATTTTCATAGGAGTGACAACTTTGTCAAAAGTGGCAACATAAACCAAGGATGTTGAAAAACTCTTTTATTCATACATTTTCCTTTGTAGTTACGTCTTCATATACCCTCGTCATGCCAGTCTTTTTAATGTAAACTCCCAGAAAACGTCAAGCTGTGTAATTTTAGAAACTAAAAGTTAAAGTTCCCTTCAAGAACAACAGTTTTCACTTCTGTAGGCAGAATATTTAATCTACTGGCATCTGGGAGCAGTGGCTCATGCCTGTAATCCCAGCACTTTGGGAGGCCAAGGTGGTTGTATCACTTGAAGTCAGGAGTTCAAGACCAGCCTCACCAACATGGTGAACCCCATCTCTACTAAAAATACAAAATTAGCCGGCCGTGTTGGTGCTCGCTTGTAGTCCTAGCTACTCAGGAGGCTGAGGTGTGAGACTTGCTTGAACCCAAGAGGCAGAGGTTGCAGTGAGCTGAGATTGCGCGACTGCACTCCAGCCTGGACGACAGAGCGAGACTCTGTCTCAAAAATAAAGAAATAAATATTTAACCTACTGGTAATGCTACATCTCAAATTCTTCTGACTACTTTATAGGTATTCTCCCTATCTAAGTCTTACTGAAAGAGGCCATGATCATAAAAGACATGAATCAACGGGATGCTCTTCATTGCAGGAGGTCAGAGGGAGGTGGATGTTTCTATTCAGGAACTGGTGCTTTCAATGTCCAGCTGGGGACATCTAAATCTAAGAAGTTTTTTTTTTTTAATTTTTTTAAAGGGACAGCTCTTAGATAAAACTTGAAAAGTGGGAAAGGGTATGATACTGCAGAGTAAAAAAAGATATTTGGAGCAGGGACTAGCATGAATAAAGGCACAAGGAATGAGCAAGCTTAAAGGGCATATAAAGTGGAGTTGAACACCTGGAAACAACCAAAATGCCCATCAGTAGTGGAGTGAGTTAATTTTATATGTCAACCTGACTGGATCACAGGGTGCCTAGATGTTCAGTGAAACATTCTGGATGTGTCTGTGAAGGTGCTTCTGGATGAGATTGACATTTTAATCAGCAGACTGAGTAAAGCAGATTGCTCTCCCGAATGTGGGTGGACCTCTTTCAGTCAACTGAACATCTGAATAGAGCAAAAAGGCTAAATAAGAGGGAAACTTCTCCTGCCTCACAGCTTGAGCTGGGACATCAGTCTTCTCAGGACCTTGGATTGGATCTTACACCATTGGCTTTCCTTGTTTGGCTTTCCTGTTTCCAGCTTGCTAACTGCAGATCTTGGAAATTTTCAGCTTCCATAGTTACATGAGCCAATTCTTTATTATGAATCTATACATACCTACATCTATATCTTTATGATGATATAAATAAAGACATAGATGTAGGTATGTATAGATTTATAATAAAGAATTATCTTTCTTCTATTGCTTTTTTTCCTTTGGGGAACCCTAATACAATAGATAACTGGTTGAATAAATTCTGGCATATACTTATGATGGGATATAAAAAGAAAAGGAAATGAGAAATATGTTTACTGTTAAGACATATTTCAGGGATATATGTTTCAGGAACAAAACAAGTACAGAGCAGTGTGTATATTTTGCTTCATCTTAGCATCATATTAAAAAGTGGAAGGATAAGCCAAAACTCATAAAAATGCTTAATATAGGGGGAGGGAGAATAAGGATAAAAGAGATAGGTATAAGGGCTAGATTTCTTTGGCTATACCTTGTCTTATAGATTTGACTTTGAAACAATATAAATGTTTTTCTTAAATATAAAATAAAATTAGATGAGATATTAATGGGTATAAAAATACCATTAGAAAGAACAAGATCTAGTGTTCAGAGGCACAATAGGGTAACTATAGTTAAAAACAATTCATTGTATATTTTAAAACACATAAGAAAAGTAGAACTCGGATGTTCCTAACACAAAGAAATGATAAATGGTTGAGGTGATGGATATCCCAATTACCCTAATATGATCATTACATATGGTACGCTTGTATCAGAATATCACATGTACCTTGTAAATATATACAACTATCAGGTTTCCATTATAATTAAAAATTAAGAATAATAAATTAAAAATCAATCTCTTCAAGTCTAAAACAAAATGAAACATAAAGAAATTGTGTTTTAATACAGAAGGAGCAGGATTAAAAAAATTGTGTTTTAAGTTGATGACTGAATGATACAGAAATAAATTATTACAATTGAATTTAAAGCACAAAAATTTAATATATGTCCCTAGTGTGATATATCTTAAAGATAAAAATAAATAAAAAGAAAACTAAAATATTATTGTCAGTAATAACACTGTTAATAAAAATATTGTTATTGTTGTTTGGAAATACTATGTGTATAATACTATGTATTTATACACATGATTAGGTAATTAAGCAAAAATGTTAATAATTTAAACAATTGTATTAATGTCATTAGGAACCAAGATTTTTACTGTAAAATAGAAAAATTATAAGTAAAAAACAAAGAAATTAAGTAAAAGTTATATAATATGAAACTTGAATTAAAAAGATCAGTATATAAACTCATTATGAATTTTTTTCTTTTTTAAAATTTTATTATTATTATACTTTAAGTTTTAGGGTACATGTGCACAATGTGCAGGTTAGTTACATATGTATACATGTGCCATGCTGGTGTGCTGCACCCCTTAACTCGTCATTTAGCATTAGGTATATCTCCTAATGCTATCCCTCCCCCCTCCCCCAACTCCACAACAGTCCCCAGAGTGTGATGTTCCCCTTCCTGTGTCCATGTGTTCTCATTGTTCAATTCCCACCTATGAGTGAGAACATGCCGTGTTTGGTTTTTTTGTCCTTGCGATAGTTTACTGAGAATGATGATTTCCAATTTCATCCATGTCCCTACAAAGGACATGAACTCACCATTTTTTATGGCTGCATCGTATTCCATGGTGTATATGTGCCACATTTTCTTAATCCAGTCTATCATTGTTGGACATTTGGGTTAGTTCCAAGTCTTCGCTATTGTGAATAGTGCTGCAATAAACATACGTGTGCATGTGTCTTTATAGCAGCATGATTTATAGTCCTTTGGGTATATACCCAGTAATGGGATGGCTGGGTCAAATGGTATTTCTAGTTCTAGATCCCTGAGGAATCGCCACACTGACTTCCACAATGGTTGAACTAGTTTACAGTCCCACCAACAGTGTAAAAGTGTTCCTATTTCTCCACATCCTCTCCAGCACCTGAGCACCTTTTTTTTCCTGACTTTTTAATGATTGCCATTCTAACTGGTGTGAGATGGTATCTCATTGTGGTTTTGATTTGCATTTCCCTGATGGCCAGTGATGATGAGCATTTTTTCATGTGTTTTTTGGCTGCATAAATGTCTTCTTTTGAGAAGTGTCTGTTCATATACTTCACTCACTTTTTGATGAGGTTGTTTGTTTTTTTCTTGTAAATTTGTTTGAGCTCATTGTAGATTCTGGATGTTAGCCCTTTGTCAGATGAGTAGGTTGTGAAAATTTTCTCCCATTTTGTAGGTTGGCTGTTCACTCTGATGGTAGTTTATTTTGCTGTGCAGAAGCTCTTTAGTTTAATTAGATCCCATTTGTCAATTTTGGCTTTTGTTGCCATTGCTTTTGGTGTTTTAGACATGAAGTCCTTGCCCATGCCTATGCCCTGAATGGTAATGCCTAGGTTTTCTTCCAGGGTTTTTATGATTTTAGGTCTAACGTTTAAGTCTTGAATCCATCTTGAATTAATTTTTGTATAAGGTGTAAGGAAGGGATCCAGTTTCAGCTTTCTACATATGGCTAGCCAGTTTTCCCAGCACCATTTATCAAATAGGAAATCTTTTCCCCATTTCTTGTTTTCATCAGGTTTGTCAAAGATCAGTTGGTTGTATATGTGTGGTGTTATTTCTGAGGCCTCTGTTCTGTTCCATTGTCTATATATCTGTTTCGGTACCAGTACCATGCTGTTTCAGTTACTGTAACCTTGTAGTATAGTTTGAAGTCAGGTAGCATGATGCCTCCAACTTTGTTCTTTTTGCTTAGGATTGTCTTGGGTGTGTGGGCTCTATTTTGGTTCCATATGAACTTTTAAGTAGTTTTTTTTTCCAATTCTGTGAAGAAAGTCATTGGTAGCTTGATGGGGATGGCATTGAATCTATAAATTACCTTGGGCAGTATGGCCATTTTCATGATATTGATTCTTCCTACCCGTGAGCATGGAATGTTCTTCCAGTTGTTTGTATCCTCTTTTATTTCCTTGAGCAGTGGTTTGTAGTTCTCCTTGAAGAGGTCCTTCACGTCCCTTGTTAGTTGGATTCCTAGGTATTTTATTCTCTTTGAAGCAATTGTGAATGGGAGTTCACTCATGATTTGGCTCTCTGTTTGTCTGTTATTGGTGTATAAGAATACTTGTGATTTTTGTACATTGATTTTGTATCCTGAGAGTTTGCTGAAGTTGCTTATCAGCTTAAGGAGATTTTGGGCTGAGACAATGGGGTTTTCTACATATACAATCATGTCATCTGCAAACAGGGACAATTTGACTTCCTCTTTTCCTAATTGAATACCCTTTATTTCCTTCTCCTGCCTAATTGCCCTGGTCAGAACTTCCAACACTATGTTGAATAGGAGTGGTGAGAGAGGGCATCCCTGTCTTGTGCCAGTTTTCAAAGGGAATGCTTCCAGTTTTTGCCCATTCAGTATGATATTGGCTGTGGGTTTGTCATAGATAGCTCTTATTATTTTGAGATACATCCCATCAATACCTAATTTATTGAGAGTTTTTAGCATGAAGCATTGTTGAATTTTGTCAAAGGCCTTTTCTGCATCTATTGAGATAACCATGTGGGTTTTTGTCTTTGGTTCTGTTTATATGCTGGATTACATTTATTGATTTGTGTACATTGAACCGGCCTTGCATCCCAGGGATGAAGCCCACTTGATCATGATGGATAAGCTTTTTGATGTGCTGCTGGATTCGTTTTGCCAGTATTTTATTGAGGATTTTTGCATCAATGTTCATCAAAGATATTGGTCTAAAATTCTCTTTTTTGGTTGTGTCTCTGCCAGGCTTTGGTATCGGGATGATGCTGGCCTCACAAAATGAGTTAGGGAGGATTCCCTCTTTTTCTATTGATTGGAATAGTTTCAGAAGGAATGGTACCAGTTCCTCCTTGTACCTCTGGTAGAATTCGGCTGTGAATCCATCTGGTCCCGGACTCTTTTTGGTTGGTAAACTATTGATTATTGCCACAATTTCAGAGCCTATTATTGGTCTATTCAGAGAATCAACTTCTTCTTGGTTTAGTCTTGGGAGGGTGTATGTGTCGAGGAATGTAACCATTTCTTCTAGATTTTCTAGTTTATTTGCATAGAGGTGTTTGTAGTATTCTTTGATGGTAGTTTGTATTTCTGTGGGATCGGTGGTGATATCCCCTTTATCATTTTTTATTGCGTCTATTTGATTCTTCTCTCCTTTTTTCTTTATTAGTCTTGCTAGCGGTCTATCAATTTTGTTGATCCTTTCAAAAAACCAGCTCCTGGATTCATTAATTTTTTGAAGGGTTTTTTGTGTCTCTATTTCCTTCAGTTCTGCTCTGATTTTAGTTATTTCTTGCCTTCTGCTAGCTTTTGAATGTGTTTGCTCTTGCTTTTCTAGTTCTTTTAATTGTGATGTTAGGGTGTCAATTTTGGATCTTTCCTGCTTTCTCTTGTGGGCATTTAGTGCTATAAATTTCCCTCTACACACTGCTTTGAATGTGTCCCAGAGATTCTGGTATGTTGTGTCTTTGTTCTCATTGGTTTCAAAGAACATCTTTATTTCTGCCTTCATTTCGTTATGTACCTGGTAGTCATTCAGGAGCAGGTTGTTCAGTTTCTATGCAGTTGAGCAGTTTTGAGTGAGTTTCTTAATCCTGAGTTCTAGTTTGATTGCACTGTTGTCTGAGAGACAGTTTGTTATAATTTCTGTTCTTTTACATTTGCTGAGGCAAGCTTTACTTCCAATTATGTGGTCAATTTTGGAATAGGTGTGGTGTGGTGCTGAAAAAAATGTATATTCTGTTGATTTGGGGTGGAGAGTTCTGTAGATGTCTATTAGGTCCGCTTGGTGCGGAGCTGAGTTGAATTCCTGGGTATCCTTGTTAACTTTCTGTCTCATTGATCTGCCTAATGTTGACAGTGGTGTGTTAAAGTCTCCCATTATTATTGTGTGGGAGTCTAAGTCTCTATGTAGGTCACTCAGGACTTGCTTTATGAATCTTGGTGCTCCTGTATTGGGTGCATATATATTTAGGATAGTTAGCTCTTCTTGTGAATTGATCCCTTTACCATTAAGTAATGGCCTTCTTTATCTCTTTTGGTCTTTGTTGGTTTAAAGTCTGTTTTGTCAGAGACTAGGATTGCAACCCCTGCCTTTTTTTGTTTTCCATTTGCTTGGTAGATCTTCCTTCATCCTTTTATTTTGAGCCTATGTGTGTCTCTGCACTTGAGATGGGTTTCCTGAATACAACACACTGATGGGACTTGACTCTTTATCCAATTTGCCAGTCTGTGTCTTTTAATTGGAGCATTTAGTCCATTTACATTTAAAGTTAATATTGTTCTGTGTGAATTTGATCCTTTCATTATGATGTTAGCTGGTTATTTTGCTCGTTAGTTGATGCAGTTTCTTCCTAGTCTCAATGGTCTTTACATTTTGGCATGATTTTGCAGCGGCTGGTACCGGTTGTTCCTTTCCATGTTTAGTGCTTCCTTCAGGAGCTCTTTTAGGGCAGGCCTGATGGTGACAAAATCTCTCAGCATTTGTTTGTCTGTAAAGTATTTTATTTCTCCTTCACTTATGAAGCTTAGTTTGGCTGGATATGAAATTCTGGATTGAAAATTCTTTTCTTGAAGAATGTTGAATATTGGTCCCCACTCTCTTCTGTCTTGTAGAGTTTCTGCTGAGAGATCCACCTTTTAAGTTTTTTTATGGGTATCTTGTCTTCTAGGGATAAGTCTGCAAGTTTATACCTGTTCTGGCAGTGAGGATTACCTGGTAGGATCCTTTCCAGCATGGTTCCTGAGCAATCTGTCTCAGATTTCTTTCCTAGAATTACCTACTTTTAGGTTATGTGGGAACTAATCCTCTGTCTAATGGGACAAGACAGGCTGTACTGAATGAAAAATAATAGAGTGCAGTGGGTTAGTCTTTTAAAATATTTATCTACATCAGATTATAAGATGTTAGAATCCAGCATTGGTGGAGCTGTCACTTGTGATGTGGGCCTGCTGGTGAGCAGATCACAGGTGTATTCATATAATGGCATAAGACTCAGAAAAAAATTGAATGAAATACTGATATATTGAACAGCATGGATGTGTTTCACAGGTATTTTAATGAATAGAAATATCGGACACTAAAAAGAATACCCACTATAAGATGCTAATCACAAAATAAATCTTAACAGTTGTAGGGATGTGAATTGATTGAAGTAAGTTTCAGAGATTATGTTGTTGTAATTTTTAAAGTAATGCGAATTACATAAATGCAAGCTTGTTTTAATCCCATGGAACTGTAAATTAAGATCTCTGTGTGTATAAAATATATCTCATTAAAGAGAGAAAGAAAAAGAAAGATTCTTGCCGGACACGTTGACTCACACTTGTAATCCCAGCCTTTTGGGAGGCCGAGGCGGGCTGATCACTTGAGGCCAGGAGTTCAAGACAAGCCTGGCCACCATGGTGAAACCCCTTCTCTACTAAAAATACAAAAAAATTAGCCGGGCGTGGTAGCGAGCACCTGTAATTCGAGCTACTTGGGAGGCTGAGGCAAGAGAATCGCTTGAACCTGGGAGGCGGAGGTTGCAGTGAGCTGAGATTGCACCATTGCACTCCAGCCTGGGCAACAAGAGTGAAACTCTCTCAAAAAGGAAAAAAAAAAAAAAGAAAGAAAAGAAAAAGAAAGATTCTCTATGAAACTTTTGAGTTATTGGAGGTCCACAAATTTATTTAATTTGTCCTTCTAATTAAAGGCTATTTTACTATGCTTGTTATTCTAGATCCAAGAACACTTCTCGCACCTCTAGTACATTACTTCTCTGTCTGCTAAGTATGTGAGGTTGCTAATGAGAAGCCTGAATCAATGTGGTTCTTAGTTTTCTGATCAAAACCAGTGACTCTGAAACCTTGTAAATGCTTGTCTTCACCATTGGTGGTCTAAAATTTCAACATGAAATATCGAATGAGTGATTTCTCCATTCAGTCTTAAGTTGGTTTTTTGAAGCATAAGTCACTCTTCAGATCTACTGTTTCCCTCACCTCTTTTTTCTTTTCCTCCCTTTAAATTGTTTTCATCTCTCTGTTTGCCCTGTTCTCCTATTTTTGGAATGCCATTTAAATGGGCATTCAAACTTGTCAATCTGTTACTCATTTATCTTATCTTTTCCGTCATATTTTCCAACCTTTCTTCATTTTGTGTTATGTTCACAGCATACTTTCTGCTAGATCTTCTAGCTTTCTTTTCTTTTTTTTCTTTTTTTGAGACGGAGTCTTGCAGTCTTGCTCTAACACCAGGCTGGAGTGCAGTGGCACAATCTCGGCTCACTGCAACCTCCGCCTCCTGCGTTCAAGCAATTCCCCGACCTCAGCCTCCCGAGTAGCTAGGACTACAGTCGTGTGCCACCACACCTGGCTAATTTTTTGTATTTTAGTAGAGATGGGGTTTCACCATGTTGGCCAGGATTGACCTTGTGATCTTCCTGCCTCGGCTTCCCAAAGTGCTGGGATTACAGGTGTGAGCCATGGCACTCTGCCTCTAGCTTTCTAATTATCTATGAGCTGTGTCCACTTGGCTATTCAGTTCATATATTAAGATTTTAATTCAGAGTTCTAATATTTAATTTTTAGAATCTCTGTTTGATTCATTTTTATTCAAGTAATACAGGAAATCACAGTTATACATATTGAAAATCTTCTGATTGCTCTCTTCTTTTCAGCAGGTATAAATTCATTCATAAGGCAGGTACAGTGGCTCATGTCTATAATCCCACTACTTTGGGAGACTGAGGTGGGAGGATTTTTTGAGGACAGGAGTTTGACACCAGCCTGAGCAATGTAGCCAGACCTTGTCTCTACAAAAAAATTATTTTTAATTAGCCAATTTTTTTTTCCTTCAAGATGG
Organism: Pan paniscus; assembly: GCF_029289425.2. Classification (NCBI taxonomy): domain Eukaryota; kingdom Metazoa; phylum Chordata; class Mammalia; order Primates; family Hominidae; genus Pan; species Pan paniscus. Next base: position 59,866,889 of record NC_073258.2, read on the forward strand.
CTGTCTAGGGATATCACAAGCAAGTTTTCCTCAGAAGGAAGATAAAGTTACCACTGAATCATTAAGATTTGAATGGAAAACAGAGAAAAAGAGAGCCAGGACCAGTCAGGAAGAAGCTGGGGTGCACAGAAAAAAAGCAGCAAACGTCTGGATGAGATCAACCCAAAGGAACTCAGAGCCCAGTGGAAAGTATAGATGGGAGGGCTTTTCTGCTCCCCAAACCCCTCTGACAATCTGCTAAATGCTAAATGGTCAGGGAGCTTCTCTCACCTCCCAATACAGGACAACAATATCACTGGTGATTGGTGAATTGCATGGGAATAGAGAACAGGGTGGCCAGCTCACAGAGCCATACCACACCCCACTCAGACACAGGCTGAGACAGTGTGTACCATATGAGTTGTGCATTTGTGGTACCACCCCCTGCCTGGGGATCCTTTGCCTTTGAGCCTCTGCACCACCAGATGACCTGCAGGCATTCTCTACAACCCACTCTGACTTTGGCAAGCACAGGGGACTGGTGGGTCCCCTGGGAATTGTAGTACCCTGGAAATGTAACCTTCAGCCCAGATCTCCCCTAAGGGAGGATGGAGCATGGCCTCCACTTGGGATAAAGAAAACATAGGCATGGTGCCAACTGCTGATGGAACCACTGCCAAAGCCAGAAACAGATGCGGAGAGAGGAGTCATCTCTCTGCCCCTGTCCCTGTACCCAAGTGCACTCTTGTGGATGCAGCAACAGTTCTTCTCATTGGGGCCTGGTGAGCATTTGCAGGAAGAACACCATTTTCTGGCAGATCTACTCCCACTGAAAGTGAACCTGTGCCTACTCAAGCATTCTTGAAGGGTAGGATCCAGCTTCCTCTCCCTGTACAGAGCAGCAGCACGCTGGCAATGGAGGGAAGTCTATGGAGTTGCCTCACCTGGACTGTGGGAAGAAGCTCTGCCCCAGCCCCCATCCTAGTGGTAGCCATCGGAGAGACAGATCTATGACCAACGGCTACACATGAGACTTACAAAAGTCTCATGATCTTTATAAACAGAAGGTCATGAGACCCAAGACAGGGGTGTAATAAGGAAATGGAGCACAATCCTGTTGGCTTAGGATAAGGAGAGGGTGACCACTCCCTTCCCCTTCCCCTGAGACTTCAGCACTTGCCCATCACAATTTCTTCCTGCTACCCTCAGCAGTGCTGGTGCATACACTGGGCACCAGGCTACCTGCTGGCTCTTACTATTAAAGAGTGTAGCCTGAATTGCATAAACAAACAAAAAAATTGCTATTACAAACAACATCTGTGATAGTCACCTCATGAATTTATTTGCCACTGAGGAACATGTACAGAATATTGGCCCTCTGAAAGCCCCCAGAAACAAAGCAAATTGATTATATACAAGATACACCAGAGTCATATCCTCAAGGGAAAAAATTTAAAAAAATCCCCATCCAAATGAAGCAAATTCAATAAAAGAAGCATCAGCTTCCTCGGTTAGGAAGGCAGCATAAGAACCCCAGCAGTACAGACGACAAGAGTGTTCCATCACCTCCAATGGACTGCACTCACTTCCTAGCACTGGATCCTAACCAGATTGAAACGGCTGAGATGACAGATATAGAACTCAGAATATGGATGGCAAGGAAACTCAACAATCTGCCAGAGAAAGTTGAAATCAAATACAAAGAAGACAGAAGAAAGATTCAGAGCATGAAAGACAACATAGCTATATATTAGGAAAGAACCACACAGAACTTCTGGAACAGAAAAATTTACTACAGAAATTTCCAAATACAGTTGTATACTTTAACCATAATGTAGACCAAGCAGAAGAAAGAATTTCAGAGCTTGAAGACAAGGGTTCTCAAGTAATCCAGTCAGACAAAAAATAAAAAATAAAAATGAAAAAGCCTTCAAGATCTATGATATTATGTAAAGTGACCAAACCTATGACTTATTGACATTCCTAAGAGAAGAAAACAAGCAACCTGGAAAACATATATGAGGGTTTAATTCAGGAAAATTTCCCCAATCTTGCTGGACAGGTCTATATGCAGATACAAGAAGTTCAGAGAACTCCTGTAAGATACTATACAAGACAATCATCCCCAAGGAATATAGTCATAAAGCTATCCAAGGTCAATAGAGCCAGAAGAGATTGGGAGCCTATTTTTAGTCTTCTTAAAGAAAAAAACATGCCAGATAAGAATTTCATTTTCATTTTCCACCAAACCAAGCCTCATAAAGGAAAGAGAAATAAAGCTATTCCAAGACCAGCAAATGTTAAGGGAATTCGTCACTATCAGACTGGACATACGAAGAAATGCTCAAAGGAGTTGTAAACATGGAAATGAATGAACAATACTTGCTACCAGGAAAGCACACATAAGTACAAAACTTACAAACTCAATAAAGCAACTATGCAATCAAGAAATGCAACACAGATACCTAATAACCACACGGCAAGAAAAAAACCTAACATATCAATATTAATCTTGAACATAAACAGCCTAAACACTCACTTAAAAGATACAGAATGGCAAGTTGGATAAAAAACAAGACCCAACAGTCTCCTGTTTCAAGAAACTCATCTCATATGTAATGACACCCATGGGCTCAAAGTATAGGGATGGAGAATAATCTGTTACACAAATGGAAAACACTAAAGAGCTGGGGTCACTATTCTTGTAGCATATAAAGAGACTTTAAACCAATAACAATAAAAATGGATGATAATAATTAAAAAGGACATAATGATAAAAGGTTCACTTCAGCAAGATTTAACAACATCCTGCACATGTACCCCTGAACTTAAGATAAAAATTAAATATATACATATGTAAATATGTGTATATATATATGCACCCAACACCAGTGCATCCAATTTTATAAAACAAATACCATTAGGCCTACAAAAAAGTGAGAAAACCATACAATAATAGTGAGGGGACTTCAATACCCCACTGACAGCATTAGACAGACCATTGAGGCAGAAAACTAACAAATTCTGGACTTAAATTGAACACTTGACCAAATGGACCTAATACACAGCTACAGAGTACTCCACCCAACAACCACAGAATATACATTATTTTTATCTGCACATGGAATGTACTCTAAGATTGACCACATGTTTAGTCATAAAGTGAATTTAAAAAAACTGAAAGTCATACCAAGCATCTTCTTGGACCACACTGGAATATAAATAAAAATCAATACCAAGAGGAATTCTCAAACCACACAAATACACAGAAATGAAAGAAGTTGTTCCTAAAGAATTTTGGATAAACAATAAAATTAAGGCAGAAATCAAAATATTCTTTGAAACTAATGAAAATAGAGACAAAACATACCAAAACCTCTGGGATACAGCCAAAGCAGTGTTAAGAGGAAAGTTTATAGCACTGACTGCCTACAGCAAAAAGTTAGCAAGATCTCAAATTAACAACCTAGGAATTGAGATTAAGATGGCAGATAAGGGGCAGGACTAGCTTGCAGCTCCCCCTCGGATGGACAGAGCCGTGTATGAAGACTCACATCCTGAAATTCTGCTCCAAGAACTACCGTGGGTCCATACCAGGAAAGCTGAGAGAATCCACAGACCATTTGAAGAAACTGGATTACCTCTGCAGGCTCCCCGAGACACTGAAAAACAGTGAGTCTGTTTGCTTTCTCAATGGGGAGGCTTGTGGTCTGGGGCAAGTTCTGAGTCCTGGTAACTGGCTACCTGGAAATAGACTCAGTGCTGTTGGGGGGCATGGTGGGAGTGAGACCGGCCTTTGGGACTGTGGGTTGCAGAGAGTGGGGTGAGGCCTATGACTGCTGGCTTCTTCCCTGGTGACCTGTATGATTCAACAGAGGCAGCCATAATCCTCTTGGTAATATAACTCCATTGGACTGAGAACTACACCTTCATCCCTAGTAGCAGTTACAGCAAGCCCTGCCCAAGGGGAGGCTGAGCTCAGACATGCCTATTCCTGCCTCCACCTGGTGGTCTTTCTTTAACCACACTGGTAGCCAAAGACAAGATTATGAGAGCTCTCATAATCTCTTGAGAGCTCTATGGCCTTGACCACCACCTGAGAAACCTGAATACTTAACCAGGTGTCCCTAGGGCAAGTTTGCATCCTCCCTATAGAACTGCAGCTAATGTGCTCTTGAAAGTGCCACCTCCTGGCTGGAGGCCAACCAACACAAAACGAGTGCACTAAACAAAAACAACCAAGGACCCTCACAGAGTCCACTTCACTACCCTGCTACCTCCACTGAAGCAGGTGCTGATATCTATAGCTGCAAGACTGGAAGACAGTTCACACCAGAGGACTCTTTGCAGACACTCCTCAGTACCAGGCTGGAGCCTGGTAGCTCCACTGGGTGGCTAGACTCAGAAGAACAAAAACAATCACTACAGTTTGGCTCTCAGGAAACCCCATTCCCAGGGGAAGGGGGAGAATGCTACATCAAAGGAGCACCCCATGGGATGAAAGAATATGAACAGCAGCTCTTGAATCCCAGATCTTCCCTCTGACATAGTCTACCCAAATGAGAAGGAACCAGAAAAACAATTCTGGTAATATGACAAAACAGGGTTCTTTAACACCCCCAAAAGATTATACCAGCTCACCAGCAATGGATCCAAACAAAGGCAAAATCCCCGAATTTCCAGAAAAAGAATTCAGAGGTCAATAATTAAGCTAATCAAGGAGACACCAGAGAAAGAAATAAAAAACACGATACATAATATGAAAAGAAAATTCTTCAGTGAAATAGATAGCATAAATAAAAAACAATCACAACTTCTGGAAATCAGGGACACACTTAGAGAAGTGCAAAATGCACTGGAAAATCTCAGCAATAGAATTGAACAAGCAGAAGAAAGAATTTCAGAGCTTGAGGACAAGGCTTTCGAATAACCCAATATGTCAAAGGCAAAGAACAAAGAATTTTTAACAATGAACAAAGCCTCCAAGATGTCTGGGAATAGGTTAAACATTCAATGCTGGGTCTGTGGGACAGACAACTGATGGATGAAATGAGTACTCAGACACAGATATGCAGTGTAAGAGCAGCTAGGTAACTGCCTGGCTCAAGTGGCCAGAATGCAGCCCTGAGAAGCTGGAGCTGCTTGCTTTTATTCAGCACAAGCACAATGCCAAAAGCCTGGAGCAAACACAATCTGTAGGTGATTAACATTTATTGTTCCCCTTTCACAGGAGTTCTAGACCAGACTGGCCAACATGGTTAAACCCCATCTCTACTAAAAATACAAAAAATAGCTGGGTACAATAGCACATGCCTGTAATCCCAGCTACCCTGGAGGCTGAAACAGGAGAATCGCTGGAACCTGAGAGGTGGAAGCTGCAGTGAGCCAAAATCATGCCACTGCACTCCAGACTGGGTGACAGCACGAAACTCTGTCTCAAAAAAAGAAAAAAAAATAGAAAACTGTCCTAACCTGTTGCAACCTGAAAGATTATCTCTCTTGTTCCCCCTCAACTGACTCTTGTTTGAGACAATTATCTAAACTTTTAATAGAGTTCAGGCATTCTGAAGTAGTGCTATAATTGGAATGTTTGTGTTTCCTCCAAAATTCATGTTGAAACTTAATCCTCAATGTAACAGTATTAAGAGATAGTCTTTAAGAGATAATTAGGCCACAAGAACTTCCACCCTTATGGATGGGATTTGTGCCTGAAGGAAAAAGGACTGGAGGAAATTAGCTGGGCTCCTTTTTCCTCTTCTGTCTTTCTGCCATGTGAGGACACAGTGTTCATCCCCTACAAAGAACACAGCAATAATGCACCACCTTGGAAGCAGGGACTGGATTCTCACAGACACCAAATCTGCTGGCACCATGATTTTAGACTTCCAGCCTCCAGAACTGTGATAAATAAATTTTTAATTATTTCATTATTATTTTAAATAAACAAATAAGTTCAGACTGTTATTTATGAATTACCCAGTCTCAGGTATTTTGTTACAGCAGGAACAAACTGAGATTAGTAATGTGCTGAGGCTAATTGGACAAGCAGGTGTTCATGCTGTCTCCTCTCCCTTCAACTCCTATCTCTCCTCAATAAACCATCACATCCCTGGGTCAAGGTGCTCCCACCTTCCCCTTTTCATACACTCATTCCTTTCATGCTGTCACCATGATGAACCACTTAGCTTGAACAAACACAATAAAAATTGTATACAGTCAAACACAAAACTTTCTGTATTCTTTAGGAGTTGTGGTGGGTTTTGGAAGCTCATCTTTAGAAAAAACATTGGATCTTTTTTCCTGGAATAGGAGCTTGGAGAGGATAGGATATCATCAGTTGATATTTCTTCTAGTAACATTCCCTGCTATATCATGTATACTGTATTTAGCCTAATATCCCATATATATTTGTGTCCAGTATATTTAATGTACCTATAAAGTAGCAATAACAGGAGAGGATAATCTCTAAAGACCTACTGAGGAGAGTCCACTTGTTGATCATAAGGGAAAGGCTTTAGAAAGGAAAGAAAGAAGTCATAGTGCTCAGAAAATTTAATTTACCTCTTCCTAGCTCCCAGAAAAACTGGCAAGGGTCTTGCAACTGAGGAACCAGGGATTCCAGGAGAAGTAATTTGGAGCAATATGTATCTGATGAAGTGTCATAGAGGTCCTGGAAATGTGGGGATGTAAATTGCTTATGTCAAATGTAAGAGGACCTGGGCCTGCTTCCCACTGAGAAACCTGTGAATGCAGGGACCATGGCGATGCTGTTGAACATCACACTGCTTCCCCAGAGTCCAAACAGTGCCCACTCCTTTACTGCTGATTACAATTTATTATTTCTTTTCATCCACCATCCACTCCTCAAATTATATGCCCAGACCTGCCCAACACTGTCTTATGTTCAGGATTGGCATCACAGAGGCACACAGTTCCACTGGTTCCAGCTTCTGGGAATGGGAACATGTTGCAGTGTGTAACTCATTTTTTGCATAGCTTCATTGCTGTAGTCTACATGAGAATAGACAGGAAAGCCAAGTTTGCCCAATTTCTGGGCGTGGGAATAGATGACATACGTCACAAGGCCATGGAGCCGGTATTCAGGCAAGGTGCCTGCCATTCTCATCTCTCCAGTCTGGTCCATTAGATCCCAGCACACAGGGGTCCCCTCAGGCCCCAGGAGACAGCAGGTGGGAAAGGTCTGAATGCAGCGCTCAATGAATCTCTGGCTCCTCTCATTACCACCAAAATGCCAGAATTTATTCACCAAGTGAGCATGGGTAACATCCATGGATGAGAGTTTAAACATCTCTTGGTTGCTATGGAGGGTCCAAGAAGAAAACAAAATCCATTAGTATAAAGGTTTGTATTTGCTGTGACCTCTATTGTCTTGAGAGACAGAGTAGACAGAAGAAATAACAAATGTGAAGTCCTGGAATATAGATGAGCTTGTGATGAAAGAGGAACAGAGTGAAGGTCAGAGCTGTTGGAGGAAGAAAGCAGGAAGGGCAATAAAGGTCCAAGTGGTAGCCAGAGGCCTGGTTTATTCTAGATGAGAAGGGAGATGGTGGAGTCTTTTAAGCAGCAGAGAAACATGTTCTGAGTTCATTTTTTAAAAATGTAATTCTGATTTCTTTGTACAACATTGATTGTAGGAAAGCCAGAGTGAACGCAGGGAGAGAAGTTGGGAGGTTACTTGAGAGGTGTGAGTGGTATAGAGTGGATTTTATCAAACTCACATGGCCTTGGGTTTGCCACCACTGGGAGATAAAATCTTTGATTTCAGCAGGAAAGGAGTCAGTTCCTTGGCTGTTTCAGCTGCCATATAGAGAATGCGTTGTGTTTGTTCGACTTTGAAGGACTTAATGGCTGCAAGATTTTGTATAGCCTCATTCAGGCTAGGCTGTGAACCTAGACGGTATAATAAACAGAGATGAAATGGTTTAGGTATATTCTAGACTGAAGTTCTGCAGTGGAGTAAGAAGTGTCTGGGATTTAGTATCATAAAATCTTGGTTCTGGGCTTGGTGCTACCACTGTGTGACCCATGTCAATAGTAATTTAAAAAGTGAAGATTCCTCTTCAAAAAGACTTCCCTCCCCATCTAATTAAGAATCAATAGTAACTTCCCTCTTAGAAGCAAAATTTATTCAAAGACCTGTGCTAGCATTCTTAGATAACTGCTAGAAGATAATAAAGAAACCAATGTACTTTGTGTTCTTAGCTCCCACAATTTAGCCTAAATATTTACCCTGGCATACTTATACTGGTCCAAGCAAGCATTAGGCCATAGCCTGTTCCTCTTCCTTACTTGGAGATGTTTTACCTTTCTCAGCATTCCACAAGTTACTTGCCCCTTCCTTTGTTCTCCTCTGCCTTTATCTCTTTTAAAAGGTTTTAAGTTGCTAGCCAGTTGGGACAAATGCAGAATGTGAGGTCCTGTTCCAGCCAATGGAAACCAGACACAACAGTAGGGTGGACATGTCAGGTTATAAATAACCCTGTCCCCTTGGTTCAGTTCTCATGGCAAAATTGCTGGTGAGTGTACCCTTTCTGCAGAAAGTAAAAATGGCCTTACTGAGGAAATTAAATTTATGTTCAAGTGCTATTTCTTTACAGCACCGGGGAAGAAGCATTTCAAACAGTAAGGATTTGTGTAATTTTTTCTGTTTTACCTAAGCAAAAACATGCTTAGGGATGGATTCAGTTATGATTGTGTTATTAACAGCAGTATCTGCACTGGAACCAAGTTTTCTGGGCTGTGTAATTGTGTAGCAATTTTGATAATCCTAGTAGGTAAATTTAAAAAATGGTAGCTAACATCTACTCAGCTACATTCCTAGTGTAATAATATGAGGCAATGACCCATGATTTGCGCATATCTCCTGGAATCCATTCGCCAGGATAGTCTCCTCCTCTGCTGCAACTTACCTTGGCCACATTGACCATCTTTCATCAATGGAAAGAGCAAATTTAATGCAAGGAGAGGCTTAAAAGTGCCTGCCCCATTGGGGCTTTCCCTTTGTTTTTGCTCCTGGTTAAGACCAATTATGTTAAGACCAATACCATTAAGATAGGCCTGGGCCAGCCTGCTAGAGACACATGTTGCCATCATGCTGTCACCACAGTCACCAGCTGTCATGAACTAACAGCAGAACTCTCATTCAGGCATGTGAGTGAGGCCGTGTAAGAGCAATCAGCCATGGTCCACCCATCAACTACAGCTACATGAGTAAACCCAGATAAGACCAGTGGAAGAACTGCCTTGCAAAGCTCAGCCCAAATGGTTGATTCACAGAATTATTAGGTTTGCTATGCAGCAAACGTTAACTAACATGTCTAAGTATTATGCTAAGCACTTCCTAGTCACTTTCATTTAATCTTTTCAGTGCCTTGTGTTTTAGGTAACATTATTTTCCTCATTTTTATATATGAGGAACATAATCTCAGAGAGATTAAATCACTTAACTAAGATTACACAGCAAGTAATAGGCAAATGCCATCCTAGAGAATCTCCAGAGAGCATAGTTGGAACCATGATAGTTGTTCTTGGTGACCTGGGAAGTATTCTATGGCCAAATAAGCTATCATTTTTATTACAGGAATAGAAGTCCAGAGGGAAGGCTCTTCTTCAGCATCCAATCACCCTAAAAGGTCTGGATACAGCTGCAAAATATGTCATAAATCCTTGGTACCAAGGAATTATACTATGGTTCCCTTTATGAAGCCCATTCTTTGCAAATTTTAGGGTTTCCCACGCTGTCCACCACCTTTTACAGATATAGTTACCACACAGTAACAAAATTGACAGCAGGCTGGGAGTCTGGAGCTTGGAGGAAGGAGGTATAAGTCATATGAAAACTTGCTCAGGACACATAAGTGAGTCAGCACACATCCCATTCCTCTTACTTACTTTGAATCTGTAAATGCTGTTTCCAGTTGATGAGTTCTGGTGATCCAAGGAATTCCTGACAGTTTTGGGGATCTTTGGAGTAGATTTGGTAAGTATTGGTATAGTGATCAAGGTCATCTGTCATATCCTGTTATCATTAGGAAAAAGGAAATAAAACACATCCTTATATTTTATGATTACATATAATTTTATACTGTGATATTTCTAAGTAATAAAATATTGGTAGTTTTACTGGTGTATCACAATTATTTCTTTTTTATTGATACATAATATTTGTAAAAATTTATGGGGTATGTGTAATATTTTGTTATGTGCATAGAATGTTTAATGATCAAGTCATAGTTTTCATCATCCAGAATATTTATTATTTCCATGTGTTGAGAACATTTCAAGTCCTCCTTCAATCTACTTTGAAATATACAATACATTGCTGTTAACTATAGTCATCCTATGTTAAACATTAGAACTTATTTCCTTTATCTAACTGTGGGTTTGTATGCATATAATTATTTCTGAATTATTTAAATAATGAGATAAAGATCAAAGATTCAATTTATGTTGGAAAATTCCAGAACAATACTATTCATTATCCACATATCACGTTAAAATTTCAAATAAAAGACATAACCATTTAGAAAGCATTCTTCTTACCACCATCATCCTCAACAGGAAGAAGAGAAAGGCAATTGACAAGGGAAAGCTTATGTCACAAGAATAAATTTTACTACAGTTCAAAGACTTGCAGAATACACAAACTATGACCATGGCAGTATGAAACTTGATATTGATACCAAAGAAGATTAAAAACTAATTCAAAATGCCTTCTTTAAAAAATATGTTGGTTAAACCAGTTGCAGTTCCAGAGAAACAAACAATCCACTTACGCGGAAAGAGCTTCTCAAATTAGTAAATGACAGATACAATTATTTACAGGAAGAAGGTGGATGAAAATATTACCACAACTATTATAGAATTAAAAAACTTCTTAAAAAGTTGGAAAATGTTGCACAAAAAACACACTCACCAGTCAGCAATGATACCACTGACACATTTTGTTGCTTAAGACCACATTTAATAAAAGATCAAATAATTTTATTTCAGTTTAGTTTTCATACCATAAATTTATTCATTTCATATATTGTTTATTTTTTATTTTGATTGGCAAATAAAAGATTGCATATATTTATTAACAATATGTTGTGTTGAAATATGTATACATTTTGAAATGGCTAAATCAGGGTAATTAGCATACATATTGCTTCCCCTATGTTGAACCTGGAGGACATTATACTTAGTGAAATAAGCCAAACACAGGCAGATACCTCATGATCTCCTTTGTATGTAGAATGTAAAAATGGTGAACTCATAGAAGTAGAGAGTAGAATGGTAGTTATCAGCAGGTAAGGTGGGGGAAAGTAGAGGAATTGGGTAGTTGTTAGTCAAAAGATATGAAACTTCAGTTATAATAGTTATAATAGGAGGAATAAGTTCAAGAGACATATTGTACAACTCGGTGACTATAGTTAATAACAATGTATTGTATCCTTGAAAATTGCTAAGAGAGTAGATTTTAAGTGTTCTCACAACAAAGTGATTTTTAAATAACTTTATTAGCATTAAAAGTATATTTGTGTTTTCTGATGTTTTGAAATAAGCTTATGCATTTTTATCTTGAAATGTGTTAATTGTTTAGTTTCAATAATTTTAAGTGTTTCCTCAAATGTGTATAGAAGTTCTATCATTATAGTTTTGCTTTTCATAGTTGATATGGTTTGGCTGTGTCCCCACCCAAATCTCACCTTGAATTATAGTTCTCATAATCCCCACGTGTAATGAGAGGGACCAGATGGAGACAATTGAATCATTGGGGTGGTTTCCCCCACCATGTCTTTGTGATAGTAAGTTTTCATGAGATCTGATGGGTTTATAAGGGGCTTCCCCATTTGCTCGGCTGTCATTCTTTCTCCTGCCACCATGTGAAGAAGGTCGTGTTTGCTTCCCCTTCTGTCAGGACTGTAAGTTTCCTGAGGCCTTCCCAGCCATGCTGAACTATGAGTCAATTAAACGTCTTTCCTTGATAAATTACCCTGTCTCACATATGTCTTTATTAGTAGCATGAGAACGGACTAAAACAATAGTCACTCTAACTCATTGTCCTTTTTTTTACAACTTTATATCTGTGCTCTTGCTATTTTCTCTGCTTAGAATGTCCACTTTTCCTTGTAATCCTGACAAAAACATATTTTTCCTACAAAATCCAGTTCAGATGAAACCTCCACCAAGAAGTATACTGAACTTATCGGGTAGCCCCACCTTTGACTTCCACAGTTTAATCAAGTTTTATTTGGCCTATTTCTGTATCCTGTTTATCTTCTGTTCTTGTATACTTCACACTTTATTGGTTGATCTATCTTGTCTTTCAGACTCTGAGCTTCTTGAGGATGGGGACTTGTTGACTATTACTATGATTTACTTCTGCATGCCCTGGCTCTACCATATTGCTAAGAATGTAATAGGCACACAGCTAATATAAATATAGAAGAATATTCACACATGGAAACTTACCTGCTCCTGAGGGCAGACAACCACTGTATTAAAATCAGGCCACTTGTCCACCACAGCCTTCAGATTGAATGGATTTCCATGGTTTATGTGAAAGACAGTTCCATAAACCTGCAGGATCCCAAGAAATTGAGAGGGTTGGTTTATTTGAAAAAAACAGTAAAGTTTCTAGCTTGATTAGGACAAAAATTATTTCTATAAAATCATGACATTTTATGATACAAAGTAGCCAAATGGAGAATCTAAGTCAAAGAATCTCTGTGTGCTATTTTTTAATCTGTACACAGAGGGCAGACAACCACTGTATTAAAATCAGGCCACTTGTCCATCAGAGCCTTTAGATTAAACAGATTTTTGTTCAATAATAAAATTACTGATATTTACTATTTTTCATCATTGAACATATTGTGTACCTATTTCTCTATTCACAAGCATACAAAATAATTTTCAATTACTTTTAATGGCTGAATAAAATTTCATTACATGGATGCATCACAGTTAATTTATTCACTTGCCAGTTGATGACATCTCAGCTGTTTTCAAATTTTCACTCAAATAAATAATTCTTTATAGAATGTTCTTTCACAGGAATCTTTGCATGGGTACCTACCATTTTCTTACAATATCCAGAAGAGTAATTGCTGGTTTAAAGGCTATATACATGTTTAAAACTCTTTAGCATTGTTTCCATATAACTCTCTGGAGAGCTTAACTGAATTCTTATCAGTCAGCAGAGACTATAGCCTATTGCTCAAGAGAATAAGCTTGGGCTCCCCTAGCCTGGGTCCATTCTTAGATCCCCACCCTTTCCCTGTTGGACAAACTAATGAGAGAGAGGGGTGAAAGAGAGGGTAGGAGGTGAGAATGAGTGAGAGTAAATCCCACAGACAATAAGTGTCCTTATGATTTTGGGGCTGTGGTATGCAGTAGTAGATGTCAGCATAGATCTCGTGACCATTGTGAACATGAAGCTTCAGCTGATACCAGCATGGAAATACACCAAAAAGGTGCTGTGCACTTGAATGCTTTCCATCAAGGATAGATGATAGAACTATACCAGTATATTTCCCTCCTGCTGCCCCCTACCCCACATGAAATACTGATGTTAGACTAGGGAATGAAGGTGAAAAAAACTCTAAATCGACTAAGTCTGAGTTTATCTCAATTAATTCTGTTTTCAGCCATGAGTGGAGGCTTAATATAGAAATTTAGTACAGTTTTGGCAAAATATAGTGGTTACATTTTTACACATTTGTACCTGGGGCCTGTTAAAATGTATTTACACTATAATATTATCCATTGCAAAAATGAAAATATGTGAAACTCTTATTTTTTCTTATTGTTGTGGCCTAATTTATTAAAATCCTTTTTAGTCCTACTGAACCCCAAACCTAGTGTGAACCCAGAAAATCTAAGACAGGTCTCAGTTAATTTAGAAAGTTTATTTTGCCAAGATTGAGTGCACACCCGTGAAACAGCCTTGGGAAGTCCTGACGACACATGCCCAAGGTGGCTGGGCACAGCTTGGTTTTCTACATTTTAGGGAGGTATGATACCTCAATCAATATATGTAAGAAGTACACTGGTTCAGTTTGGAAAAGTGGGACTTCTTGAAGCAAGGGCATGAATACTTGAAGTGGGGAAGAAGCTTTCAGGTCACAGATAGGTGAGACACAAATGGTTGCGTTCTTTTGAGTTTCTGATTAGCCTTTCCAAAGGAGGCAATCAGATATACATCTTTCTTAGTAACTTTGAATAGAATGGGAGACAAGTTTACCCAAAGCAGTTTCCAGGTTGGGTTTTCTTTAGGGATTTGGGGGGGCCCAAGATATTTTCCTTTTATATGCCCCCCATCGTTTTTGTAAAATCTTTTGGAGAAAGCATTTAACAATAAAATGAGTCTCTGGTCTCAGGTTTCATTTAATGTCTTACGGCTAGGACAGTTTATTTCTAGATGGGTAGGTCCCAAAATCTCATTTTTAGCATGTTGTGAAGTCTCATGTCCTATGAAGAGAAAATAGGGTGAAAGGGAGAAAAAACAACAACAAACAAAAGAACAATCCTGGAAAAATAGATATAGGCCACATTACTCTAAAATCCATACATTAATAGGCAGGTATGAAAGTGGCTTATGTATGTAAACAGGTTGCTGTTATTTTTTTCTGAAGTTTAAGTTGTTTGGCTTCAGTTTGCAGGGTTTTAAGAAAGCACAGCTTAGTTTTCAGTTATTTCAAATTAGGAAAAATGAAAAAAAAAGAAGAAAAATAAATTTAAAACATTATTTTGAAGACTTGTAGCCAAGAAAAATAGAATTCAGTTCAAATTGTAGAAAATAATAAAAATTGAAAAATAACATTAGGTGAGACTAGAATCTAACAACAGGTGTACTATAGTCTTGAAATATAGTTTTTTTCTCTCTCCAGTTTCCCATTTTTACTAAAAACAAATTATGGTAGGACTGGTTTGCTTTATTATACTTGGCCTAATTATTTGTATACAGTGCAGCAAGAATAATTATTTTTTAAATAGGCTTTTAAATTGGCTTTGATGAAACTTTGTTCCATAGGAGGAGTCTCAGATAAGACTTTTTATAGCAAAACCTAGCCATGAATTTGTGCCATCAAATACCTATGAGTTGGATGAATTTCTTCTCCTCTTGAGGTTCCATGTTAAACCTGGGGCTTCTGTGTCTGTTAGAAAGTGACATTCTTTACTTACCACAGTCAGAAACCCTGTACAGGGACTGTGTACACAAAATATATGGACATTTTTTTCAAGGGCTTTATTGGCTCCAGAAGTCAAGTTTGATTTCTTAAAGGAAAGCAGTTAAAGCCTTAGTAAAATAACCAATTTCTCCAATTGTTTCCTGTTACAAATGAAAACAGATTCTTATTGCACTTATGCAAATAAATGTATTACCATAAGTTAAGAATACTCACAATTTCCAAATTCTGGAGAAGTGAGGTAGAGAGAAACAAATATGCTCCAAAGTTTGTTCATAGGAGTATACTAAATTGTTAAAAGCTGTCAATAGCTCAAAAGAAAAGTTTTAAGTCTGAAAATCAAAGGATCAGCAAACATTTTAAGTAAAATGTGAAAAAGATTGGTTCAGTCCATGTAGTTAATTCCTATTTTGCTTGATACTCATTAACATTTTATCTCTCTATGAGTCCTGAAAGTTTTTTCTCTATTCTGATGTCACAATCTCCAAAGTTATCAGAAACCTGCATTTAAGAGTACCTGTTGGAGTTTTATAGCTGATTATAAAACCACCTTCTAAAGAGGACCAACACAAGGCAACAATTTTCCATGGATGAAAAAAAGGTTTAAGGCAGCCATAGTCAAAAGACACAATTGACAAGAAAATTTATTACTTCTGTGGCACACAGTATCAGAAACCCACATTTAAGAGCACCTGTTGGAGTTTTATAGCTGATTATAAAACCACCTTCTAAGGATGGCCAAAACAAGACAATAATTTTCCATGGATTAAAAAAAGGTTTAAGGCAGCCATTGTCAAAAGATACAATTGACAAGAAAATTTATTACCTCTGTGGCACACAATATGATTATTATTGATAATGTATACTAAATTATATTATAATTACAGGAGTTTCCCATAATTTTGGAACACATACCAATAACATATTTATACAAAGACAGCCCAAAGAAAACCAAACACCAATTCATATTTGGCAATGCCTTCTGTATAATTTTTATACCAAATAAGCCAAATTGTGTCATTTTTGTACTTAGGGAAACCTACTGTCTTAAAGAATTAATCAGGTCAGAAAAAGACATAATTTATAGTTCAATTTTGGAAAGTTGTCAAATGTAAGTTTAAAACACTTGAAATTACAAAATAGGATTATAGGTCATTTTAAAGTCATTTATTTAACTAAAGTGAAAGTCAAAGACTTCAAAAAACAGTGAAAACCTTCATTTTTTGAGAAAGGAAATTTAATTTTCTAAACAACAAGCCCCAATAAAAACAGCATGAAGCAAATTACATTTGTTTTTCAAAATTTGTAAACAATCTATAAAATTTAATCTATATTATAAAATGTAACTTCCTTAAGCCTCTTATAACCTTTATTAAAGAGTTGGTTAATGCTTCAAGAGAGCCTTGTTAATCTGACACAGGGGTCTATATGCTGGTTTTTCATCAGTGTTCCTTTGACATTAATGATTAATTTACAGAGAAACTAATTTTATCTTTCAAAATCAGGCATTACACTCTTATATGCCCAACTCCTCCATGATAGTCCCTGGGCCTTGAGGAGTTGAATAGCTTTAATTTATTGCCCTGTGTCTCAGGAAGGCAGTTTATTTTGATTGGCATTTTCTACAGGGCCTGAAGAGGCTTTAATTGCTGTCAGTGTTTAAAATTTAGCAGGACTTGGTATGCTTTATAGATGCAGGAGTTAAAGCTCTGTGATTCAATGTTAGAAGGACTTTAAAAGCATATACAGGAAGATACATGGATGTAATAATCTTAATTAAAAAATTTTATCTCAGTTTTTTTCTAAGCAAATGAAAACTTAATATGATAACTTGATCATATAAACTTTTTAAATATAGAAATCCTCTTATTGTGACTTACACCGACTGTTCATGACATGCTTGGAATTTCTGGTTTGTCCTGAACATCCCTCTTTTTTAAACAACCACTTATTTTAGTTTAGGATTAAATTTACCACACAAGATTCTGTCTTATATAAAATTATTTCTCTTTAAGCTTTTTTACCTAAAAAAAACCTTTGTTAAAAATAGCTTTCTCATATCTTTTTTTAGTCCTAGTTCCTTTTACCTTGTTTTATACATAACCTTTAAATAAGCTTTGAATTGGAAAAAAACTTGTTCACCTCTTTAAAAAACACACACACAGTTTTGTTTATTTTTTAGCAAGAATATTTTCCTACAATATATTTTTATGGGAAGATACCCAAATAATGAAATGTCTATTATTTAATTTAATATAATTTCATACTCTAAATTATGACCAATTTGCCTACAAATATTTATCCAATTACATTACCCCAATTATTTTAATTGTTTACCTGGATTATTTATGAAAACTGTGATATTCATGATTTAAAGTTATAAAACTGACATTGCAAGATTATAACTGAGACAGTGAAAACGGATTTGACCTAACTGACTCCATCTGGCTTTTAACGTCCAAGCTGTCCTCATTCATTCCTGGACGTAGGCCTAACTAACTTTGGGAGGAACTTGGTTTATAGTTTAGCTTTGAAACAAAGAGGATAACAGTCTTTTCCCCAAACAAACCTCCTTATTGACTGTGGACCAGACTGCCTAAACCCACAGGATTAGAAGTTATGGTGATCTTATTAAATTAAAGATGCAGCTATTTTCATTAAACCCATATCAATGCCTTATTTATTAAAAATTACACAAGCAATGATTATCCTGTTTGGGGCTGGGTTCATAGTTATGTAACCTGTATGCCAAACATTGACACCTTATAGTATTTGGCAGGGATAAGTATGAAATTTGCTTGATTAATAAATGCAAACAAAATGTATGCTGGTAATTCTTAAGACATTTCTACTATTACTTTACCAAAAATTTGAAAGCTAGCTTATTTATTAAAGATTTTATTTAAGTTACATAAACTTGAAAAAGGATTTGAATAGTCTTTTCTTTTTTAGTATCGCATTTAAGCACTTTTGTTTTTTCTTTAAGTCAATTAATTAGAACACTTTATATATTTTTAGTAGTGAAATATTTTGTATACAATACATAAATACATATAAAGATGAATTAGGCATGCCAACGGAAGTACATTTTATAGATTTATAAAGATCACCCCACTTTTTTTTTCTATCTTAGAATTTCAGATTCTTGGTAACCTGTTTCAAAACCCTAGGCAGTTGTCAGAAAAATAGCCTTAAATTTGCACATTAAAGGAAACAACTCAGGTGAAAATCAAATAGTAAAATTTACAACATAAGGTACAGAGAGAAAAAAGTCTGGTGATGATAGAAGGAGATGTTTTTATTTTTCTTTTAGCCAAATTAAAAATAAAATTAAACTTCATTTTTTTCTTAAATACCCAAGTAGCCTTTGTTGCAATAACTATTTTAGTTAAAAAAAAATCAGGTGAAAACAGAATTCAGTCAACTGAGAAGGAAAACAAAACAAAACAAAAAAACTTTTGCTCGAAAATAGACAAGGTCTTAGGAGAGAAAAAGAAACAAAAATAAAAACATGAAGGCCTTCAAATACAAACATGCACACATGAACACATACACACATACATCTTGGATGTTAGCCTTTTAATTAAGCTGACTTTTAACAATTGAGCTCCTTAATTTTTTAAAAAAAATCTTATTACCATATTTCAGTTAGGACCAAATGCTGCTTTTTCAGAAGTACAGCCATTGCTCTTTCAGTTTGTTCTGGCTGGCAAAAAGGTGACCTTATAATGTAAATAAAGCCCCTTTAGTAGTTAAAATTCAAAAATTTTTTTTTCTCTTTTGCTAGCCATTTTCCTCCCACATCAGAGGTCTTGTTCCTCATAATTTAGAGTTCTCCTTTCAATTTGACCAAGAAAAATACAAAGAACAAAAAAGTTAAGCAAAACTAACAATGATCACCCAAATTACATGATTTCTGAGCACCGTAAGTGTAAGCAGAAATTAACACCAGGTAGTAGTTAAATGCTAACTTTAGTTGTGTAAAAAGTAAAGTAGAGGTTCCTCTTCAAAGAGACCTTCCTCCCCATCTAATTAGAAATAAATAAACTTAATAATTTGACCAAATTTGGGGAGATCAGGGATTCTCTGGAGGGGATGCTCACAGACCTCAGCAAATTGTCCCATTAGTTTGAGCCATAAAGTCAGCCATACTGGTACCAAGCACCGATAGGAGATTTGTCAAAGGTCAGGGGCATCTCCACTCAGAATGCTCCCATGGTTACCAAAATCTAAACCCCGAAAATCAGAGA
Organism: Pan paniscus; assembly: GCF_029289425.2. Lineage (NCBI taxonomy): Eukaryota > Metazoa > Chordata > Mammalia > Primates > Hominidae > Pan > Pan paniscus. The sequence continues at coordinate 59,886,315 of NC_073258.2, forward strand.
CAGGTCTCAGTTAATTTAGAAAGTTCACTTTGCCAAGGTTGAGGATGTGCCACTGACACAGCCTCAGGAAGTTCTGATGCCATGTGCCCAAGGTGGTCAGGGCACACTTGGTTTTATATATTTTAGGGAGACATGAGGCCTCAATCAATATATGTAAGAAGTACTTTGGTTCGGTTTGGAAAGGTGGGACATATTCAAGAAGGGACGTTTTGAAGCAATGGCAGGAAGACTTGAAGCAGGGAGAAAGCTTTCAGGTCACAGATATGTGAGACAAACAATTCATTCTTTTGAGTTTCTGATTAGCCTTTCCAAAGAGGCAATCAGATATGCATCTATCTTAGCAACTTTGAATAAATAGAATGGGAGGCAAGTTTGCCCTAAGCAGTTTCCAGCTTGAGTTTTCTTTAGTGATTTTGGGGGCCCAAGATATTTTCCTTTCACACTAGTGAACAGAACATAGTGAGGCAGCTGTTATCAGTTGAATCAGTTGTAGTGGACATCTTTATGCATTTTATATCTAACACTCAGAAGAATGGATGGACATTTTCTTAACTAGGCCTCAAGTAATTGTTGAGTAACAGTGAATTCTAGGTTAGACACCTCCATTAAAAGCAACCGGCATAAAAAATTTTAGAGTTCCATTAGGGGAAAATGTATGTCTTTTAGTATGCAACAAAAGAGGAGGAATGCTATTTCCTCATGAAAGGGAGGAGTCATGAGGGCCTCCTTATCTCACCATAGAGGGGTCCCAAGAAGGAATCCTTGGGAAACACCTAGAGTTTTCTCAAAATGTTTAGGATCCACTTAACACAAGGAATAAGGAGAAATTCGAAGCACAAAATTCTACATCACAGAGTGTTGAAAAAAATGTTTAGCCTAGAGAATTTTTAAGAGTAGCCACTAATCATAAAAATACCTCAACTAATTATACATACAGTGTCTAACTAATATGCCTTCCAAAAAAAATGTTCTGTCTCTCTGGGAGGTTATTTATATCTTAAGGATTGTCATGTGAAGCCACTTAAATATTAGGTAATTTTGATTAATGTTAGTAGGAGCTTCAAGGTGGGTAACTTTAGATTTGGATTAGTTTACTTGAAGCTATACTGTGTTGTTAATAAATAAAGAATAAAGCTTGTTGTCTCATTAATGCATCTCTCATGAATGAAAAAAAAACTATATAATCACAAATAAAAGAATGCTAATATTTTCTCCTTTATACTGAAAGAAGGGAATAACAAATCATTTAGGGAATGGGTAATTTGAATGTATTTACCTGAAATGTATGCACTATATAGGAATGTCTTCTAAAACAATACAAATGTAAAAATAATTGTCCACGAAAGAGATACACACACACATATACATGAACAATTGTACTTGGGTTCCATTGGAGTGAGCCATATCCATTTGGTTGCTAAATATATACATACAGACAAGAATCTGACTCTATCATTGGAACTGCTCTTGCATAGTTCTGGATGTAGGCATTTATATATATCCATTTATATATATATTTATATATGTTTTATTTAATTCTTAGACCTCTAATTATTAATACCAGGTTAAGAGAGATACTGGGAGCTAGCCCTAAAGTAACTCGACCTGCCTTAAATTCAGAGCAATTGGGAAATTTACATTAAAATAGAAATTGATCTGTTATTAATTTCAAAGAAGACTCATTCTAGTTAACCTCTCACTGGCAAGTGTCCTTTTGTAATAAACAAGTTAAACATTAATATGCAGCCTCAGCCAACTTTGTAGAACTCTGGGAAAATTTCAAATGTTATTATAAAATGCTTCTTGGAAAGGAGCAAGGAAGTAATTTTTTGAGTTAGCACAGAGCAAAAGGCAGTGTTTAGACTAAGGCATAACTATGTTCATATCATAGCATTGCAACTCAGTATTTGTGATATATTGAGAAAATCAGTTAACTGAGTCTTCATTTTCTTAACAGCAACATGGACATGACAGTAAACATCTCGTAGAGAGGTAAGGCATACTAAATGAGAGAAAACATGAAATAGTGCCTGGCTCAAAACAGGTGCATCATAAATATCAGTCCCTTTCCCTCCTCTTTCACATCAAGTTTGTCTTCTTTACTCCTCTCAGAATTTTCCATTATCACCTTTAAGGATGCTGGGAGGCTCTTCCTCAAGGATTTCTCCAGCATCTGCAGCATCTGGGCACCTTGCAATGGTAACATCATGGAGGATACCTTAGCCTAGAAAGACAACCAAGGAACATACAGGATTGAGAAAAGCTAGAGGAGATTCTGAAACAAGAGTAGCAAGTTCTTTATTAATGACCAGGTTTTTTTTTTAGTGCCTTTCAACTGCAGTCCTCAGCAAATCCAAGAGAAAATGAGACTCGTAGAAAACACAAGGAGCTTTCTCTGAGTTTTTCAGCTCTTTTTTCTTACCCTTTGATGAATTCCAGCCATTAATTTCATTTTAGATTTAAAAAGTACATTTTTAAATACACATAATATCTTTTGAATTTTAGTTGCTATTAGTGATTCTCCTGACTCCTCTGAGAACGAGCTGTGTAACCTTGGGAAAGTTATTTAGTCTTTCTGTACCTTGGTTTCCTCAAAGGTAGTTGGGATAATAGCACTATATCACTCAGAATTTTTGTAAGGATTAAAGGAATGAATACCTGCAATGTGCTTAGTAGATTGTCGGTCTTATATTAAGCACTGAACATTTGTTATTTATTTGATTACTACCACCACTCCTCTTTTCCTCCTCTTCCTTTTCTTCTTTCTCCCCACTTGAGCCAAAGTCCTATATATTGCATGATGTTTTGATATAGGCATTTTAATAAAGGGCATTCTGACATGGTCTAAATATAAACAATTAACCTTTCAAAAATTATTACTGCATCGTATTCAAAACTTGTACTCTCACCAAGCCTCACACTTTGAGGCTAATTCCATCTTTAAGTCTTAGACTAGGATCTGTGGTACATTTTGTAGAAATTACTAAGTAATACAAAAATAGCATTTTTACATATTTGATTGGCTGCATCAAATTGGGATTACCTAAACACGTCATAACATCACAACTACCTGAAAAATGAAGAAAGATGTTGTGTCACTGTGGTCTATTTTGGAACTGTGATGTTTGGAAGAGAGCAAAGTAACTTCTAAGTGAAGGTAGGGCTATGAGACAGTGTTGCATTAAAACTGGTCTGATGCAAGATTCCATAACTAGGTAACCTTGTGATTTTAGAACATCAGTGAAAAGACCGTTGCCTTTACTGGTGGTGCATCTGTACAGGTCTGTAGCATCCTCAATTCTTGCCTCCTCAACAGAAAGAATTTGACTGAGGGGCAGAAGGCAGAAGGAGAGACCAAGGCAAGTTTTGGAGTAGCAGTAAATGTTTGTTAAAAACATCAGAGCAGGAGGGAAAAGAAGTAAAGTGCATTTGGAAGGGGGCCAAGTGGGCGACCTGAGAGATCAAGTGTGCAGTTGGACCTTTTGACTGAGTTTTATATGTAGGCATAATTTTGGGGTCTTGTGTCCATTCTCCCCTGATTCTTCCCATGGGGGTGGGCTGTCCACATGTTCAGCAGCCTGCTAGCATGTGGGAGGTGAGCATGTGTAGTGTGAGCATAGAGTTGTATGTATGCTAACTTAAGGCATTCTCCCTTACCCGTCAAATGTCCCTAGAAGTTCATATCATAATTAAACTCTGTCATTTTGCCTCTGAATGCACATGCTTAAGCCTGCTTGCCCAACTCCTGAGGTCTTGTCAGGAAGCTGCTGATCACCATTTTCAGGTTTGGTTTTTTTTTGTATTCAGAGACTGAATCTGGCTGGCACTGGCTGTGACCAATTATTATTTTAGAGAGACAGTTAACAACCACTGGACCATCACCTGATGGTTGCCTGACATATCTGGGTGTGGGGTGTGGGGCATGGAGCCTTCTCCTGCCCTACTCATGCCTGACTATCTACCTTGTGCAACATTTCCCCCACCATGAGTTCAAGACCCCAATTATTTAGGGAAAATAGACAAAGGTCAGTCTTCTATAACTGCTTCCTGCTGACAGAGGGGTAGTAGTGGTTGTTCTGTGGATTTGGCCTCTTGCTAGCTGTCAGGGCAGTAGTAGCCAGCCAGGTTCAAGGGGGACAGGGGGAGGATTTCAATTCTGTCATGTCTCACTGATGGGCAGCCTAGGGGTCCCCTGTAGAAGGGTGACTCTTGAGTATTGAGAGGACAATATACCTGCCTCTGGTCCCTGCATTTCTCCTTTTTCTTAGCCCTGTCCTCCTTATTCTGTTCTTCATTATAAAAGACTGAGAAGGCTAATTTGAGAATTTCCTGCATAAGGGCACTGGGTTCCAAGATTGACTTTTGTAATTTTCTCTCATTCCATTCTTAGGCCAAGTATTACAAAGAAAATAACTGCCATAAGGGGGCTGGACTTCCCTCCCTTTAAATATGACCTTGAAGGTCTTGAAGCATATTGAAAAGGGAGTAGGAGTGATTAGAGAAATGGAGACTACAGGAGGAAGTAGGAGGAAGCGAGAAGAACACTCATGAAAAGCCTTCATATGCTTACAAAAACAGCATTGCTTGGATTTGAGAGAGCAATGTTTATTTGCCCTCGACATAAAGGAGGAACCTCTGGAAGCCTTGGGACTTAGGGCAAGAACTTGCTAATGGTAAAGGAAGAATTTCCCCTCCCCTTAAGAAGTGCTGACTCAAAAAAAAAAAAAAAAAGCAAGTAGGTGAGATCCTTAAAGTGTCATAGCCTTATGCAGGAGGGCAAACTGTTTCAAAAACCCCAGAAAAACTTGGCCCTAGGTTGTGACAGGAACAAAAAGCATATGTTAAATCATAAAGCACTGGCAGAGCTGGGGTTTCAATTAGTGTCTTTTTTGGCAATGTACCAACAGATAGGGAGAGGATTGGAGGTCATCCAAGCTTGTAGGATAAAAACACCTATAAATTTCGGGGGATGTCTGCAAGGGAGCTCTTATCTTTGCTGCTGCACAAATGCAATAAGAGCCATGGGTGCATGAATAACAGGAAGTGTGTGTTTAAGAAGTCACATGGCATGTGAAGTAAAAGAAGAGGCAGACTTGTCTTCAAGCCAGACAGATTGGTAGGTGTGCAAGACAATTTCAGATCACACAGAGAAAACAGGAGATACAGGGTGCAGCTTCTTGTGAAAGAGCCATTTTTAGTTGAAAAAGCAGAGGAAATCCCAGGCATTGCAGTTTTAGTCTTTAGCCCTATCACTCTCACAAACCTCCTGTTCAGGAGGGCCATTAGTTCATTACTTCTGCTTAGTGCAGACCCGAAGGTCCTTCCCACTCCCACAAGCCACCTATCAGGTAGTCTCTCAGTAGACAGAGAACCTAAAACTGGTGATCAGCAGCTTCCTGATAAGATCTCAGGAGCTGGGCAAGTGGGCTCAAGCATGTGCATTCAGAGACAAAAAGGTGAGGTTTAATTGGTATGTGACCTTCTAGGGATATTTGATTGGTAAGGGAAGAACACCTTAAGTGAGCATGCATACAATTCCAGTAAACACACTGCACATGCTCACCTCTCAAGTTCTAGCAGGCCACTGCACATGTGGACAACCCACCACAAGGGAAGAATCAGGGGAGAATGGACACAAGAGCCCAGAAATAAGCCAACATATAAAACCCCAAGGCAAAAGTTCAAACTACTCACTTGGTCTCTCAGGTCACCCACTTTGCCCTCTTCCAAGTACACTTTAGTTCTTTTCCTTCTTGCTCTAAAGCTTTTTTTTTTTTTTTTTTTTTTTTTGAGTCACAGTCTTGCTTTGTCACCCACACTGGAGTGCAGTGGTGCAATCTCGGCTCACTACAACCTCCACCTCCCAGGTTCAAGCAATTTTCCTGCCTCAGACTCCTGAGTAGCTGGGATTACAGGCACGCAACACCACACCCAAGTAATTTTTGTATTTTTAGTAGAGATGGGGTTTCACCATGTTTGTCAGGCTGGTCTTGAACCCTTGACCTTGTGATCTGCCCACCTGGGCCTCACAAAGTGCTGGGATTACAGGCGTGAGCCACTGCGCCTGGCTAAAGCTTTTTAAAAAACTTTCACTGTGACTCTAAAACTTGCCTTGGTCTGTCCTTCCACCTTATGCCCCTCAATTGAATTCTTTCTTCTAAGGAGAGAATTGAGGTTGCTGCAGACCCATAAGAATTCACTACCAGTAATATTGCTTCCAGCCAAGATAGGATAACAGAACTTGAATTTACCTTTCCACCTAAAACAATAACAATTTTCATATGTTGAACATCAGGATATGCAGAAAGAACTATGATCCCTGAGAAAAGGAAAACAGAAAAGGTGAGTCCTAGAATTGCACCAGCTTACTTACTGATGGAAGTTTTCAGGTTGAAGTTCAGGGATATGGAATCTAACCAGAGCACAAGGACTGTCACTGATTGAGCTTATGGAGGTTTTGGAGCTTAAGGAGGCCAAGGTGGAGCTTCGTTGAGAGAGTAAACAGAGAGATGAGAGAGAGAGAGAGAGAAAGAAAAAGAAAAAGAAAAAAAGGAAAGAAAGAAGAAAGAAAGAAAGAAAGAAAGAAAGAAAGAAAGAAAGAAAGAAGGAAGGAAGGAAGGAAGGAGAGAATAAAAGAAAAGAAAGGAAGGAAGGAAGAAAGGAAGGAAGGAAGTTCCTAGAGTCTGGCTAATTACTGATCTGAGCATATATAAAAAGAAACTACCTTAATACCTTAGCCCATGGATTCTACCTCTACCATCTGAGTCTAGTCTACCCTTCTAGCCTCTGCTGTTGCTACAATCCACCATGTAAGACCACAGTGGATTTCTTCAATACAGTGTCTGCTTAGCACCTCTGGTCTTTCTACATTTATTCTCAGTTTGAAATTTCCTACTTCAGTTCTGCCTTCTAAATTAAGCTTCCACTTACCCCTTCAAGTTTACCTGAATAGCCTATTATCCCTAGTGCTCTTTTCACTGTCTCTTACGTCCGTCTGAATAAGTCACTCCCTTTTCTGTGCTCTCATAAGTGTTTATGCATATTTTAATTATATAACTTGTTATGTTGGGTTAAAGTTTTCTTCTTTCAATTGATAAATATCGTATATATTTATGCTGTTCAACATGATGTTTTAAAGTTGAATTTCGTTTTCTTTTCTAGATGTTGAATTCTTCTGAGGCAGGATGCTCATATTACTTATTCTTTTATCAGTAATTCTTATCACAGTATTTGGCACATAGTAGGCCCTCAATACATAAGTAACGAATGATTGAGTACATGAAATGCTTGTATTAATTGTCTGTCTAATCACTCCACTTTCCAAAAGTATAGAGACATTAATATATTCATTCAATAAACACATATGTATTAAATGCATAATATATTCTGGACATGAGAAAAGTTTCCAGCTATTTTGTACTACATTATATCTTGAAGAAAACTCCAGACCATATCTCATATCTAAGGGTCTTAGGATGATAAAAGTATAACATTCCTAAAGGCTAATCTTGTCTTTTCTCTAGATGCAACTCAGAAGGAAGTAACAAAGTAGAGTTAAAGTAGAGCTTAATGTCAAGTCTGTGGGGTGTGATATTACTATATTTTCTGAAGAGTAGAGTTTGGAACCACCCTCTAAGGATGTACTTACAAACTAACAACCAGGTATGGCTCTCATGCTTGGTTGGGGTAAACTGAAAGCTACTGACACTGAGGTTCTTCCAAGAAATCTGACACAATCATGGTAGCTGGCAGCACTGGGCAATGAGTAGCATTCCTGGGCATAAACTTCAGAATCTTTGATCCTGGTCCAGTTATTACAGAAATGGAAATTAATCCAAAGAAAACAATTTAAAAGAAGAAAACAACTCTAGGCTGAGCATGATGGCTTGCACCTGTAATTCCAGCACTTTCAGAGGCCAAGGAGGGAGGATTAATTGAGGGCAAAAGCTTGAGACCAGCCTGGTCAACACAGCAAGACCCCAATCTCTATAAAAATAAAAATTAGTTGGGTATGGTGGCACACACCTGTAGCCCTAGCTACTCAGGAGGCTAAGGTGGGACGATTCTAATAGTTTTCATCATGCCATGCAAGTAATTTGCTGTTTTGTGTAAGCAGAAAAAAAGAATACATTCTGCAAATCAGACCTCATTGAGATCTTTCCCACTACCTTGCTTTTACTGCAGCTACTTGAATGGGAAGGAGAGGAAGATTATGCCTACATAATCTGACCACAGTCTCACAGAGTGAGTTTTGTTACAACTCTTCAAGAAATTTCTGAGTTGCAGCTTGTAATGCAGACCTTGTACTAAGTTGGCAAAAAATTCTGATGTCAGTTCCAGTGGAATCTAACCCTGGACTCACTTGAGCCCACAGCAAGTTAAAGGTTACAATGAGTTATGTTCATACCACTGCACTCCAGTCTGGGTAACAGAGTGTCTCTAAATACAAAACAAAACAAAAACTCTAAGCAGAATTTTATAAAGTCACATGAACATAAGCAAGTCTGAACAAAATCTCTGTGTGCCTCAATAGGGCAAGATAACATAAAATATGATCCAACAGAGTGATGCAACCCTAAGGCATTAACATAATGCCTACAGACATAATATATAATATGTATAGACACATGGGAGAGTGTTCAAATAAAATGAGAAAATATAGGACACAAAACAGTTCACATACAACACATAAAGTTCAAATTTAAGAGAGAACAAAGGCAAACAGGAATAAATAAGTAAATGGTGGTAGTACTATTGTAGATTAAATCTTTAAAGTAAAATTTGTTTTCTGTATAATTTAAATAAACAATAAATCTTGTCTGTATTCTTGTCTTATTGATCTACTTATTTCCTCTCTCACTTTCAGTGCAACAAACTTCTTATTAGTAGTGTAAGGAAAAAACTGCCTCCCTTATAATGTGACCAGGATTAAAAATAGTAATTTTTCTGATGTCTCCACACACTCAGTATTCTATTCATCCACCTGCTTCCAAGAAGCTCTCAGATCTTTCTTTATTCATTTATTAGTCCAGAGCACAAACTTCTAAGGATTTTCATGGTAGCTAGCAAACTGCCATTGACAAAATAGTTGTCAGATATGTGTTTCTTAAGTGGAAGTTACTCCTTTTCCTTGAGCATAGTTGTCTGCATATTCTGAGCATAACATAATATGGGCACTTTAATTTGACTCACTTAAGTGGAAGAGGTGTCACAAAGCAATAATTACATTAAAAAATAAATTTTATTGTGGATATTTAAAGTATACAATATGATGTTATGAGAGCATACAGATAGTGAAAACATTACCATTATGAAGCAAATTAATATATCTATTACTTCACTTAGTTACTTATTTTTTGTTGTTGTTTTTATGTAAAGAGCAGCTAAACTCCACTCATGTAGCATGAATCCCATATACAATGCAATTCTATTAACTATAGTTCTCATGTTGTACATTAGATCTCTAGACTTGTTCATCCTATGTATCTGATACTTTGTAATGAGTCCTCACCTGAAAAGCTAGTCTCTGCAGATGTTTCCGGGAAGAAACGATGAGCAACACCCTTCTGGGAGATGAAATTTCTCCCTGATGCAGCCAGTTCAGCAGAGTCTCGCAGAGTAAATTTTGATACACCACCTCCAGAAATTTCTGAGCTTTGGCTTGTAATGTGGACCTTGTACTAGGCTGGCAAAAGAATCTGGTGTCAGTTCTAGTGGAATTCAGCCCTGCCTCTCACGGGCCCATGTTGAAGTAATTGGCTCTGCATGGTTGAGAGGCTGGCTGTATGCCCCTGAGCTTCTCTTTTTAAAACATCATAATGCTTTTTGTCCTCACAGGTCATGGAAATACCATGAAAACCAAAGCTGTGTGAAACCAACAGGCCAGATGATACTGGAAGGAGGGTCAGATTATGTAGGCACTACCCTCACCTCTTTCCCATTCAAGTATCTGTAATAGAAGCAAGGCAGTGGGAAAGATATGCATGATATCTGATTTGCAGAATGCAATAAAATAGCAAATTAGTTGCATGGAGTGATGAAAGCTGTTAGAATCTTCCTTTTTAAAGACAAGTTGTGCCCCCTCCCATGCCCATTTTGAAGCTGCAGTGAAACATTCTGACAATGATTCAATGTGGGCACTTCTTAGTCTCACTTTTATAGAGAAGGACCATTGAGATCTCAGCATGGTTGAACTGGTTAGATGTTAAGCCCAGAGCTTTTTCACTCCGAAGTCCTAATTACTATACTTTCCACTTGCTCAGAAAAGAAAGGAGGGTTCACAGCAAAGATAATTTGAGCCTCAATCTCACTGTGTAAAACAGCCAAGATGGGGAGTTTGACACTCTCCAGGTCCTTGTTCTCACCACCTCATTCCCAGGTTAGTAAATATCTTTATTGTAGAGGGAGCAACAGATAATCTAATCAGAGGAGCAGGGACACAAGAGGCTAGGTTGAGAAAGAGGGACAAAAAGTGTGTGTGTTCCTTCACTTAATGGATCAGCACAGAGCAAGTTTTCACATATTTTTCTCTGTACCGTCTAGGAGCCCTGCCACTCCTAGAACATTAATTCTCCATCTTTTCCCCTGAGATTGAAGTCATTATAACCTTCCATTACTCTTTCTTCAAGGCCACTGAGATTGTTCTATCATTTATTAACCCGGTGGATCTCTTGACTCCAATAGCGTTCATATCTCACGAAGGATATATCTAACTGCAACAAAAGAGTGGGGTACTCCTTTATCCCAAGCCCAGAAACCAGACCCCTCCTATTCTGTCTCTTTAGCTCCTACACTCACAGCCAGGCAATAGACCAGGATTCAGTGGTGTCTCTCACCCTCAAATCTTTGACTAGAGTCTCTTAACCTCCCTGGGCTGTTGCCCTAGCTGTAAAAAGTGTGTTGTACTAGGTAACCAAGGATTTTTCTTGCTTTTGTTTGACTCTGTGGTTCTTATTCTTACTATGTTATATGTGATAACAGACATAAACCTCACACACTTTGGGATCAGCTACAAGGGAAAAGGTTCGGGAGCTCCAGCATCAGTCTTAGTATTCTAAGTTGTTTTTCTCTGGGGTCTGAATTGAAGTGCTAGCAATGATGACAGAGGTGGCATAGCAGAGTGGCTTGCAGCAAGCATGACTACCCCCAAGCTAACAGGCTGACATCTTGACTGTACGACTTACCTATTGTGTGACCTTGAGCAAATGATTTCACCTTTTCTTGCCTCCATTTCTGTATCAATAAAGGCAATTAAATAATTCCCCTTAGGAATCTTTGTAGGGTCTTAAAGAAAAATTAAGTGGTCCTCCTGTGTCCTTTCTTACCTAAGCAGGGCCTATGCTTAATTGGAATTCAGGATACTTGATTGCCCATGCCCTCAGATCCCTAATGAATTTCAGAACGTGAATGATTTTGTAGTTTATTCAGATTTTTCTCATCACTACTGTGGGAGCAATGCTTTTTCCAGCTTTATAAATCCTAAGTAGCATCACAACTAAGATTGTCTTTTCTTAATTTAGATACGTATAGCCATAATTGCTTAGACAACTTCCCGATACATGGTAAGCACATAGAAATGCTTTATTTAGTAAAGAATTATTTAATACAGTGCATTATGCATATACAAATGCGTGCATGAAATATTTAGTGAATATTTTTTCCCTAAGGTTCTAGGTCAAGTCAGTTTTCATAAGACTCATGAGACAGTGGAGAGAAAAATTTATATTGCAGAAATATATGTACACTGCCCCTGCCCCTTGCAAAAAGACTCTTAATAACTCCCTTAATTCATTACATGTCAAAAATCTATTTTGGACTTTTTAGACTAGTTTATTCTATATATTAGTGCACACATACTTGCATCACAGTGTCGGATAAGGTTTGCCTCCATATGGAACGTCTGTTACTCAGAAATTATACCTGATAACACTATATTAAAATACAGTCAAATGAGCCAGGCATGGTACGGTGGTGCATGCCTGTTAGTCCCAGCTACTCAGGATGGTAAGCAGAAGGATTGCTTGAGCCTGGGAGTTTGAGACCAGGCTGGGCAACATAGCAAGACCCTGTCTCTAAAAATAAAAAATAAACATATAGCCACATAGTCAAATACTAACACATAACTTGATAGCTGATCAAAGGAATTGAAGCAAATCACCTCCATCTTCTCAGAAGCTGATTTTGGAGTGTAAAAGAAGAACTTCTATTGTATGAGCTGGTAATCAACATGGAAGTTTCCAGAGATGAGAAAACCCCACCAGGCTTACTTCAAAATGTTCAAAAGTTGTTCCCCTCTTACCCTGGAGAGAAAGAGTTCTAAACTGTGAAAATAACAAAAATCCCAAAGTATATTATTTCTTGAAGACTTGTTGAAGGAAGTGACTGCAACTTAGTATCTAAAAGAGAAGTGCATTACTTAGTGCTTTTCAGGCTGATGGTGTGACAGAAGGGAAAATTCTCTCTTGTCCTGGTTAAACAGGCCCTGTATACTTGAGGTGGGGCTTTCTCAGCATCCCTATTTCTGATCCCCATGACAACCAATCTCAGCCTTGTCTCTATGGCAGATATCACATAATAGAGTGTTATCTACCCATTTACACAATGCTTGTATAACCATTGCCTCTTGGACTAAATAATTTGTTTTTTATTTCAAAAGTTCATAAGTGGAAATAGCTTGCCTTGAATCTCAGATGAGACTTTCGACCTTTAGACTTTTGAGTTGGTTCTGGAACAAGTTAGGACTTCTGGAAACTATTGGGATGGAATGATTATATTTTGCAATGTGAAAAGGACGTTTGACCTGGGAGGCCAGAGGAGGAATACTATGGATTAGATATGCTTTGTTTGTTCCCTCCAAATCTCACATTGAAATCTGATCCCCAGTGTTGGAGGTGGGGCCTGGTGAGAGGTGTTTGATCGTGGGGCAGATCCTTCATGAATGGCTTGGTGCCATTTCTGTGGTAACAGGTGAGTTCTCACTCTATTAGTTCCTACAGAACTGATTGTTAAAAACAGCCTGGCACCTCCCCCGTCTCTATCTCTTGCTTCCTCACTCCCATGTGATCTCTGCACACACCAGTTCCCTTTCACCTTATGCCATGTGTGGAAGTAGCCTGATGCCCTCACCAGAAGAAGGTGCTGTCACCATACTTCTTGTACAGCCTGCATAACCATGAGACAAGTAAATCTCTTTTATTCCTAAATTATCCAGCCTCCAGCATTCCTTAATAGCAAAGCAAATGGTCTAAGACACCACCACACCCCCATGGTGGCATACACTTATTAATGTTAGAATAGGATCCTGAGCTGAGGACAGTCTCCTGCCCCTATAGAGGTAGAAAACCTTTATTTATTTTACCCATCTCTAGCAATACTGGGTCTTTACTTGTGCTTTGAAGGTGGCAGGGTTTGTGGCCCATTCACCAGCAGACTAAGGGTTTTACTTTATAGGAGAAGAGAATCCAGGCAGGAGTTGGACTTCATGTCTTTTTCTCATGACATTCCCTCCAGAACCAAGGGAGGCACTTTCTGGTTTTCTGCTTGTCTCTAATACTTAATATTGGCACCTGGGGAAGGTCCATGCAAAAATACATGAGTAGGTGGAATTGCTCTTGTGTCTGAGGCTCCCAGAAGTTCTGTATTCTCATGGTAGCTAAGATTTGGCCTTCAGCAATTGAATAAAATTTTAACTAATTTTAAAAATTTACTTGCATGGAAGCCACCTTCTTTTTGTACTCTACCACAGTTGAGAAAGTACATGTTTCCTTTCTTATTTCAGAAATTCCTGCCTTTTTTTTTTTTTGAAATTTAGAAACTTGGTTACCCTGTACCTTCTTATACCTAAAGAGTTTCAGAACATGTGTGTTTTTTGTAGTTCGTCCAGACTTGTCTTATCATTAGGGTGAAAACAATGCTTTTTCCACCTTTTAAATCCTAGGAAGAAACAGTATTAAGGCTGTATTTTCTTAATTGAGATATGCATTCTTCCATCTTACTGGTGCCATTAATCCAGGTATGACATGAAGGGTTAGCAACGATTGGAAAAAATTGTTCAATTACTCATAACTGGTTAGACTATATAATTTACACTGATTATTCTGATCGGTAAGGGGACAGTTTATGGTCTCAGTTATTTATTTTGTCAACTAAATTAAAGGATAAAATAACATGACCATCCTACAGGGACACTTTCTATGTGTAGGATCATTCATTATCATGAATCCATTCTGCCAGTTATACTGCATACTTAAAGGTTTTTTCACTTCAGGTTCTTTGTAAGGAGAAAAAATCTATTAAAGATATCGAACAGCCAAACACTCAGAATGGTCTGAGATGCTCAGAGGACAAATAGTCATTATCCTTGATTGGCACAGAAGAGCCAGAGTCCCATGATTGTAAAGAAGATCTCAGATGCTTCACAAGAGAGTAATCAACTTTAGTGGGGCTGCAAGATTATTTTCTCTGGGTTTTGACATGACAAACAGTCTCAGTTACATCCCAAGAATATTTGTATCTCATTTTCTCGCACAAGGACATTTCCTGTACTTATATTGGTTACAAAAGGTGCATTGTTGGTAAGGTTAGTGTAATATACTATTGTCTTAGTCTGTTCAGGCTGCTGTAACAAAAATACTATAAACTGGGTGGCTTAGACAGCAAACATTTGTTTCTCACAGTTCTGGAAACTGAAAAGTTGAAAATCAAAAGGTCACAATACTGAGTGTCTGGTGAGGGTTTGCTTCCTGGTTCATAGACTGCCATCCTCCTGATGTGTTCTCCCTTGACAGAAAGAATGAGAGAGAGAGAGAGCTCTGGGGTCTCTTTAATAAGTCCACTAATTCCATTCACAAGGACTCCACCTTCATGACCTAATTACCTCATAAAAGTCCCACCTCCTAATACCAACTTATTGGGGTTTATGATTACAACATATAAATTTTAAGAAAAACAAATATTCAGTCCATAATAGCCATTATTTCATTCTCAGGGTTTTCTATGCTTAATATGTTGCACTTCTATTTATTTTGTTAAAAATTATTAATGGTTCATATGTATGAGTTTCTTCATTATTTGACTTACAGTATCTCTAAAAAGAAAAATATCATTAAAAACTGACAAAAGAAAAATATCTATTGAGGTTGAAGTGATTCATATGATGAGGTTGAGTCATGTTATTTGCATAAATAGAGTTGTAGCAACCTTACCCTAGATGTTTATCTATAGTTATATTTTTGATTAAAATATTCTTAATCAAAATTTATTTTAGAAGCATCAGTTGCAAATATGGCCATTAATTGTTTTTTCCCATTGTTGTCCTATTCCATAATTTTCTAAATTGGCTGTATTTGCAATAGTTTGGGATATCTAAATTACAGACTGCTCATATTGAGGTCATTAATATTAGTATGTATAACGTTGTAAAAAAATAAAAATTGTATGACTTCAAATCAGTAAAAAGTTTAAAAGACTCAAAAAATTAAAAAAATACACAACAAAGTATGTAAAGGAGAGTGTGACAATCAGTGTTTCTGCACAACTGGAATAATCTGATTCTGGGTGAAATCTGTCAGTTTCAATGAAGGTGTCTTTCTGTTGTTGGAAATCTTGGGTCTACAGTCAATTTCTATGAACTATTCTCTTTCAGAGATTCTGTGGAGAATCTTATATTAAGATTTCTAGTTGATGTAACTTTCCAATTACTTTTCATGGAGGATAATGTCATTTTAGTTGAGAAACATGTATTTAGGGATTACTTAATTGCAGTTTAACAGCCATACTTACGGAAAAATTACCCTGATAAGGCCACTTCCATCAAAGCTCAAGGGCTGTCTTTTTCTAATGCATTTTCCACCTGATTTCAGGTGATGTCAGGGCTAAATAAATGGTTAACAAGAAAATCCATCTCATGCCTGTTGATGCTGGGGCCGAGTATATTGGGCTAGTTATCTTACATCAGTTTATGTCATGGGAATTAAGTATGGTTAGAGATATTTCTAGATAAATTGTTTGTTGGTGACTAGCTAATAGGTTGATACTATGTGACTTTGTGAAAGAGAGTAATGAAGGGCCATAGAGCTAAAGGTAGTAGTTTAGGTCAAGGAAATTTACAAATGTCTGATAATTTAATTCCTGTTCTAATATTCAAAAATTCTAAATAAAATAATAATAGACCCCTAGCAACACATGAAATTATTTAATTAATATCATCAACATACAGATCCCAAGATATCAACAAATCTTAATCAGAATAAACACAAACCTAGAAATATGCTTTAATTAGCATATTTAATTATTTCTAAAAACCAAAGATAAAATGAAAATCTTAATAACAATCAGAGTTAGCAAGATAGCAGAATAGGATATCTGTGTCCCCAACATCATAGCACCCAAATATGTGAAGCAAACATTGACAGAACTAAAGGGGGAAATAAATAGCAAAACAATAATAACAGGGGATTTCAATATCCCACTATCAATAATAAATAGAACATCCAGACAGAAGATTAATAAGAAAATGGAGAACTTCTGAAAACTCCTAGTTCCAAAATTGCAATGTAGAGGCAAGCTGGCTTCTTTACCCTACCCACACACACACACACACACACACACATACACACACAAACAAACAAATATACAGCACCAGGAACTACACTAGCAACAACCCAGAGCTCAAGTATGAGGATGAGACAGTTCCTGGGGCAACAGAGAAGTAGAAAGACTTTGAGAAGATGTTAGGAGAATCAGACTTGCACATCCACAATGCCCCTCCCCACCATTCTGCCAGGCACACAGAAAATCTCCTACAAACTCATGGTTTCAGCACTGGAAATATTAAAACTGAGATGGTAAACCAGCTTCCTCACCTTCTTGGATTCCCTGGCAGCAGGCATGTCCTTGGTTTCAAGTGACAAGTGGCACCATAACTTCCTAAAGGGAGAAATATCCATGAGGACAGGCAGAGATGAACAGGGGGTGTCTACCATCCATGGCCCTGGAAACTCTGCTCTGTAACTCAGCCAAAGGAGATGCCAAGTCAGAGTGGCTATAGGAGATTTGTTCCACAAGTCTCCTGAGAGCAAAAGCCTAGTCAGCCTTCCCATACTGCCAGATAATCCCTTTGGAAGGTCTTCTATTTGGGACAGGCAGTGCTTGGGCCAATTATTAATACTAGAGCTGAGGTAAACCTGGACTTAAGGCACCATGTAGAGTTGAAAAGGAGGCAGAGATCTAGTAGTGGAGATTCTGTAAACAAATATATTCAATAAAAACTAAACCAAGCCAGACAGAGAAAACTAAGAAATAACTAATCCTTCAATGCAAAGACATAGACTTATAGCCACAATAAACAACAGCAAACAAGGAATCATGACTTTCCCAAAAGGGCAGAGCAAAAATCCAGTGACTGACTCTAAGAAAACAGTGATTTGTGAACTCTTTGACTGAGAATTCAAAAGAGCAGTTTTAAGGAAACTCAGTGATCTCCAAGATAGTGATAGAGGCAGGAGGAAGACACATGCCTAGGCAGATAAGGAGGGTTGCATGGAGAATCTCCAACCTGCCCCACAAGTATTTACACCAGATGTTTTTGTGCAGATAAGGGAACCCACACAGGGTCTTGCCTGAACATTCCCACAAAAGACAGGAGGTCCACATGCAGTGGGGGAATGGGATGGAGCCACCAGAAATTCACACCTTATGCAGAGGAGGAGCCTGGCTCCTTCAGCTGGTGTGTGGTAGCCTGGTATTCAATTTGTGAGGTGGAAACCTGCATGCAGGACCCCTCTCTTTGCTGAGAGCTTTCCTTTCACGTAATAAATTCCACCCTCCTCACCTTTCAATATGTCCACATGCCTAATTTTTCCTAGTCATGAGACAAGAACCTGAATTTAGCTGAACTCATGAGCAAAAAATCCTGCAACATTTTTGTGGCCAGTACAGGAATACATCAGAAGGGTGAAAACAATGCAAACTCAAAAATCTCTTTCACTTTGTTTTCTGAGCTTTCTTGTCCTCAGACTTTTTCTGAAGTCAGGGGAAACAGCCCCCACCCCGACCCCTGTCGCTCTCGGGGATCAGGAATGTCAGCCTCAGTGCAACCCAGTGTTTTCTGGGCATCTTCCTTCTGTTTTTCCAGGAGTGTAATGGCACCTATCTTTTCTTTTACAACATTGGGAGTGTTCCACCCCAACCCCAATGGCCACAGGTGCACATGGGAAGAACTGGTGAGTGGCGGCTTCCTGCCCTACTTCCCTTCTGACTGGGGCACATGGCCATGTCTGCTGCATGTGCATGCGACATCCAACTGCTATGCAGGGCAGGACTGAGCCACAGCTGCTGCCGGAGCCCCAGAGTGGTCTCAGGGGCCAGAAGCCCTGAGCGACCAGCTGGCCATTATTCCCTGTCACGCATCCACAGGAGTCTTCTCCTCCCTGGCTGAGGGGTCCAGCTCAGTTGAACTTTTAATTGAAAGCAATTAAAAGTTTCTCTCCCTGTGGAGAAATCCATTTGCATAAGAATAATAGGCTTCTTCTCCCAGGCATCTTTATCTTTTCTCCAACCTGTCAGCAGTTTACACAGCCCTGCACTTAAGATTTTTTCCTCCGTTCTCTACCCTGCCAGCAGTTTTTTTTTTTTTTAATTTTCTCCCCTAGGTCAAGAGTTAATGTGTTGGTGTGAAGGTAGCTGCAGTTTTTGCCATTACTTAGAACGGTGGGGACCATGATTGTTTTTGCACCAACCTAGTAACACAGCCCTGTGAGTAGAGGAGGCTTCTCTATGCCAGTGTTTTTTGTTTCATTTTTTTTTTCTTGAAAGGTTTTTTACTAGGTCAGACCCCAAATCACAAGTTTCCCATTTCATGGATAGAGGTCATGCTAGTATCCATGGCATAAATGAGGTCTAAGGACTTGAAGCCTATGGACAGCAGGGGGAAATGCAGTGCATGGGTAAGAGCCCATAATCCCACCTCCTAGGTTCCCTGTTAACATGGGTGAAAGTCACATTGGCACCCATGAGTGGCATCCTGTTGAGGTCACAGGGACTTAGTATATAAGGATGAAAGAAGGAAAGAGGACACATTTTCCTTCTCTCCCTCACACACTCCAGGTATTTGCTAGGAAGAGTAAGGAATTAGGGACAGATGGCTCCCCTCTTTGTAGATAAGTAGCCATTTATCTTCTGTCTGCACCCCTTTCAAATGCATCCTGAGTCCTGGGGCTCTTTTGAAAAAATGTCTTTTTTTTCCTTTTTCCCCCTTGGTCCTCTCTTCCCAGATGGGTAATCGTGTTACTGTACTACAGGACATTCCCCTTGAATGCATCCCTCAAACTGGGAAAAGTTAATTTCCCAAATCTTAAACTGGTTGGGTTAGAATTAGGCTCAGAGGAAGGGAACCCAGAAGCCTGACATGCCAGCACAAGGGTAAAAGATTTTTTTACCAGTTGGAATTTTGGCCTGCCTCTTCCTGTGCAAACCAGTAAAAGGAATGGTAAGAATCACTGTTTACATTTGCTGTAAAGTTTTGATTAATGAAAATGGATTTATGAGGTTTGTCTTAAGCTATAGCCAATCTGGTGTGCTTTGTATGTCCTTCTGTATAGTTCTGTCAGAAAGACTGGTATCTTAGGATAAGATGTGGGCCTAGGACCCTGTAAGCCCACTGTTCAAGTCAGCCTGGCAAACTGGTCAGCAACAAATTTTGCTGCAGGCCTCCATCTTGTTTTACTTCCTTGGGAGCATGACCTGTAATGACATGGCAGTACTTTGTTTTAGCCTCTGCCATTTTGCAATAGCAGCCTGGGTTCATTCCTGGCTTAGGGAATGAGTACTTACTAGT
Source organism: Pan paniscus (assembly GCF_029289425.2). Lineage (NCBI taxonomy): Eukaryota > Metazoa > Chordata > Mammalia > Primates > Hominidae > Pan > Pan paniscus. The sequence continues at coordinate 59,906,149 of NC_073258.2, forward strand.
TAATACCTGTGTGACTTTTGCCATTTGCTGATTCTATTCCCCTCCATGAACCATTTCTAGCTTCCTTTCTTGAATCTTTCCTTCTCTGAGCTACCTTTAAAGCTTCTAGATTTTGTAAAAACTGCTTGCCACCTCTTTGAGAATGTCTTACACACTCGCAGTTAAGTCATAACCTTAGTTGAGGTTTGTTGTTTTCACCTCTGAGGTTACTTCTGGTAAAGTTCAAAAGCCAAAAATATCGGCTGCTTGGTGTGGCTAAAGTTGGGTAATAAGGAATTTAAAAGGGCTTTCTTAATAAGTGCTCAGTTTAACTAAAAGTGGATACCCAAGTTATGTAAAAATAATTATTCTTGCTGCACTTTATGCAAATAATCAGTCCAAGTATAAGACTAAAGTCTCTTTTTCAAACAAGTCAGTCCTATCATAATTTGTTTTTAACAAAAATGAGGACTGGAGAGAGAGAAATTATGTTTCAAAACTTATCATACAGTTTTTATTAAATTCTAGACTCATTGGTTGTTTTTAAGTTCTTGCCCACATTTTAAACTAACCCTGCTTACTCCTGTGAACCAACCAGCAATCTCCAATTTCAGCCCAGAAGAAATGAAAAAGTATGGATAATGTAAAAATCTGGATATTCTAGTTCTGGACAATTATCCTGCAAATCTTGCCAGGTGATGGGAGTAAATAGAATGCCCATAACCCAGAGGTTTCTTTCTTTGGGAAAATAAGACCAAGAGAATGAACAAAAGCTGAGCCCCATGTACCCAAATCTTAGCAGGTGTAACTATAGCCACCAGTTATGTGGACATGTTGATAGCATTGGGATTTTTTAGCTGTCCTTACCCCCTCCCTTGTTTTGCTTTGATACATGTTTTATAATAACCAAGTTTGTTCCCTCTTGCTTCCAGGCCATGACTCCAAATAGTCATGCAACCAGAGCCTTAGATGATGGCCCCTTTTACTGGGGACTCTTAGACAGGTCTCTCAGGGAGATCTGACTGCCTTCTTCCTAAAACAGCGCCCCCTGTCAGCAGGAAGCAGTTAAGATTTGTCTTTATCCATATTCCAGTAGCAGTTAGATGCACCTCTTTACAGCAGAGAGTGACAGAGGTGGGAAGCAGACAAATGCTTAGACAGATAAGGAAGTTTCCCTGGAGAATCTCCAACCTGCCCCACATGTATTCACACTGATCCTTTGTGCAGATAAGGGAACCTGCACAGGTTCCTGCCCACATGCAGTGGGGAAATGGGATGCAGCCACCAGAAATTCATGCCTTATGCAGGGGAGAAGCCTGGCCTCTTAAGCTCATGTATGGTGGCCTGGTATTCAATTCGTGAGGTGGAAACCTGTGTGAAAGACCCCAGTCTTTGCTAAGAGCTTTCCTTTCACTTAATAAATTCCACCTTTCAATGTGTCCTCATGCCTAATTTTAATTTTAATCTACATCTTTCAATGTGTCCTCATGCCTAATTTTAATTAATTTAATTAATTATTTAATTGATTATTTGATTATTAAATAATCAATTAAATTAATTAATTTTAATTTTAATTTCAATTTGTCCTCCTAATCTAATTTGTCCTCATGCCTAATTTTTCCTAGTTGTGAGACAAGAACTCAGATTTAGCTGAACCAAGGAGCAAAAAATCCTGCATCAATTACACAAAAAAGCCATTAAGAAATGTATCAAATAAATTTGACAGATATTGAAATAATAAAAACAAAATCAAGCAGAAATCTTGAAACTGAGAAATACATTTGCTGAACTGAAGACGTATTTAGAGGCTTTCAACAGCAGAATAAACCAAGCATAGGAAAGGATCACTGACCTCAAACACTGGCTATTTGAAAATACACAGTAAGAGAGAAGAAAGAACAAATAAAAAGTAATGAAGACCATCTACAAAATATAGAAATTGACTCAAAAGACCAAATGAGGAATTGTTGGTGTTCAAGAGGGAGTTGAGCAAGAGCAAGGGATAGAAAGTTTATTTAAAGAAATAATAACAAAAATCTTTCCAAAATTTGAGAAAGATATAAATATTTAGGTATAGGAAGATCTTAGAACACCATATAGATTTAACCCAGATAACACTACCCCAAGTTATCTAGTATTCAAACTCTCAAAGAGCAAGGAAAAAGAGAAGATTCTAAAAGCAGTGAAAGATAAGAAGAAAATAACATATTAAGGAACTCCAATTTGCCTGCCAACATACTTCTCAATGGAAATTATACCAGCCAGGATGCAGAGAAATGGCATTTTAAATGCTCAAAGAAAAACAAACTGCACCCAAGAATATTGTACCTAGAATAATTGTCATTGAAATTTGAAATAGATAAAATTTTTCTCAGACAAACAAACGCTGAGAGAATTTACCACCACCAGACCCATCTTGCAAGAAATGCTGAAGGGAGTTCTTCAGTCTGAAAGAAAAAAACACTAATATGCAAGAAATCTCTTTAGGGTAAAAAACCCACTGGTAAAATTAAGTACATGAAGAAACCCAGAATACTCAGCTATTTCATGTGTGGTGTGCAATCCACTCATAACCCTAGTATAAAGCCCAAAGGACAAATCTATCAAAAAAAATAATAGCTACAGCAACCTGTTCAGAAATAGGTAATATAAAAATATGTAAGTTGAAAGAACTAAAAGTTAAAATGTAGGGGAGACAAAGTTAATGTACAGAATTTTTATGTGTATATTTTGTCTTTATTTCTATTATTTGTGATCTAAGATAAGTTATCTCTGTAAAATAACTTGTTATATCTGTGTTTTCCGTAAGACTCATAGTAACAACAGTTCAAAAACCTATAATAGATTCACTAAAATAAAAAGCAACAAATTAAAATACAGTATTGCACATAATCACTTAACCACAAAGGAAGACAGTAAGGAAGGAAGAAAAGAAGAGGATCCTCAAAAGCAACCAGAAAACAAGCAACAAAATGGCAACAGTAAGTCGTTACTTATCAATAATAACATTAAATGTAAATGGCCTCAACTCCCCAAATAAAAGTCACAGAGTGGCTGAATGGATAAAGATACAAGACCCAAATATACACTACCTTCATATAGTTGGGTATATATAGTTAGGTATATGAAATTAACATATAGTTGGGTCTTGTATCTTGTATCTTTAGCTATAAACACACACATAGAATTTTTATTAAACAATGAGCTCGGTACCCAGTGTGCACAGAAGCCATCACTATGACACTGGCTTTTGAGAAAAGAAAGGCTTTATTGCAAAGTCATCAATCAAGGAGATAGGAGGTGTGGCTCAAATCTGTCTTCCTGATTTGGGGTCTGGGCATGTTTTAAGGGATCAAAGGGTTTGGGGAATATTAGGAATGTTGGCTTGGCAGGGTCTGAGTGAAAGGCTTCAAATCTGACCATATATGGTAAGGTATGTTGAGGCAGATTTTAGCCCAAGCTTTCTGGCCAATGGACCCCTTGCTTCTTAAAGGCTTCCAGTATTCAGGTTCTGGTCATGTCCTGGTCTTTGTTCCACAGAGAGGAAACACTGGTTCCTGGTGTTGTTAGAGGTCACAGCTTTTTTTTTTTTTTTTTCTCAGTTGTGCATGCCTCCTCTGTATGACTTGCAGTTTGGGCTCTGTCATACCTACAAGATAACCTGACATTCTGTTATCAATGGAGTAGGGCCAGTATGGGCTGGTTACAAATCCTTCATTTTTTAATTCATTCCTTAATCTTGAGGGATTTGGGCAACAACCACTGTAGTTATTTCCTGCTGAAAGGAGGTGTGGGTCTGGGTCTAAGGAATGAAATTGTTTGCATATAATTGTAAATACTCATAGATCCCAGGTTATAGTCAAACAGATGGGTCAGATAACTTTTGCATATCATGCGATATGGTTTGGCTCTGTGTCTCCACTCAAATCTCATCTTGAATTGTAATCCCCACATGTAGGGGGAGGAAAGTGATTGGGTCATGGGGGCAGTTTCCCTCACACTGTTCTAGTGATAGCGAGTGAATTCTTATGAGATCTGATGAGAAAATGGCAGTTTTTTTCCTGTGTTCTCACTTATCTCTCTGTCTTGCCTGCTGCCATGTAAGACATGACTACTTCCCCTTCCACAATGATTGTAAGTTTTCTGAAGCCTCCTCAGCCATGTGGAACTATGAGTCAATTAAATCTCCTTTGTTTATAAATTACCCAGTCTTGAGTACAATCTTCATAGCAGTGTGTGAAAATGAACTAATAGATTATATAATCATTCCATTAGCAGAGGAAATTGATTTAAAAGTACAAGATAGACAGCAGCTACAGACCTGAAGGAAAAGAAATCCCAATACACATAGAATTGTAGTTCCTAGTTTAAGTAGACTCTCTCTATCCAGGTTTGTTATGGGACACTTCCTGGAACCAAGCAGCTTCTTGTCTAATTTTATCTAGATGGGTCTCAACTTCTGCAGAAGTATTAATGTAAACACAGCATGATGTATTAGCCATAACACAAATACATCCTTGTTCAGCCAGGGTACAGTCTAGAGCAATTCAATTATCTAGTACTGCTCAAGCCAAAGAATCTATCACTCTCTGTTGAGCCACTATGACCAATGCAGTCTCATTGGCAAAACTTCTTAGGGTGATGGAAAGGTTCCTAATCATATGTTCATGCACAGCAAGTCCCCACAAGATAATTCACCACAGGACAAGATAATTCACCCAGTGAAATATCCTACACCATATGGTAGGCTGCCTGATAAATATTTATCTTGGAAAGGACCTAATATCAATCTTTTTGTTCTAGCAAAAACTTCTAAAAAGCTGGTTCTTTGCCAGGCATCACTAGAGTTATGGACACAGAAATGAGCGACTAAATGCCCAAGCAAACAAGTACTTCCTATGCACCAGCTGTCTATGCATTTATAGGTTCATGGTTGGCCATTTGCCCCACAGACAAAGGTGTATCCTAAAGGTGGACCCAGAACACTGGACATGTTTTTAAATTTAGGTTTTCTGACTCCAGGATTACAGAACATATACAGCTGGTAGATGATAAATTGGTACAAGACTATTTTGAATCCGATTTATAAATTATAATCTGGAAATCTTATAGCTTAGTTTGAATTTGTTGACTGCTCTTCTCACGGATACACTATGTAATAGTCTTCACTTCATATTGCACCTGTCCTGATATTTTATAACAAATATTTTAAGTAACATTTTTGGAATGTTTAACATGTGCCAAGCATTGTTCTAAGTTTTTATTTATATTTTCTCATTCATTTGATCCTTTCAATAAATAATGCTTTATTTTATACGTAAAGAAGCTATGAGCACAGTGATGTTAAATAATTTGCCCAACTTTATAGTTGATAAAAGGAAGATCTGGGATCTTCATCCATGGAGTTTAGCTCCATCCTAATCACTGTAATATGCTGCCCCATGCCCTCAGTGTTTATATCATATTACTGGTATGTTTTATTTTTATATTAATAGGTGATCACTAGAATGTAAGCCCTGCAAGTGATCTATATTTTGTTCAGTATGTATCCAAAATGCACAGAACAGTGCTTGGCAATCAGTTAATATTTATTGCTGTTATTGAAACAATTAAATTGTTGAGAATTAGGTACATGTGTTTGATATTGCCAGCATGCAGAAAGGACATAAAATTGTCATGTCAACAAGCAGAATAATCATGGCTCATTTCAATGTCACTACTTCCAGTCCCTAGAATTTTCCTCAAGAAAATAAATTTAAAAAAAAGAAATAACAGAGGATTGAATAAAAAGAAAGAAAAGAAACATTATTATACATAATAATATTTTATTGCATAATTCAAAATAGCTAGAAGAGAGGCATTGTAATGTTTCCAACACAAAGAAAAGATGAATGTTTGAAGTGATGGATATCCGAATTATTGTCATTTGATGATTTCACATTGTATACATTTACCAAATATCACATGTGCCCCCAAAATATATACATTAAATAAAGGTTGTATAAGTGTGCTATATTAGTCTAATTGAATACTTGTCACTAATGATATATATGTATCTCTCTCTCTTCCCACTATCCCATCTCCATGGCCTCTAACTGATGGACACTCTATCTTAACTTCCACAATCAAACATAAGATTTCTTTATAGTAAGGTGATCATGGGGGTGAAATTTCACCAAACTTTAGAAAGGTAATACCAGTCTCACTTTCCTGGGGTGGGAGTGAGAAAAAATCCTACCAACAGCTAGTCTTTCTCTTAATAACTTCCTCAGGTGTCATATACATCTAATGTCACATATTTTTCATACATGTTAATGTGATTATTAAGCAGATCAAAGGGCTAGCCATAAAATAATCACTTCAAAATACCTCTGAGAGACAAAGGACGCACTCTGGCTACTAAATAAAGAGGTCATAGAAAAACAGGGAAAAATTATACTACCCAAAATATAATACCATATCTCATCAAAATTGGCAAAATCTACCCATTGTCAACAATCCACATGTAAGACATGAGTTCCAAGAGAGGCACCAGGGCAGCATGCAGCTGAATAAAAAGTGTCACAGAGATCTAGAGGTATAGGAAATTGAACAAAATCAGAGACCACTACAGGAAGATTTGGCCATACCAGGTCTGCTAGATTGGAAGGAGAATTCAAGTGCAGGGACCAAGGAAGACCTAATGACCATTCACACTGCTTCCCCAGAGCCCAAATATCATCCACTCCTTTCCTGTTTATTAAAATTCATCCTTTCTCTCTGTCCACCATACACTCCTCCACTCGCATGCACATTCCACACAACACTGTCTTATGTTCAGGGCTAGCTTCACAGAGAAACACAGTTTCATTGGTTCCAGTCACAGGGCATGAGAATATGATGCAGAGCATGACTTACACCCTGTACGCATTTGTTGGCTCTGTCTGCATGGTAATATAGGAGGAAGCCAAGTTTGTCCAGAATCTGGAACTGGGACCAGATAAGATAGGACATGAGGCCCTGGCCCCGGGACTCAGGCATGATGGCTGCCATCCACAGCTCTTCAGTATGGTCCATTACAAACCAGGACACAGTGGTCCTTTCAGGCCCCAGCAGACAGTAGAATGGGAGGTTCTGAATACAGCACTCAATGAATATCTGGTTCCTCTCATTGCCACCAAAATGCCAGAATTTATTCATCAAGGAAGCATGGGTGGTTTTCAGAGATGAGAGTTTAAACATCTCTGGTTACTATTGATAGAAGGGGAAAAGAAAAGCCCAAAATATCACACATACTGTGATGGATATTTGTATTCCCCTAAATTGTCTTGAAAGGCAAATAGGAACACAGATAAGGGATATAGTCTCTGCAGCCAGACTGCCTGGGTTCATAATCTGACTATCTGTGTGATCTTGAACTGGTAACTTAGTATCTCTCTGCCACCATTTCTTCTGACATAACATGGATATATTAATAACAACTCCATAGAGGTCTGTTTCAAGATGGCCAAATAGGAATATCTCCAGTCTGCAGCTCCCAGTGTGATCGACACAGAAGATGGGTGATTTTGGCATTTCCAACTGAAGTACCTGGTTCATCTCATTAGGGCTGATTGGACAGTGGGTACAGCCCACAGAGGGCAAACTGAAGCTGGGGAGGGCATCATCTCACCCTGGAAGCACAAGGTTTCAGGGGATTTCCCTTTCCTAGCCAAGGGAAGCCATGACAGACTCTACCTAGAAAAATGGGACACTTCTGCCCAAATACTGCACTTTTCCCACTGTCTTAGCAACTGTCAGATTCTCTCCTGTGCCTGGCTTAGCAGGTCCCATACCCACGGTGCCTTGTTCACTGCTAGCACAGCAGTCTGAGATCAACCAGTGAGGCTGAAGCCTGGTGGGGAGAGGGGTGTCTGCCATTGCTGAGTCTTGAGTAGATAAAGCGGCCAAGAAGCTCAAACTGGGCAGAGCCCACCACAGCTCAGCAAGGCCTACTGCCTCTATAGACACCACCTCTGTGGGTAGGGCATAGCTGAAAAAAAGGCAACAGAAACTTGTGCAGACTTAAACATCCCTGTCTGACAGCTCTGAAGAGAGCAATGGTTCTCCCAGCATGGAGTTTGAGCTCTGAGAATGGACGGATGGCCTCCTCAAGTGGGTCCCTGACCCCCATGTAGCCTAACTGGGAGACATCTCTCAGTAGGGGCCAACAGACACCTCCTACAGGCAAGTGCCCCTCTGGGACAAATCTTCCTGAGGAAGGACCAGGCAGCAATATTTGTTGTTCTGTAATATTTGCTGTTCTGCAGCCTCCGCTGGTGATACCCAGGCAAATAGAGCACAGAGTGGACATCCAGCAAACTCCAACAGACCTGCAGCTGAGGGACCTGACTGTTAGAAGGAAAACTAACACACAGAAAGGAAAAGCATCAACATCAACAGAAAGGACATCCATCCAAAAACCCCATCTGTAACAGTTCACCAACATCAAAGACCAAAGGTAGATAAAACCACAAAGACGGGGAGAAATCAGAGCAGAAAAGCTGAAAATTCTAAAAACCAGGGCTCCTCTTCTCCACCAAAGGATCAAAGCTCCTCACCAGCAACAGAAAAAAGCTGGATGGAGAATGACTTTGATGAGTTGACAGAAATAGGCTTCAGAAGGTCGGTAATAACAAACTTCTCCAAGCTAAAGGGTCATGTTCTAACCCATCACAAGGAAGCTAAAAGCCTTGAAAAAAGGTTAGGTGAATGGCTAAGTGGAATAAACAGTGTAGAGAAGACCTCAAATGACCATATGGAGCTGAAAACCATGGCACGAGAACTTCGTGATGCATGCACAAGCTTCAATAGCTGTTTTGATCAAGTGGAAGAAAGAATATCAGTGATTGAAGATCAAATTAATGAAATAAAGCAAGAAGACAAGTTTAGAGAAAAAAGTAAAAAAAAAAAATGAACAGAGCTTCCAAAAATATGGGACTATGTGAAAGACCAAATCTACTTTTCATTGGTGTACCTGAAAGTGACAAGGAGAATGGAACCAAGTTGGAAAACACTCTTCAGGATATGATCCAGGAGAACTTCCCCAACCTAGCAAGGCAGGCCAACATTCAAATTCAGGAAATACAGAGAACACCACAAAGATACTCCTTGAGAAGAGCAACCCCAAGGCACATAATCATCAGATTCACCAAAGTTGAAATGAAGGAAAAAATGTTAAGGGCAGCCGGAGAGAAAGGTCAGGTTACCCACAAAGGGAAGCCCATCAGACTAACAGTGGATCTCTCACCAGAAACCTTACTAGCCAGAAGAGAGTGGGAGCCAATATTCAACATTCTTAAAGAAAATAATTTTTAACCCAGAATTGCATATCCAGCCAAAGTGAGCTTCATAAGTGGAGGAGGAATAAAATCCTTTACAGACAAGCAAATGCTGAGAGATTTTGTCATCACCAGGCCTGCCTTACAAGAGCTTCTGAAGGAAGCACTAAACATGGAAAGGAACAACCGGTACCAGCCACTGCAAAAACATGCCAAATTGTAAAGACCATCAGTGCTATGAAGAAACTGCATCAATTGATGACAAAATAACCAGCTAACCTCATAATGACAGGATCAAATTCACACATAACAATATTAACCTTAAATGTAAATGGGCTAAATGCCCCAATTAAAAGATACAGACTGGCAAATTGGATAGAGTCAAGACCCATCAGTGTGCTGTATTCAGGAGACACAGCTCATGTGCAGAGACACATATAGGCTCAAAATAAAGGGATGGAGGAAGATCTACCAAGCAAATGGAAAGCAAAAAAAGCAGAGGTTGCAATCCTAGTCTCTGATAAAACAGACTTTAAACCAACAAAGATCAAAAGAGAAAAAGAAGGCCATTACATAATGGTAAAGGGATCAATTCAACAAGAAGAGCTAACTATCATATATATGTATATATACATGCACACACAAATATATGTGTATATATACATATACATACATATATACATATATACACATATATATGATAGCTCTTGTACATATATATGCATACACACACACACACACACACATATATATATATATATACTGAATATGGGAACACTCAGATTCATAAAGCAAGTCCTTAGAAACATACAAAGAGATTTAGACTCCCACGCAATAATAATGGGAGACTTTAACACCCGACTGTCAATATTAGACAGATCAATGAAACAGAAAGTTAACATGGATATCCAGGATTTGAACTCAGCTCTGCACCATGTGGACCTAATAGACCTCTACAGAACTCTCCACCCCAAATCAAGAGAATATACATTCTTCTCAGCACCACGTCACACATATTCTAAAATAGACCACATAATTGGAAATAAAACACTCCTCAGCAAATGTAAAAGAACAGAAATCACAACAAACTGTCTCTCAGACCACAGTGCAATCAAATTAGAACTCATGATTAAGAAACTGACCCAAAACCAGACAACTACATGGAAACTGAGCGACCTGCTCCTGAATGACTCCTCGGTAAATAACGAAATGAAGGCAAAAATAAAGATGTTATTTGAAACCAATGAGAACAAAGACACAACACACCAATCTCTGGGACACATTTAAAGCAGTGTGTAGAAGGAAATTCATAGCACTAAATGCCCACAAGAGAAAGCAGGAAAGATCTAAAATCGACACCTAACATCACAATTAAAAGAACTAGAGAAGCAAAAGCAAACAAATTCAAATCTAGCAGAAGGCAAGAAATAACTAAGATCAGAGCATAACTGAAGGAGATAGAGACACAAAAAAAAACCCTTTAAAAAATCAATGAATCCAGGAGCTGGTGTATTGAAAATATCAAAAAAATTGATAGACCACTAGCAAGACCAATAAAGAGAGAGAAGAATCAAATAGACACAATAAAAAATTATAACATGGTTATCACCACTGATCCCACAGAAATACAAACTACCATCAGAGAATACTATAAACACCTCTACACAAATAAACTAGAAAATCTAGAAGAGATGGATAAATTCCTGGACACATACACCCTCCCAAGACTAAACCAGGAAGAAGTTGAATGTCTGAATAGACACATAACAGGCTCTGAAATTGAGGCAATAATTTATAGTCTACCAACCAAAAAAGCTGAGGACCAGACAGATTCACAGCTAAATTCTACCAGAAGTACAAAGAGGAGCTGGTACTATTCCTTCTGAAACTATTCCAATCAATAGAAAAAGAGGTACTCCTCCCTAACACATTTTATGAGGCTGGCATCATCCTGACACCAAAGCCTCACAGAGATACAACAAAAAAGGAGAATTTTAGACCAATATCCCTGATGAACATTGATGCAAAAATCCTCAATAAAATACTGGCGAACCGAATCCAGCAGCATATAAAAAAGCTTATCCAATACGATCAAGTTGGCTTCATCCCTGGGATGCAAGTCTGGTTCAACATATGCAAATAAATAAGCATAGTCCATCACATAAACAGAACCAATGACGAAAACCACATGATTATCTCAATGGATGCAGAAAAGGACTTTGACAAAATTTAACAGCGCTTCATGCTGAAAACTCTCAATAAAATAGGTATTGATAGAATGTATCTCAAAATAATCAGAGCTATTTATGACAAACCCACAGCTAATATTATACTGAATGGGCAAAAAGTTGAAACATTCCCTTTGAAAGCTGGCACAAGAAAAGGATGCCCTCTCTCATCACTCCTATTCAACATAATGTTGGAATTTCCTGCCAGGGCAATCAGGCAATATAAAGAAATAAAGGATATTCAATTAAGAAAAGAGGAATCAAGTTGCCCCTGTTTGCAGATGACATAATTGTATATTTAGAAAACCCCATTGTCTCAGCCCAAAATCTCCTTAGGCTGATAAGCAACTTCAGCAAAGTCTTAGGATACAAAATCAATATACAAAAATCACAAGCATTCCTATACACCAATAACAGACAAACAGAGAGCCAAATTATGAGTGAACTCCCATTCACAATTGCTACAAAGAGAATAAAATACCTAGGAATACAACTTACAAGGGATGTGAAGGACCTCTTCAAGGAGAACTACAAATCACTGCTCAACAAAATAAAAGAGGACACAAAGAAATGGAAGAACATTCCATGCTCATGGATAGAAAGAATTAATATCATGAAAATGGCCATACTGCCCAACGTAATGTATATATTCAATGCCATCCACATCAAGCTACCAAGGACTTTCTTCACAGAATTGGAAAAAAAACTAGTTAAAAGTTCATATGGAACCAAAATAGAGCCCACATACCCAAGACAATCCTAAGCAAAAAGAACAAAGCTGGAGGCATCATGCTACCTGACTTCAAACTATACTACAAGGCTACAGTAACCGAAAGAGCATGGTACTGGTACCGAAACAGATATATAGACAATGGAACAGAACAGAGCCCTCAGAAATAACACCACACATATGCAACCAACTGATCTTTGACAAACCTGATGAAAACAAGAAATGGGGAAAAGATTCCCTATTTCATAAATGGTGCTGGGAAAACTGGCTAGCCATATGTAGAAAGCTGAAACTGGATCCCTTCCTTACATCATATACAAAAATTAATTCAAGATAGATTAAAGACTTAAATGGTAGACTTAAAACCATAAAATTCCTAGAAGAAAACCTAGGCAATACCATTCAGGACATAGGCATGGGCAAGGACTTCATGGCTAAAACCCCAAAAGCAATGGCAACAAAAGCCAAAATAGACAAATGGGATTGAATTAAACTAAAGAGCTTCTGCATGGCAAAAGAAACTACCATCAGAGTGAACAGGTAACCTACAGAATGGGAGAAAATTTTTGCAACCTACTCATCTGACAAAGGGCTAATATCCAGAATCTACAAAGAACTTAAACAAATTTACAAGAAAAAAAAAAAAAACAACCCCATCAAAAAGTGAGCAAAGGATATGAACAGACACTTCTCAAAAGAAGACATTTATGCAGCCAACAGACACATGAAAAAATGCTCATCACCATTGGTCATCAGAGAAATGCAAATCAAAACCACAATGAGATACCATCTCATGCTAATTAGAATGGCTGTCCTTAAAAAGTCAGAAAACAACAGATGCTGGAGAGGATGTGGAGAAATAGTAATGCTTTTACACTGTTGGTGGGAGTGTAAATTAGTTCAACCACTGCGGAAGACAGTGTGGTGATTCCTCAAGGATCTAGAACTAGAAATACCATTTGACCCAGCAATCCCATTACTGGGTATATACCCAAAGGATTATAAATCATGCTGCTATAAAGACACATGCACACGTATGTTTATTGTGGCACTATTCACAATAGCAAAGACTTGGAACCAACCCAAATGTCCAACAATGATAGACTGGATTAAGATAATGTGGCACATATACACCATGGAATACTATGCAGCCATAAAAAAGGATGATTTCATGTCCTTTGTAGGGACACAGATGAGGCTAGAAACCGTCATTCTCAGCAAACTATCACAAGGACAGAAAATCAAACACCGCATGTTCTCACTCATAGGTGGGAATTGAACAATGAGAAGACTTGGACACAGGGCGGGGAACATCACACACCAGGGCTTGTCATGGGGTGGGGGGCTTGGGGAGGGATAGCATTAGGAGAAATACCTAATGTAAATGATGAGTTGATGGGTGCAGCAAACAAACATGGCACATGTATACCTATGTAACAAACCAGCACATTGTGTACATGTACCCTATAACTTAAAGTATAATAATAAAAAAGACTCCATCAAAGACAGACATGGATATTATAAGAACTACTGCATGACAAGGAGCTATAACAGTGGCATAAAAAATTAAAATTTTATAAAAGTTAAATATTGTTCTTCTTGATGTTTCTGTGGCCTGCTGTGTAAGATGGGGCAGATGATATCAGCCCCATTTTATAGATGAAGAAAGTGGGTAAACAGAAAATAAATGATTCCTCAAAGTACATGCTAATAGGCAGTAAAGCCAGAGCTTAGAATCATGAAATCTTAGAATGTTGGTGTCAGAGCATCCTTGACCACTGTGTTAAACAAATGGGAAAGCTGAAGTATAGAGAGGGGCAATGACATGGAATGCAGATGACCCGTGTTAAAGAGGACTGAAGTCTGAAGGCTCCTGAAGTGGTGTAAAGGGGATTGGGAGTAGGATTGGGTGTCTTTCTGAAAAGAGCCCAAGCTGTGGAACTGGATCTAGACTCAGGCCCCAGTTACACCCTTAACCAAGTACGTGGTTATCAAACCACTTCATCATCAGAGTCTGCTTTCTGTCAGGAAATGGGGAGAATGTCTCCTATCCTATCTATCTCATAGGATGGACAAGAGGATACAGTGATTCTGGATGTAGAGGTGCTTTTCAGGCTGTAAGGTGCTTTACAAAGTGAATAAAGCTCTTCCAGGTACATTAACACACAGAGGACCATGAGATTAATCATCTCTAAATGAAATCTTTGTCAGCAATTTGAAATTCTACTGAGTATTTGACTATAAATCAATGGGGAAAATATAGAATTGGTTTACGTTATTTTTACTAAAAACACTTTTTGTTAAAATGAATGTATTAAGTGCAACTTATTAGGCACATACTATGTGTGAGGCACGGTTCTGGCTATGAGGATCTATCGGTAAACAGTATAGAGAGGATCTCTGCTCTCATGGGACTTGAAATATTGTGGAGGAGAATTTACACAACACATAGGTAGATAAATACACAAGTAAGCTGATTTCAGTAATTATAAGTGCAATAAAGAAAATAAAAATTGGGTTTTATAATGGTGAATTATGGGAGGGGTAGTTTTAGATAGGGTGCTCTGAAAAGAAGTGTCAAAGGAAATGATATTTTTATGAAAGGCAAAGAGAAAAGAAGATCAGAGGGAATAATTTTATAGGCAGATGAAAAACAAATCCAATGGCTCAAAGGTATGTGTGAGTGCATGAGAATCAAGTAGTAGAAAGAAGGTTCAAGCTGCTGGTGAGCATGAGCAATAAGGACAAGATGAAGTTCAAGAGGTGATGGGTGCAGTTCTTGTGGGGCCTTCAAGATCCATAATGGAGTTTGGATTTTATTCAAAGTGAGCTGAGAAATATTGGTGGCTTATAAGCAAGTGAATGACATAATCTACAATACATACTAAAGGAATCACCATGGAAATGGAGTTTAGGAAGGCAAGAGTGAACACAGGAAGAGAATCTTGGAGGCTACTTTAGTAGAAAAAGATGTGAGTAGTGCAGAGCATCTTTTGTTAAACTTACATGGCCTTAAGTATTTCAGATTTATAACATAAGTTCTTTGTCTCTAGCAGAAAGGGAACCAGTTTCTTTGCTGTCTCAGGCATTTCATAAAGCTGGCATTGTGATCTTTTGACTTTGACCAATTCAGCAGCTACAAGACTTTGTATTACCTCATTCAGTCTGGACTGTGAGCCTAGACAAGAGTGAAGTAAATGCCCATTTAGAAGCTACAGGAAGTTGCCTGATGGAAGTAGATGGAATTTAGAGTGAGACAGTCTTGCTTTGGATGTTGCCACTAACTGTGTGACTATAAGTAAGTGACTCCCTGAGCAAATTTTCTTTTAGGCCAGAGATAGTACTAGAAACCCTGACTGTATCATTGTGAAATCAAAGGAGAAGTAGTATTTTTTAAAGAAAAAACTGTAGCCAACCTTGATTGTGCCCATACTACACGCCCAGGTACTGATCTAATACTTTTATTCCTTACATTGACCCTATGCATTAGGGTCTTTTACTATCCTCATGTTTATATGTGAGGAAACTGAGTAATAGTTAAGACACTTGCAAAGGATCACAAATGAAGTAAGAAGAAGAGCAAGGATGCCACCCTGGGGTGTCTGACTCTAGGAGGCATGCTCATAACTGTAACCATAGTCATCCTTGCTGACCTGGGAGGTGCTGTGTGACACAATGAGCTATGGTCCTTACTCCAGCACTGGAAGGCCCGAGAAGAAGCTCAGCTCTCACATCTAATCTCCCTAAAAGATTCTGAATGTGTCTGCAAACTGTATCATGAGTCCTCAGCTAACAAGAAATAATATTACTCATAGTTCCTTATATCAACCCCAAAGTTTGCAATATTTGAATCCTGCTCTACTGAAGAGGTGGTGGCAGCTGATAAAAGGAATGAACATCAAGCTAAGAGTCTGGAGATTGTTAGAAGAAAGTAAAGTTTGTAAGAGAATTCTCTCCAGGTGAAAGTGAACCTGCAATGTAGACACAGGTAGTCCCAGAAACCAGAATATATCTTAGTCATCTTACTTTGGATCTGCAAATGTTGTTTCCAGTTGATGATACCTGACATGTCAAGGCATTCTTGACAGTTCTCGGGATCTTTAGAATAGATATGGTAGCTGTTGGTGTAGTGATCAAAGTCATCTGTCATCTCCTGTTTGGGCAACATGGAATAAATCAAATTGCTTATACCAAGTGATTGCGATATTTGTATTCAGTATTTTATTATACTTTGCTATTTGCAAACTTAAATATCAATTTTTGATGTGCAATCATTATTTCTGAATTATGTATGTCATGAAACTAAGTTGGGAGATCGATTATTCAACTTATGTGGAAAAAAATCCTGCTGAGTCAAATATTTACAAGTTGGATTACAATTTTAGGTCAACTAAATGTGCACTGGCTTACAAAACGTTATTCTCTAATTCTGTAATCTTCAGGACAAAGAAAAGTCATGCTTCTGTTGCAAGAATAAATTTTATTCTATTTCAAAGAGTTTCAGAACAAATGTATTATTAATGTGAAAATATCAAAATTTTCATCTATATGTGATAAAGCTATACAAAAATGAAGACACATGATGTCTTTAAAACGTAGACTACAATGCACTATTGTTTAAAAAATTACATATCCAACAAAATCAAAACATAAAATTTGTCCAAAAAGGTCTTCTCAAAGTTGACAAATATAAGGTAGGATGATTTGAAGATGAAAGAAGACCCAGAGGACAACTACCCAGCTAGGGTAGAATAGTGGAAAAATTTTGCACAGATAGGCACTCACGACTCAGCAAGAATACCAGTAACAATTTGTGTTTGTTAAGATCTAATATTATTCCATTTCTAGATTTTAATAATTAATTTGAAATATTTCATTTTTATATTGTTTTATTTGGTGATTTTTTTAAAAATAAATTTTATATATATTTAAGGTATATAACATGATATGGGACATATATGGATAGTAAAATGGTTATTATAGTGAAGTAAATTAATATATCCATCATCTCACATAGTTAACTTTTGTTTTGTTTTTGCGGCAAGAGCAGCTAAAATCTAGTCATTAAGCAGGAATCCCAAATACAGCGCAATTTTATTATGTATAGTCTTCATTAGACTTCTAGACGTATTTATCCTACATATCTGATACTATGTATCCTTTGACCCAGATTTCTCACATGTCTTCTCCCCTGCCCTACCCCTGGTAACCACTGTGTTATTCTCTATCTCTGTATATTTGACATTTTTTTTAAAAGATTTTACATATAAGTGAGATCACACACTGTTTTTCTTTCTGTGTCTGGCTTATTTCACTTAGCATAATGTTCCCTCGTTTCATTTATATTGTGGCAAATGGTAACATCTCTCTTTTTAAGGCTGAAATAATATTCTATTTTTTTATAGATATACCACAGTTTCTTTATCCATTCATCCATTGATGGATACTCAGATTGTTTCCATATCATGGCTATTTTTAATAATGCTGCAATAAATATGGGAGTGCAGATATCATTTCTAAGTAATGATTTCATTTTCTTTGCATATATATCCAGAAGAGGGATTGTTGGGTCATGTGGTATTTCTGTTTCTACTTTCTTTAGAAACTTCCATACTGTCTTACATAATGACTGCCCCATATACATTTGTTCCAACAAAGCTTCCATTTTCTTCACGCTCTCATTAAACTGTATCTTTTGACTTTTTGATAATAGCCACCCTAATATCTGAAGTAGTATCTCATAGTAAGGTTAATTTTCATTGCTCTGAAGATTAATAATGTTGTGTACTTTTCATATACTTCTTGGCAATTTTTATGTCTTCTTTGGAGAAATGTCTGTTCAGGTCGTTTTTATATTTCTTGTTTGCTTTTTTTTTTTACTACTAAGTTGTAAGATCATATGAGTACTTCATAACTTTTGGATATTAACCCCATATTAGATTTATAATTTGCAAATATTTTTCACAATTCATAGGCTGCGGTCTCATTTTGATGATTGTTGCAAATGCTGTGCAGATTTTCAGTTCAATATAGTCCCATTTATTTAAATTTTGCTTTTGTAGCCTAAACTTTTGGTGTGATATTCAAAATATCCTTGCCAAAGCCAATGTCCAGGAGGTTTTCTCCTATGTTCTTTTCTAATAATTTTATAGTTTCAGGTATTAAATTTATATATTTAATTCATTTGAGTTGATTTCTGTATATGGTGTAAGATAAGCATCCAATTTTGTTCTTTTGGGTGTGAAAATCCAGAGTTCTCTCAATGCCATTCATTGAAGAGACTATTTTATTTCTCTTTGTGTCCTCTTAGTATCCTTGTCAAAAATTTGTTGACAGTATATGTTTGGAATTCAGAATAGGTGCTCAGTGAATGCTTGTTCTCTTTCCCACATTTTTAATAGGTAGTTACTAGTCCTTTCTTCCCTAAAATTGTTCCACTCTCATCTTTAGGGATTCAGGGAGGCACTTCCTCATGGATTTCTCTAGCATCTGCAGTACATGGGGACTCTGCAAATGGAACATCTTGGCAGGTACCTTAACTAAACAGAGGATCAAAAAACATCAAGGAATGAGAAGAGCTGGAAGATACACAGGCACAATAGGCAGTTCTAGTGAATGGCCTGGCCTCCATTCCTACTATTTTATTGGTGCCCTATTCACTAAACTTCTCACAAACTCCAAGAAAAAATAAGACTGGTGGAAAGTACAGGTGCCTCTTTCATAAATTATTTTAATATCATTTTTAAAACTTTTAAAAATACTTACAAAATGTTTATATTGCCCAGAATTCCAATAATCAAGGGTGCACTGAGATTAACAAATACATTCTCTATGCACAAGCATCTTTTGAATTAGGTTTCCATCCGAGACAAGTCTGACTGTGCCACTTAGAAGCTGTATGACATTGAGCAAGTTACTTACTTCCTCAGTGCCTTGGTTTCCTCATCTATAAATGGAAATGACTTTAGTATCTGTTGCATAGAGTAGTTGAGACAATTAAATAAATCAAGACCTATAAGGTGCTTGGAATAGCATCTGGGACATAGTAAGCCTCCCATGAGTGATTATGATTATTAATACTCTTTATATTATTGTCATTGGGAAAAGCAGCAGCTAACCCACACCCAGAAAGTCTATTGGGTGACTTTTCTTCTGCACAACAATTTGTTGTAGATTTGAAACAAACTGAAAAATATTAAGTAAGAGTAATCTTTGCAATCTGGCATACGGTAAAGGAGCTAATGTTTCAAGTATTCAGTAGAATGCCTGGCTTGAGTAGTACTCAATATGTGTCAGCTGTTTTAATTATTGTTAGCATTATCCCTTAAATAAATCATATATTTTATTGCTACTAGACTCCCATCCTGCAAAAAAGAAAAACAAAAAAACTTTTCTTATGAGCCCTTATATAGAAGACATTAAAATGATGTAGTGCAAAATTTTCAAATTTGATTATGTGTTAGAACAATCTGAGGATTAAAATATGTGTATTTGTGTGTGTGTGTATATATATACACACACACATATGTATATATTTACATATATTTTATAGTTTACATGTATATATATGTGTGTGTATATATATATACACACACACACATATATATGTATATATTTTAACCCTGCTTCTACTATTCTTTATTTAGAAGACTTGGTGAGAGGGTATGCAGTCTATAAATCTGTATTCTAAAAAAGCTCTGCAATTTTTTGTGTTATTGTTCAGATTTTTGAGTCATAATTTAGATACAATAAAATTCACTAATTTTAAGTGGATAATTTTATGCGATTTGATAAATGCATATATTTGTGTAACTAGCACCAAAATAATCATATAGACCATTTCCAACGCTCCAAAAACTGTGTGTCCCTTTGTAATCAATCCCCTTTTCTGACATCCGGCCCCGTCTGACTTAGGGCTCACAGATGTCCTCCTTGTTTACTTATGACAAGACCAGGCACAGAAGCTCCAAAATCCCAATTTTGCTTCATAAATGATTAGCTGAACTGCTTATCGCCACTGATAAATGAGAAGTTAAGAAATGTTAACTAAGTTTTGTTTAATTTGGTCAATTTTCTCTTCTTCCCCAAGGCCAAGTCAGCATAGAACCCTTCCTTAAGAGCCCCTACCAAGAATAGATTGAACTCAGGATAAAATATTCATCCTACATCCTCACATGGTGTTCTCCATAGCCCTGTTTATTCCTCCCTTATAAATGATTAACTAAATTGTTCATCCTCACTGATCCATAAGAACAAAGTGCTTGTTAACCAACTTGACCAAACTTTAGTTAACCTTCTGTCCTCCCTATGGGACCCTGAACTTTGACCCACCCTCAGCCAGAGCCAGAGCCAACAATAGCATGCAGAAAGAGCCTCCTTACTCCAAACAAAAGACACTCCATAGACCTTGCTTACTCTTCACCATATAAGAACAGTTCTTTTCTTCCTGACCTTTTAGATGTTTGATCTTATGGTCTGAGTTCTCCCTATTGAAATTGTCTCCCTCTTCCTATCGCAGAAGTCTTTTTCTCCCCTCTTGCAACACTGCTTTAAATAAAATTTCTCCTTACCTAAATCTGAAGTTGTTTTTATTTAAAAATACTTTGGTATAGCTTTGTTATAAGTTAAATTGACCTTTGTGACAAACCTGGAAACCTGAGTATCAATCTATTTACTCATGCAATCATATAATAAGTCTTGACTGAGAACTTACTGTGGTGACTTTGTAAGATGTCACCTTGCCAAGACTGAACAACATTTCCTGAAATTCTCTTCCCTGCACACTTCCAGTTAGGGTGGGCCACAGGAGAGATTTTTATGGGAGATTTGGAGGGCAAAATTGAAGAAGCAGCCATTTTTTTTATAACTCACTTCTTGACATCAAGCAGTGACTGGGCTGGTAGGTGCTTTGGCCAATTTCTCCTGTTCGGAATGGCTGTACCCCCATTGTATCTACAAAGTAACTAGTTTGCTTTTGATTTTACAAGCTCTCATAGGCAGAAGGGACCTGCCTTGCTTCAGATAAAACTTTGGACTGTGGACTTTTGAATTAAGGCTGAAATGAGTTAAGACTTTGGGGGACTGTTAGGAAGGCATGATTGGTTTTGAAATGTGAGGACATGAGATTTTAAAGGGGCTAGGGATGGAACAATACGGTTTGGCTATGTCCCCACCCAAATCTCATCTTGAATTGTAACTTCCATAATTACCATGTGTTGTGGGAGAGATCCAGAGGGAGACAATTGAATCATGAGGGCGGTTCCCTCCCTATTGTTCTCCTGGTAGTGAATAAATCTCACAAGATCTGATGGTTTTAAAAGGGAAACCTCTTTCACCTGGCTCTCTTATTCTCTCTTGTCTGCCACCATGTAAGACATGCCTTTTGGCTGTGAGTGGTGGCTCACACCTGTTATCCCAGCACTTTGGGAGGCTGAGGTGGGCAGACCACAAGGTCAGGAGATCGAGACCATCCTGGCTAACACGGTGAAACCCCGTCTCTACTAAAAAAAAATTTTAAAAAACTAGCCAGGCGTGGTGGCAAGCACCTGCAGTCCCAGCTACTCGGGAGGCTGAGGCAGGAGAATGGCGTGAACCCGGGAGGCGGAGCTTGCAAGTGAGCCAAGATCGTGCCACTGCACTCCAGCCTGGACGACAGAGTGAGACTCCATCTCAAAAAACAAAAACAAAAACAAAAGACATGCCTTTCACCTTCTGCCATGATTGTGAGGCCTCCCCAACCAAATGGAATTGTGAGTCCACTAAACCTCTTTTTAAAAATAAATTACCCAGTCCTGTGTAAGTCTTTATCAGCAGCATGAGAATAGAGTAATACAACTGGTTAAGTCTTTGTATTAGGAACTATGGGAAGAGGTGTTCTTGTTAGATTCAGATGGTGATTCAATTCAAATTTGGGATTTGCAAAATCCTGCCTATCAGAAAAAAAGTCACTGTTGTCCCAATTCATTTATCTCTTTGCTACTTTCTGCTTTTCTGATCATTTGTTTAAAACATGCCCCATTTATCTTAAGTGTCCATCGACTTAGCTTATCAACTAACTTGGCTGACTTCTCTGCTGACTTTTGCTTCCCAACTGCAAAGTCACTGTGTTCAGGGCCTTTTTTCCTATATTATGACCCTTTAGGAAAACTGGTCCTTCAGGATAATTAAATAGAATCTGTAATTGCAGAAATAGTACTAGTATTAGTTTGTTTCTATTGCCCCCAGATACCAAAGATACCACTACGTTTTTGATCCTGCTATTTTAACATGATGGGGAAGGCTTGGATTAATGAATGCTGTAATTTTTTTCATGCATATTCCCCTTTGTCCAGGTTTTTTATCTGCCATTTAAGGGCAACAACAGACCTTTCACTTAACCTTGAGTTATCTTCGTGATTTTAGGGGAGGAGAGTCTTTCCTGGAACCACTGAGGCACTCGTTGTATTTTGATTGTAGTTGCTGGAGGGGGGAAGAAGCCTAGATTGGTAGGATTCACTTAGTTTCTACAAATGATTTTTTTTAACGATAAAAGTTGGGTCTATCAGCCTCATTTGTCATCTCTCTCTTCCACACAAGATCACAGAACATTTCTTTAACTCAGTATTTGCCTTGGCATTTTTGGCTCTTGTTCATCATACTTATGCCCTACTTCTACACTACTTTCAAAATCCAGTTTTTACTCCTTTGCCAAAGTCTTTCTCAAATGTCAGTATTTCTGCAACTGACTCCCTTTGTGATTTCTCGATCCAAGCAGAATAAATCATTCTCTTTTCTGCTCTGCCCTAGAATTGTGTACATATTGCAATCACAAAACCTGTTACAATGGATTACAGTTTGCCTTCTAGGCTGTGAATTCCTCTAGACAAAGCATTAAACTATTTATTCTTTCATTCTTAAGGTTTACCACAGTCTGATACACATTAAGAACTCCATAAATATCTGTTTAATAATTGAGTACATGAAGTATTTTTATTAACATAACCATTTATTTAGTCATTCCACTTATTGATTGCAAGGATTCATTAATTCATTCATTAAGGAAGTGATGGTCCCAATGTTTGTGTTCCTCCAAAATTTATATGTTGAAATTTTAACCCCCAAGGGTTTGGTATTACAAGGTGAAGCGTTTGGGGATTAGGTCGTGAGGCTGCCTGTTCTATCATGGGAAGACACAGAAAGACCTAGTTTATGGTATTTTGTTGTAGCAGCCCAAATGGACTAAGACAAAGTACCTATTGAAGGCCAATTATATGTTGAGCATGGAAATTTGTACCAGATGTTCCTTTGAAAAAAGGCTCAGACAAAAATACAGACACCCATGTCAAGTCTCAGACAGCCTCACAATAACATACATATAACATTTCTGAAGGCATATTTGGCACCTCAGCTAGACACATCTCAGAAGATTAATGACAATAAGAAAAGTAAGAGTTTAATGTCACACCAACATCTATTGTTTTTGGTTTTTTTTTGACTTTTTAATTACAGATGTGGTGAAAAGGGAACACGTTTACACTGCTGGTGGGAATGTAAATTAGTACAACCACTATGGAAAACAGTATGGAGATTCCTTAAAGAACTAAAAGTAGACCTACCATTCAATCCAGCAAACCTACTACTGGTTATCTACCCAAAGCAAAAGAAGTCATTATATGAAAAGGACATTGCACATGCATATTTATAGCAGCACAATTCACAAGTGAAAGGATATGGAACCATCCTAAGTGCCCATCAACCAACAAGTGGATACAGAAAATGTGGTATATATACACCATGAAATATTACTCAGCCATAAAAAAGAATGAAATAATGCCTTTTGCAGCAACTTGGATAGAACTGGAGGCCATTATTTCAAGTGAAGTAACTTAAGAATGGAAAACCAAATACCGTATGTTCTCACTTATAAGTGGTAGTTAATCTATGAGGAAGCAAAAACATACAGAGCAATATATTGGACTACGGGCACTTGTGGGAGAGGTTGGGAAGGCAGTGAGAAATACTGGTGGTGCACACTGGGTGTAGTGTACACTGTTCAGGTGATGGGTGCATGAAAATCTCAGAGTTCACTACTAAAAATCTCATTCGTGTAACCAAAAACCACATGTACTCCAAAACCTACTGAAATTAAAAAAAATAAAAAATATAGGAAATGAAACAAAAAAATAGTTTAATGCCCAATTACTGGGAATATAATAGTAGTATATTGCCAAGTATATTTGCCAAGTACCTTCTGCATATGTACACACACAGACTGAAAACACAAATATGATGTTCAACAAATGCAGTTGATTATGAAATGAGGAGGTTGAAAAAAGCTGGCACACTTTGGGGGATTGCAAACATTGGCAATGGGCAAAGTCCTATAGAGGGCATTTTGAAACCTTCAACACAGCCATTCCAGTATTTGGAGTTTATGCAAAAAAAAAATTTGCTGAAAAAACATGCTTTATAAAAAATTTTGTAAAGCAGTATTAACTATGGGTAAATACTGAACACAATTGCAATGTCTCTCTACAAAGATAATTTACCTAAATAATGATCTATAATTATTTTACTACATTAAACTCATTAATGTGAAAACTATGATATTATATTGACATATGAGAGAGTATTAAAATGAATATAAAGAAGGTCAGAAAAGATAAGACATAAATTTTAATTAGATATGTAGTCGTTTGTATGTCCCTTTATATATATTATATATATAAAGCAAAACTTTAGAAGGAAATACTAAATAATTTTCTGGTCTGTTACAATACTCTAAAATCTGTAATATAGATTAGATTCTTAAAATTATATTCTTATGGTTTTAAATTTATCATTAATTTTCTTTGTATTCTAGTCCCTATACTACAATCTGTGTACTCCCTTTGTGACTTTATGCAGGATACTTAATTTCCCTAAATATCAGTTTTCCAAGGAAAAATCTAACTACCTTAAACATTTAGCAGAGGACAATGTAAAAGTTCCATAGTATGTGTACATCTTGAATTGAGCAAATGTCACCTAAACCAGTATACTCTTTTCCAAGGGCAGTCACCCACCTACCAATGGCAAGCTCCCAAGTCTCTTCACATTTATTTATCAATTCAAAGCAAAACCGGGCTGTATTCAGTCAAAAATTTTTCACAGGTCTAGCATACTTCCCTGTATACAGTAGGTGTCTGATACAGGTTTTTCAAAAGCTTCCTTTTCTCCCAGTATAATTCTCAGCTTAAATGGGAATTCTTTAATAAATTCTTATTTACTGATGAGAATTCATGAATGCAAAGAAGGGAACAACAGATGCTGGGGCCTACTTGAGGATGGAGGGTGGGAAGAGGGAGAGAAACAGAAAAAAATGGCTACTGAGTACCAGGGTAATTACCTGCGTATGAAATAATCTGTACAACAAACACCCATGACACAAGTTTACCTATATAGCAAACCTGCACATGTACACCCAAACCTAAAATAAAAGTTTTTTAAAAGGAATTTTTATTTACATCCAACAGGAGTACTTTGATTTATTCTACTTCAGTGGGAGAGCAAAAGGAGATGAGGAGTCCCAGAGCAATAAGTCTCCTTTTTTCTCACCTATCAAGCTCTCTTCTCATGCACCCTCTGCAGAGGTCAAAGGAAAGAAAAGGGGCAGCAGACTATTCCAGAAGATGAAATGTACACTCTGAGTATAGTGGTCTTAAAGGATTTGCTTTGATTTGTTTTCTGCAGAGACTACTGAGCTCATGTTTTTAAGAGAACACATACACCAAGCTCAGAAAACTTCCGGCAGCCGAATGTGAGATTAAGCACCTCCCTCTGTGTCCCACATTCTGGGAGATGGCTCTGCAACATCAACAGCTTGGCAAGGTGCGTTTTGAGGCTCTTTGTCTGGAAGGCTGAACTGCTTTCTACTTCCAAAGGTCCTAACTTTAATCAGAAACTCTGAGCTGTGAAACCAACAGGTCAAGAGCTGGGATGTGGATGGGTCTCTAAGGCAATATCAATTTTCTTCCCTCTGCTTTTATAGGCACCTGCAGCAGAAGCAAAAATCAGCTATTGTTAAGATTTGATGTTTAGAACTGCAACTCTTTTCTTAAACATTGGTTAAGTATCTACTTAGAGAGACTAAAAAATTGAGGATTCTCAACCTTTAGAATAAACTCAATGAACTCCAAGCAGAAATAAACAAAAAGAGGGTGTGCAGCCTAGGAGTTCCAAGCCAGGATCTATGGACAGCATTCAAGTGGAAGAGGAGTCCATACCTTCAGAGCACTGAGTGGGAGCATGGCTGCAAGCATGAGGAAGTACA
Source organism: Pan paniscus (assembly GCF_029289425.2). Classification (NCBI taxonomy): domain Eukaryota; kingdom Metazoa; phylum Chordata; class Mammalia; order Primates; family Hominidae; genus Pan; species Pan paniscus. Next base: position 59,932,675 of record NC_073258.2, read on the forward strand.
GAGGAGACATCAGGCTAACAGCCTATCTACCAGCCATTACACTTAAGCACCATCTGCTAGATTACAGCCCAAACTAGAATACCAAATATACTTTGCTAATATACCCCTCTGTGAAACCAAGGTCAAGAATTCAGCCTCAAATAAGACCCTGCACAAAGCCTTAGCCTGCTGAAAACATTCAAAATTGAAACCAACTGATTACACTCAAATTATGCCACAGGTAAAGGAACTTTAGCCCACAAAAATGAGAAAAAAAATCAGTGCAAGAACTCTGGCAACTCTAAAAGCCAGAGTTCCTTTTTACTTTTAAATGATGACACTAGATCCCCATCAATGATTCTTAAGCAGAATAAAATAAATGGCTGACTCCAGGCACGGTGGCTCATGCCTGTAATCCCAGCATTTTGGGAGGCTGAAGTGGATAGATTGCTTAAGACTAGGAGTTCAAGACCAGCCTGGCCAATATGACAAAACTCCTCTCTACAAAAAATACAAAAATTAGCCAGGTATGTTGTCATATGCCTGTAATCCCAGCTTTTTGGGAGGCTGAGGCACAAGAATTGCTTGAACCCAGGAGGCAAAGGTTGCAGTGAGTTGAGATTGCACCATTGCACCTGACAGAGCAAGACTCTGAAATGGTTAGGCTTTCTGTCCCCACCCAAATCTTATCTTGAATTGTAATCTCCATAATCCCAGTAATCCCCACGTGTCAAGGGAGGGACAAGGTGGAGGTAATTGATTCATGGGGGTGGTTTCCCCCACACTGTTCTCATGATAGTGAGTTCTCATTAGTTCTGATGGTTTTATAAAGGACTCTTGCCCCTTCACTCAGCATTTTTCCTTCCTGCTACCTTGTGAAGAAGGTGCCTTGCTTCCCCTTCACCTCCCACCATGATTGCAAGTTTCCTGACACCTCCCCAGTGATGCTGAACTGTGAGTCAATTAAACCTCTTTCTTTTATAAATTACCAATTCTCAGGCAGTTCTTTATAGCAGTATGAAAATGGACTAATACACTGTCTCAAAAAAAATGAAAGAAAGAAATGGCTAAAATCACACACATAGAATTTACAATCTACATGGCAATGAAGATCATTGAGATTCAGGAGAAAGTTGAAACCTGATCCAAGGAATCTAAGGAATCCAGTAAAAGAATTCAAGAAATAAAAAATAAAATAGGCATTTTAAGAGAAAAACAATTGATCCGATAGAGCTGAAAAACACTACAAGAATGCACATGTACCCTAAAACTTAAAGTATAATAAAAAATAAAATAAAATAAGAATTTCATAATATAATTGGAAGTATTAATAGCAGAATTGACCAAGCTGAGGAAAGAATCTCAGAGCTCAAAGTGAAGAAAGAACTAATGAAATCAATTATAACCTAATAGTAGTGGTAATAGAAATTTTAAAATCCTCTGAAAGTTGCTGCAAAGTGTGACCCCCCACCTTACACTCAAGTTAAAAGGGATTATTAAGAGCCTGTCTTCTCTCTGTGGATAGTGGACCATATCTATGCTCCCCAACTCCACATTCCTCAAAGTTTATTACAGGCCCAGTGAGTTCCTGCATGATTGCAGGGTCACAAGACTGATAAGTTTAGGTTGCAAGTCATGTCTTTCTCAAAATGTAAGAAACAGTGCAACGCCACTTTTGTTTCTTGCTTCTGTAACTCGCTTCTTACCTCATATAATTCCTGCCTTAAAATGTTTAAAAGTAGGAAAAGCCCTTTGTTTGGGGCTCAGACTTTCTGGACATATGTCCAGCTGGGCCAGTGATGACCTTAATAGACTCTCCTGAACCTTTTATGGTCTCTCCAGTCTTTGATTGTCCTGTAACATCTCTGGGGGCTTATCCGGGATTGGAGATGGCAGAGTTTCTGTCTTCTTTGCCTGTGGGCTAGAGCCCCAGGATGTGGGAGATCTGGGGTCCTTGGCACCGCTGGGAGAGTTTCAGCCTAGAAGGAGAATGGCCCTCCCGCATTCCAGAGCCTTCCCCTGACAGCACCAAAGGAACCAGTGGAAAGGGTTGCAGGACAGTCACAGGAGCAGTGCACAGACATCTGAACCATGGTAAGGTTTGGGCCCTAAGGCAAGACCTATCCCAAAAGGATGAAAGGGGAGCCTGATCACCTCCCAGGGCGTGATGACTAGTCTGACCCACGAGGGTTGGGAAAAACAGGAGAGGCCTGTTGACTCAGACGAATCTCACACCCTAACTGACACCAGACGTGGGTGGGGCTCGTGAGTCAGTCAAAAAGGAAAACTGGTTTGGGACGGGGGAGGTATGTGAAAGTGTGTGAAAGAGATCGTCTTGGGAGAGACCAATGCAGGGCATGATGTGGGGAGGGACAGATCTCTTAGTGCGGACTGTGTGCTCCAAAGCAATTGTGGGAAAAACCAGACCTAGGATACTGCATAAAGCCCATAAGACCAACTCCAGGGATGCAGCTAACTGTGACAGGAATTAAGGCACACTCCTGGCTAAGCAGTGTCTGAACCTCTCGCAACAGGACCCAGTCTGGTGGATGCAAGAGTGAAAGTGAGAGTGAAAGCGTGCCATGAGGGAGGAAACGGGAGGAAAAGCATCAAAGCCTACTCCACTGGAGTGCATGCTGAAAAACTTTTAAAAAGGTTTTAATGGTGATTATGGGGTTAAGCTAACTCCACAAAAACTGAGAACGCTTTGTAAGATAGACTGGCCATCTTTTAATGTAGGGTGGCCCCACCTGAAGAGTTAGAAAGTCCACCCCCTTATGCACCAATTTATTCATCCCTGGCAAGGCTTAGACAGGAGGCTGCTCTGGCTGCCTCCGGAGGCTCAGACTCAGAAGAAAGCACTCCTCAGGCAATACCATGCAGAGAGGACCCAGAGCCAAAAAGCCAAGGGAGGAATTCCAGGGGGATGAGGTCAGCCACCTTAGCTCAGGCCATGCCTGAGCAATGCAGATGCCCCTCCAAGAAACATGGGGACAAATTTATTTGAATGCACAGAATGAAGTCGAAGGGGGAGAATGGCTCTTCTTTTATCAGCCCTTCTCTACTACTGATCTCTTAAATTGGAGGCAACATACTCCCTCCTATGCAGAGAAGCCTCAGGCTCTTATAGATCTAATGCAGTCCATTTTCCTAACTCACAATCCTACCTGGGCTGATTGCAAAGAACTTCTTCTGTCATTGTTTAATACAGAAGAGCACCATAGAGTTATACAAGCTGCTCTCCAGTGGCTGGAGGACAATGAGCCTGCAGGCACAGGAGATATCAGGCACTATGCACAACAAGCACTCCCAATAGAGGCTAACCCAGGCTGGGACCTTAACCAAGCTCAAGGGCTACAAAGTTTGCAGCAGTATTGAGAGGTACTCCTACATGGAATAAAGGCTGGAGGGAAAAAGGCCACCAATATCAGAAATGTCTCAAGAGGTCTGCCAGAAGTCAGATGAAAGTCCCAGTGAATTTTGTGAGAGGCTCTGCAAGGCTTACCAGCTTTATATGCCATTTGACCCTCAGGCTGCTGAAAAACAGTGCCTGGTAAATAGGGCATTTGTAGGTCAGGCCCAGGGAAATATCAGACATAAATTGCAGAAGTTAGAAGCTCTGCAGGTGTGAGTGCTACTCAGCTTATTGAAGTGGCTACCAAGGTGTACATTAACCAAGATCAGGAGACAAAGAAGGAAGCTAATCAGAAGCTTAAGGAAAGGCAGATTTGCTAGCAGCAGCCCTAATGGGAAGGGAAGCTGACTTTTCAAAGAGGCATTGGTGGGGTGGTGAAAGAGGCCAGTATGGACAGGGATTTAAGAGCTGGCTGAGGCTAGAAAAAGATTAATGTGTATGGTGCAAAAGGAAAGGACACTGAGAGGATGAATGTCAAGAGACTAAGGAAAATGGTCAGAATCATCGTATAAGAAAGCCACTGGCCAAGGGCTACTGCACCTGGGAAAAACCGAAAACCTTCTGCACCTGCTGTGGAAGGCAAGCTACAAAGTGTCAGGAAAAAGCCTCAAATCTGCTTTAAAAGTTTCCAGTATTTAGGCTTCTATGTAAACCAAGGGAAAAGATGGCTTGGTGGAGAATGAAAGCAGGCTGTTTGTGCACTTCCTACTCCAACCACCCAGCACCAGATAAGAAAGTTCCTAGAGACAGCAGGGTTCTGCCACATTTGGACCCTAAGTTTCTTGCTCATGGCTAAGCCATTATATGAAGCCACAAAGTGGAGGGAAAGGAACCCCTCCTGTGGGGAAAAGAGCAGGTCATGGCCTTCAAATAAATCAAGAAGGCTTTGATCCAGGCCCCGGCATTAGGACTGCCAGACACACAAAGCCTTTTTACTGTATGTCCATGCAAGAAAAGGAATAGCTACAGGTGACTTTTGGTACAAACACTAGGATCATGGTATCTGCCCGTGGCATATTTGTCCAAGTGACTAGACTTGGTGGCTATGGGATGGCCACCTGTTTCAAGGCATTGGCAGCCACTGCCACATGTTAGCAGAAGATGCTAACAAGCTCACATTTGGACAAAGGTTAATAATTTGGGTGCCTCACACGGTCATCACCCTGATGGAGCAGAGGGGGCATCGCTGGTTTTCTAACCCTAGGATGTAAAAATATCAAGGGCTATTGTGTGAAAACCCCTACAGAACCCTGGAGACTGTGAACACTCTAAATCCAGCCATACTGCTGCCAGTAGAATGGGTGGAGCATGGAAAGCCCCCATTGTGAGGCCCAGGGTATCACTGTTGTGTGGAAACAGTGGATGAGGTTTTCTCAAGCCGAAAAGACTTAAAGGACCGACCCTTAAGAGACTCAGATGTTGAATACTTTACTGATGAAAGCAGTTTCATATCTGAAGGTATCAGATGGGCTGGATATGCAGTGGTAACACTGAATTCAGTAGCTGCAGGCCTCCCTCTGCCAGTCAGAACTTTGGCCCAAAGAGCTGAGCTAATAGCTCTCACTAGAGCACTGCTCTTGGCCAAAGGAAAGTCAGTAAACATCTATACTGTCTCAAGGTATGGTTTTGCCACTTTGCCTGTTCATGGAGCCATATATAAGGAAAGAGCATTATTAACTACTGAAGGAAAGGAAATCAAAAATAAAAAGAAAATAGAGCAGCTCTTAGAAGCTATATGGGCTCCAAAAGAAGTAGCAGTCATCCATTGCAAAATGCATAAAACAGTAGGAGGTGACGAGATTAGAGGAAATGGAAAGGCAGATAGAGAAGCCAAAAGAACTGCAATGGCAAAGGTAACTAAGAAGGAAGAGAAAACACTTACCATGCCCTTACTGGAGCTTCCACTTACAGAACCCCCTAACTACTCCTCTAATGAAAAGGCTTAGTTTGAGAGGAGAGTGGAAGTTACCAGAAAGGAGGTTGGTGGAAGTTCTCAGATGGGAGGCTTGCCATCCCAGAAGCAATAGCCCTCTGGTTCATAAAGCAGTTTTATCAAGGAACACATATGGGAAAAATTGCATTAGAAACTCTTGTAGGATGGCATTTCTACGTGCCACACCTAACTGCCATCACTGGAGCTGTTTCTGAGCAATTCTTGGCTGGTGCCCAAAACAATCCATGGCAGGGGCCAACACGGCCCCCAAGGATTCAAGAAACTGGAGCTACACCCTGTGAAAACCTGCTTGTGGATTTTACCAAGCTGTCTCAAGCCAGAGGCTACCGGTACATGCTAGTATTTGTCTGCACTTTCTTATCAGACAATGGCTCAGCATTTGTGGCAGAAATAGTACAACAGCTAACGCAGATGTTAAAAATCAAATGGAAACTGCATACCGCTTATTGCCAACAGAGTTATGGAAAAGTTGAAAGAATGAACTGGACACTGAAACAGCTGTTAAAGAAGTTTTGCAAAGAAACTCATCTAAAGTGGGATCAGGTGCTGCCTATGGTCCTTCTCTGAGTCAGGGGCACCCCTATTAAATTAACTGGGTATTCACCCTATGAAATAGTGTTCAGCTGACCCCAATCATAACTCTGATAAAAGGGGATTTTACAAAATTGGGGAATTAACCTTAAGAAGGCAAATGCAAGCCATAGGTGAGGCAATGCAGGAAATACAAGGTTGGGTTAGAGAAAGAATACCTGTTAGCCTCACAGATGCAGTCCATCCCTTCCAACCTGGAGACTCTGTCTGGATCAAACGATGGAACCCAACCAGTTTTGGGCCTTTATGGGATGGTCCCCATATTGTGATCTTGCCTACCCCCGCTGCTGTTAAAGTTGCAGGTATCATACCTTGGGTTCTTCATAGCCAGCTGAAACCAACAGCAGTCACTGCCCAGGACCAGTGGACCAGTCAACAATACCCAGACCACCCAACACGGCTGATCCTACAGTGAAATCAAGCCACTGCTGACAAGAACAACTGAACAACTGCCCTGCTCCAACCACACCAGAGGCTGGGTCAGTCCATGCATGGCTGAAGCTTAAGGAAACATCGAGCCCTGTTCTAGTCACACAACTGGAAGCTGACTAGTCTATGCATGACTGAAGCCTGAGAAAGTCAATGATAGATAAGTAAATGTGGGTTGAATTTACAAACATAGTTATACTCTTACTTGTACTGACTATTTTGCTGTCATGTTATCTTTGCAAATGCTGCCAAGCTTGTTGCCCAGAGGGGTGCCCATGCATAGTATAAGTTTAATCATATTAGTAATACTAAAGCCACTGACACTTTCACCTATGGTTATAAATGGGGACCAAAATGACTGTCATCACTGTATGATAGAAGCCTGGTCCGGAAAAGGTGTGACTAAAACTCTGTTATATCAGACCTACTATGAGTGTACAGGGACTCATACAGGAACTTGTGTCTATAACCAGACTTGTTACTCAGTCTGTGATCCTGGAAACAGGCAACCCTAAGTATGTTATGACCCAGAGTTCTTGCCCTATGATTTCTCATTTGAAGTCCAAATTGGCAAATCCCTAATGACATCATATACAAACCCCACAGAAACCGGGGTCAATAAACTTGTAAACAAAACAGAAGTATTCCCTTACTTGCATAAAGGGCCTGTCTCCATATATTTTGATGCCTGCCAAGCTGATGTATGTGGAGGTACTAATATAGAAGATCAATGGCCCTGGAAGCCAGAGAACTGATGCCACAGGACAGTTTTACCTTGCCTGAATTTGAGGAACACCTGCAGGATTATATTGGATCTGTGGAACAAAAGCTTATCGATTGCTATCTGATAAATGGACAGGGGTGAGTGTATTAGGAACAATAAGGCTATCCTTTTTCCTACTCCCACTGCAGCAAGGGAAAAAATCTAAGGTATCTGGTCTACGATGAAGGCAGAAAAAGAGTCTGAAGAAATGTGTTTACAAAAATAAGTACTTGGAAAAAATAAATACTACCATTAAAAAGGACATTGAAATAGGGAGCTGGAAAGACAATGAATGGCCCCTTGAAAGAATTAACAAATACTATGTACCAGCCACCTGGGCACAAAATGAGTCATGGAGATACCATACTCCTATTTATATGTTAAATTGCATCACAAGGTTGCAAGCAGTTCTGGAAATTATAGTCATTGAAACAGCCTGAGCCTTAGACTTGCTAGCCATACAGGCGACCCAGATGAGAGATGCCATTTATCAGAACAGGTTAGCCCTGGATTATCTTTTAGCTTCAGAAGGAGGAGTTTGTGGAAAACTTAATTTAACGAATTTCTTTTTACAAATTGATGACAATGGAAAAGCTGTCGTGAAAATCACTGCCAGGATGCTAAAGTTAGCTCATGTTCTGGCCCAGATGTGGTCTGGTTGGAACCCGAGTTAACTCTTTGGAGGATGGTTTTCATGGTTTGGAGGCTTTAAAACTTTAATAATAGGCTTTGTGGCCATAATAGGTGTATGCCTCCTGCTTTCTTGTCTCCTGCCACTTCTCATCAGAAGCATCCAATCCACCATAGAAGCAATAGTAGCCAGACATACCACCACATGAATAGTGGCTCTACAAAAGTACCAACCAGTATCCCAAGATGAGTATGTACCCACTCAAGAAAAAATAGCTAACTGTGGTTCTCTTTACTAATCTACATTTGTGTCATGCACCAAAAGGGGGGAATGAAGAAGGAATTAATGAAATCAACTATAACCTAATAGTAGTAGTAATAGAAGTTTTTAAATCCTCTTAAAGTTGCTGCAAAGTGTGACCTCCCCTTACACTCAAGTTACAAGGGAATATTAACAGCCTGTCTTCTCTCTGTGGACAGCGGACCTTATCTATGCTCCCCAACTCCACATTCTTCAAAGTTTATTACAGGCCCAGCGAGTTCCTGCACGACTGCAGGGTCACAAGACCGATAAGTTTAGGTTGCAAGTCATGTCTTTCTCAAAATGTAAGAAATGTTGCAATGCCGCCGTTGTTTCTTGCTTCTGTAACTTGCTTCCTGCTTCACGTAGTTCTCGCCTTAAGATATTTAAAAGTAGTGAAAGCTCTTTCTTCGGGGCTCAGGCTTTCTGGACACATGTCCGTCTGGGCTGGTGATCACCTTAATAGACTCTCCTGAACATTTATTGATCTCTTTGGTCTTTGATTGTCTCACAACAAAGATTGGTTCTTTGATTTAACTTCGTCAGACAAAAATAAAAAAGAATGAACAAAACCTTGAGATATATGGGATTATATAAAGAGACCAAACCTATGACTCATTGGCATCCCTAAAAAAGAGAGTAAGCAAGTTGCAAAACATTGTCCATCAAAATCTCCTCAACCTAGTTAAACGGGTTGACAAACAAATTTAGGAAATTCACAGAACCCCTGCAAGATACTATACGAGATGATCATCCTTGAGACACATAGTCATCAGATTATCCAAGGTCAATGCAAAAGAAAAAATATTAAAGGCAGCTAAAGAGAAGGGGCATGTCACCTACCCACAAGGGGAACATCATCATGCCAGCAGAAAACTTTTCAGCAGAAACTCTACAAGGCAGAAGAGATTGGGGGCCTATATTCAGCATTCTTGAAGAAAAGAAATTCCAATCAAGAAGTTCCTATACAGCTATACTAAATTTCATGAGCAAAAGAGGAATAAAATGCTTTCCAGACAAGCAAATGTTAAGGGAATTTATTACCAGACCTGACTTAAAAGGAGTCCTTAAGGGAGCACTACACATAGAATCAAAAGACCATTACTGGCCACTGCAAAAACGCACTGAAGTACACAGCCCATTGACACTATAAAGGAACTACACAATCAAGCCTACATAACAACTAGTTAACAACACAATAACAGAATCACATCCACACATATCAGTATTAACCTTGAATATAAACAAGTTAAATGATTCCACTTAAAAGGTGCAGAGTGGCAAATTAGATAAAGAAGACCCAACTATATGCTATCTTCAGGAGATCCATGTCACATACAATGACAATCATAGGCTCAAAGTAAAGGGATGGAAGAAGATCTATCAAGCAAACAGAAAACAAAAAAAGGGTTACTATTCTTATCTCAAAGTACATTTTAAACAAACCATGATCAAAAGGATAAAGAAGGACATTACATCATGATAAAGGCTTCAATTCAACAAGAAGACTTAAATAGTATACATATTACATATTATTTATTATTTAAATATATTTAATATTATATACTAAATATTATATATAGATGTATATCTATTCTATATATATATATATATATATATATATATATATATATATATATATAACACTGGAGCACCCAGATTTATGAAACAAGTTCTTAGAGACCTGTGAAGAAACTTAGATAACCACAAAATAATAGTGGGAGATTTCAACACCCCACTGACAGTGTTAGACAAATAATTGAGGCAGAAAGCTAACAAGAATATTCAGAATCTAAATTCAATGGTTGACAAAATAGACTTCACAGACATCTACAGAACATACCACTTACCACTCCAAACAAGAGAATATACATTCTCCTACTCTGCACATGGCACATACTCTAAAATCAACCACATTCTCAGCCATAAAGCAATTCTCAACAAATTCAAAAATAACAAAATCATACCAACCACAGTATTAGATCACAGCACAATAAAAATAGAAGTCAATACCAATGAGATATCTCAAAACCATGTATTTAAATGCAAATTAAATAACCTGCTCCTGAATGACTTTTGGGTAAACAATAAAATTTAGGCATAAAGCAATTTTTTTGAAACTAATGAAAACAAAGATACAACATACCAGAATCTCTGAGATATAGAGAAAGCAGTGGTAAGCGAAATGTTCATAGCACTAATTATCCACATCAAAAAGTCAGAAATGTCTCAAAATAACAGCCTAACATCACACCCAGAGGAACTAGAAAAACAAGGGCAAACCAAACCAAAAGCTAGCAGAAGAAAAGAAATGAACAAAATCCAAGCTGAACTGAACAAAATTGAGATGTGAACAAAACATACAAAAAGATCAGTAAAACAAAAAGTTGGTTCATTGAAAAAATAATAAGATTGATACACCACTATCTAGGATAATAAAAAAAGAGATAAGATCCAAATAAATGCAAGCAGAAATGATGAAGGAGGACATTAGCACTGCTCCCATAGAAACACAAAAACACTCATAGACTATTATGAACACTTCTATGCATACAGACTAGAAAACATAAAGAAAAAAAAGATAAATTCCTGGAAACATACAACCTCCCAAGATTGAATTAGAAAGAAGTTGAAACCCTGAACCAAACATTAACAAGTTCCAAAACTGAATCAGTAATAAAAAATCTACTGCATTAGTCTGTTCTCATGCTGCTAATAAAGACATACCCAAAACTGGGTAATTTATAAAGAAATTGAGGTCTAATGGACTCACAGTTTCACATGGCTGAGAGGCCTCACAATCATGGCAGAAAGTGAAGGAGGAGAAAAAAACACGTCTTACATGGTGGCAGACATGAGTGCATGTGCAGAAGAACTGTCCTGTATAAAACCATCCCATATCATGAGACTTATTGACTACCATGAGAACATACATAAGAAACCCACTGCCATGATTCAATTACCTCCTACCAGGTCCCTCCCAGGACAAATCAGGATTATGGGAGCTACAAATCAAGATGAGATTTGGGTGGGTACACAGCCAAACCATATTATTCTGCCCCTGGCCCCTCCCAAATCTCATGTCCTCACATTTCAAAACCAATCATGCCTTCCCAACAGTCCCCCAAAGTCTTAACTCATTTCAGCATTAACTCAAAGTCTGCCGTCCAAAGTCTCATCTGAGACAAGGCAAGAACTTTCTGCCTATGAGCCTATAAAATTGCAAGCAAGTTATTTTCTTTCTACGTACAATGGGGACTACAGGCATTGGTTAAACACACCCATTCAAAATGGCAGAAATTGGCCAAAACAAAGGGCCTCAGGCCTCATGCAAGTTCAAAATCCAATAGGGTACTCATTAAACCTTCAAGTTCCAAAATGATCTTCTTTGACACCATGTCTCACATCCAGGTCATGCTGATGCAAGAGGTAGGCTCCCATGGCCTTGGGCAGCTCTGACCCTGTGGCTTTGCAGGGTACAGCTCCCTATCTGCCTCCTTTTACAGGCTGGAGTTGAGTGTCTGCAGCTTTTCCAGGTGTGGCTGCAAGCTGTCAGTGGACCTACCATTTTGGAGTCGGGAGGACAGTGGCCGTCTTCTCACAGCTCCACTAGGCAGTGCCCCAGTGGGAACTCTGTGTGGGGGCTCCAATCTCACATCTCCTCTGCCCTAGCTAAGGTTCTCTGTGAGGCTGTACCCCTGCAGCACACCTCTGCTTGGACATGCAGGCATTTCCATGAAATCTAGGCAGAGGTTTCTAAACCTCCATCCTTGTCTTCTGTGCACCCACAGGACCAACAACACATGAAAGCTGTTAAGGCTTGGGACTTCCACCCTCTGAAGTCATGGCCCGAGTTGTACATTGGCCCCTTTTAGTCACAGCTGGAGTGGCTGGGATGCAGGGCACCAAGTCCCAAGGCTGCACACAGCAGGGGAGCCATGGACTTGGCCCAGAAACCATTTTCCCTCCTAGGCCTCCGGGCCTGTTATGGGAGGGGCTGCCATGAAGTTCTCTGACATGCGCTGGAGACATTTTCCCCATTGTCTTGGTGATTAACATTTGGCTCCTCATTACTTATGCAAATTTCTGCTGTGGACTTGAATTCTTCCCAGAAAATGGGTTCTTCTTTTCTACTGCATCATCAGATTGCACATTTTTCAAACTTGTATGATCTGCTTCATTTTGAACACTTTGCCACTTAGAAATTTCTTCTGCCAGATACCCTAAATTAACTCTCTCAAGTTTAAAGTTTCACTTATCTCTAGGGCAGGGGAAAATGCTACCAGTTTCTTTGCATAGCAAGAGTGACATTTACTCCAGTTCCCAACAAGTTTCTCATCTCCATCTGATACCACCTCAGCCTGAACTTTATTATCCATATCACTTCAGCATTTTTGTCAAAGCCATTCAACAAGCCTCTAGGAAATTCCAAACTTTATCACTTCTTTTATATTCTTCCACATCCTCTAAATTGTTTCATCCTCTGCCTCTTACCCAGTTCCAAAGTCACTTCCACATTTTCAGGTATCTTTACAGCAGCACTACACTCTACTGCTACCAATTTATTGTATTATTCTGTTTTCATGCTGCTTATAAGGACATACCCAAGACTTGGAAACTTATAAAGAAAAAGAGGTTTCATTGACTTACAATTTTACATGGCTGAGGAGGCCTCACAATTATAGCAGAAGGTGAAGGAGCAAAGGCACCTCTTACATGGTGGCAGGCAAGAGAGCATGTGCAGGAAAACTGCCTTTTAGAAATCAATCAGGTGTCATGACACTTATTCACTCTCATGAGAACAGCACAGGAAAAACCCATCCCCATGATTCAATTACCTCCTACTTGGTCCCTCCCATGACACATGGAAATTATGGGAGCTACAATTCAAGATAAAATTTTGGTAGGGACACAGCAAAACCATATCAACTACCATTCAGAAAAAGCCCTGATTCAGATGGATTAATAGCCAAATTTTACCAGACATATGAAGAAGAGCTATAACAACTTAATTGAAATTATTACTGAAAATTTAGTAGGAGGGACTGCTCCCTAAGTCATTCTATGAGGCCAGCATCATTCTGTAACAAAATCTGGCAGAGACATGACAAAAAAGAAAACTAAAGGCTAATATCCCTGATGAACATAGATGCAAAAATTCTCAACAAAATACTAGCAAACTGAATCCAGCAGCACATCAAAATATAATCCATCACAATCAAGTATGCTTTATCCCTGTGACTCAAAGTTGGTTCAACATATGCAGATCAAAAGACATAATTTATCACATAAACAGACCTAAAAACAAAAACCACATGACTATCTCAATAGACACAATAGACACAAAAGACTGTCAATAAAATTTAACATCCTTCATGTTAAAGACCCTCAACAAACAAGGCATTGAAGGAGCATACTTCTAAATAATAGGAGCTATTTATGACCAACTGACAGCTGAGATCATACTAAATGGGCAAACGCTAGACACATTCCCCTTGAGAACCAGAACAAGACAAGGATGCCCACTCTCACTAATCCTATTCAACATTGTACTGGAATTCCTAGCCAGAGAAATCAGGCCATATAGAAAGAAATAAAAGGAAGCTGGGTGCAGTGGCTTATACTTGCAATCCCAGCACTTTGGGAGGCTGAAGTGGGAGGATCACTTGAGGTCAGGAGTTTGAGACCAGCCTGGTCAACATGGTGAAAGCCCATCTCTCCTGAAAAAATAAAAAATTTAGCTGGACATAGTGTACATCTGTAGTCCTAGCTACTCAGGAGACCGAGGCATAAGAATTACTTGAACCCAGGAGGTGGAGGTTGCAGTGAGCTGAGAATATGCCACCGCACTCCAGCCTGGAGAACAGAGTGAGACTCCATCTCAAAAAAAATTAAAAATTAAAAGAAATAAAAGGGGTCCCAATAGGAAAAGAGGAAGTCAAAATATGTCTCTTTAAATATGATATGATTTTATACCTAGAAAACCCCATAGTCCCTGCACAAAACTTCCTAGAACTGATAAACAACTTCAGCAAAGTTTTAGGATAAAAAAATCAATGTAAAAAAATAAGTAGCATTTTTGAAAACACCAAAAATGTCCAAGCTGACAGCCAAATCGAGAACGCAATTCCATTCACAATAGCCGCAAGAGAACAAAATACCTAGTAATACAGATAACTAGAGAGGTGAAATATCTCTACAATGACAATTACAGAACACTGCTGAAAGAAATCAGAGATGACAAAAAGAACTGCAAAAACATTCCATGATCATGGATAGAAAGAATTAACATTGTTGCCATGGCCATACTGCCCAAAGCAATTTGCAGATTCAATGCTATTTCTATCAAACTACCAATGACACTTTTCACGTGAAGTACCCAGACATATAAGGCAAATGTTGCTAGAGTCAAAGAAAGAGATGGACCTCAATACAAAAAAAGTGTTTGTGGACTTTAGTTACCCAAACTTCAGAATTGAATTGATCATCCAGACAGAAAATCAACAGACACATTTGATTTAACCTGCAATATAGACCAAGTGGACCTAATGGTTATTTGTAGATTATTTTATTTAACACTGCAGAATATACATTCTGCTCATTAGCACATGGAACATCCTCCAGGATAGACTATATGTTAGCCTGCAAAACAAGCATCAACAAATTTTTAAAAATAGAAACAGAGGAACAAAATGGAATAAAACTAGAAATTCATAAAAATAGGGACTTTGAAAAGTATACAAAGACATGAAAATTAAACAACGTGCTCCTGAATGTCATTTGGGTCAATGAAGAAATTAAGATAAAAACAAAAACATTTGTTGAAACGAATGAAAATGGAATCATAACATACCAAAACCTAGGAATACAGCAGAAGTAGTGCTAAGAGGAAAATTTACAGCAACAAACAGTTAGATACAAAAAGCAGAAAGATTTCAAATAAAGAACATGATAATGCACCTTAAAGAATTAGAAAAGCAAGAACAAAGCAAACCCAATAATGTGCAGAATTTTTTTTTAAATCAGTTTAAAAACAATACAAAGAATCACCAAAACAAAAATTTGTGTTTTTTGAAAGGATAAACAAAATTTTAAAACTTTTAGCTGGATTAATTCGAAAAACAGAGAAAAAACCAAATAAATACAATCATAAATTTAAAACGAAGCATAACAACTGGCACCACAGAGTTACAAAGGATTTTAAAGACTACTATATGCCAGTAAGTTGGAAAACCTAGAGTAAATAGATGAATTTCTGGATGTATACAAGCTACCAAGATTAAACCATTAAGATATAGGATACCTGAACATACAGGCAACAAATAACAAGATAGAAGCAGTAATAAAAAGTTTCTCATCAAAGAAAAGACCAGGACCTTATGGATTCACTACTAAGTTCTACCAAAAAAATTTTAAAATACTAATTTTTAAAATTAGTAATACTACTCAAACTATTCTAAAAAATTGATGGGAAAGAAATACTTCTAAACTCATTCTATGAGGCCAGCATTAACCTGATACAAAAACCACATGAAGAAACACACAAAAAAGAAAACTACAGGCCAATATCCTCATTAATATATATTCAAAAATCTTCAACAAAATACTAGCTAACTGAATTCACTGATACATCGACAAGATTATTCACCATGATCAAGAAGGATTTATCCCAGGGGTGCAAGGATGATTTGACATACAGAAATCACTAAAAGTGATACATTACATTAATAGAATCAAGAACATAAGCCACATGATCATTTCAATAGATGCCAAAAAATAAATCAAGTTCAACATTTCTTCATGATAAAAACTCAGCACAATAGGTTTAAAAAGGGACTTCAAAACAGTCCTAGAAATAATGAAATTAAAAGATAAAAATAAAAGTATAAATATCATTTCTCAAAGGTTCTATCAAGTTCAAGACACTTTTATAAGTGATGATGCCAGCCATTTTGTTCACCATAAAAGACTGAGAATTTAACCATGTCAATGCAGTCCTTTTTTACATCATTGACTGAAGAAAAATGGGTGTCCTTTAAAGATTTAAGATTAGGAAACAAAAAGAAGTCAGAAGAAGCCAAATCAGGATTGTAAGGTGGATGCCTAATAATATTTCATCAAAACTCTCAGAAAATTGTCTTTGTTAATAAGAAGCATGAGTAGCAATATTGTTGTGTTGTAGAAGGACTCTCTTTCCTGGGCATTTGTTTTATGCTAAAGCTTTGGCTAACTTTCTTAAAACACTCTCATAACAGGCAGATGTTATGATTCTTTGGCCCTCCAGAAACAGAACAAGCAAAATCCCTTGAGCATCCCCCAAACAATTGCCATAACATTTACCCTTGACCAATCTACGTTTGCTTTGACTGGACTACTTCCCCCTGCTGGTAGCCATTGCTTGATTGTACTTTGTCTTTGGGATTGTACTTGTAAAGCCATGTTTCATCTTCTATTACAGTTCTTTGAAGAAATGCCTCAGGATGTTGATCCCACTTGTTTAAAATTTCCATTGGAAGCTCTGCTGTTGTCTGCAGCTCAACTGGGAGCAATAATTTTGGCATCCTTGAAGAGAAAAATTTACTCAACTGTAATTTTTCAGTCAGAATCATGAAAGTTGAATCAATTGAGATGTCTATGGTGTTGGCTACTGTTTCTGCTGTGAATTGTTGGTCCTTTTTAGTTCAGGCATGAACAAGATTACTTTTTCCTCACAAATTTATGTGGATGGTCTGCCAGTGTGGGATTCATCTTTTACATCATCTAATACCTTCTTAAAACAAGTTACCCATTTATAAACTGCTAATTTTGGGACATCATTATTCTATAAACTTTTCATAAAGCATGAATGATTTCATCATTCTTCCACTCAAGCATCATTTTAAATTTGGTTTTTGTTTTTGCTTCAAATTTACCAAAGTGCATGTTGCTCTGATAGGGGCTGTTTCCAAACTGATGTTTCATCCTACTTAGTGCGTCAAAGTAGATCCTTTTCATACATGTTATAACAAGTTAGTGTAAGTTGATTTTAGTGCCAAGAAAATGTAAGTTCCATGCTTACTTTTTGTTATGTTATGTTTTGTTTTTGAGACAAGGTCTCTCTCTGTCACCCAGGCTGGAGGGCAGTGGCGTGATCACAGTTTACTGCAGCCTCAACCTCCTGGGCTTAAGCAATCCTCCCACTTCAGCCTCCCAAGCAACTGGGGCTACAGGTGCGCACAACCATGCTCAGCTAATTTTCGTATTTTTAGTTCAGATGGGGTTTGTCCATGTTACCTAGGCTGGTCTTGAACTCCCGGGCTCAAGCAATCCTCCAGCCTCAGCTTCCCAAAGTGGGCCACCATACCTGGCCCTGTCATAGTTTTTGTTTTGTTTTGTTTTGTTTTGTTTTTGTATATATAACATGCATTTTCTGTGAACTTTTTTGAAGCCCTCCAGTAGAAGGAACAGTGGAGGCAACGTATGACAAGCGCAGAGCTAGCATAATCCTGAATAGAAAAAGATTGAAAACCTTTTCTCTAATATCAGGAACCAGACAAGAATGCTACTTTTACCACTTTTTATTTAGCATAGTATAGGAAGTCCCAGCCAGAGCAATTAGGCAAGAAAAAGAAATAAAAGAGGTGGTTTATTGTTGTTGTTTTTTCCCCCAACATGGTGAATTAGAAGTTTCTAGCACGCCTCAGCCACTTGGTAATAACAAGATAGTGAATAAAGATAAACTGTGAGCTTTAATTCAAGAAGGAATGTGGGACTCCACCAGAATTATGAAGAACACCCCAGATCCTGGAGAGAAGAATGTGGGTGAACAGCCCTTGTTGTGGTGTCCAGCTGAGAAAAGTGAGTAAAGCTTTAGGACATGAGAGAGGTAGAGAGCTTCCTTCTGTGACTCACTACTCTACTGGGACCAAGCAACCCAGGCTGAGGGAAAGCACTTTATTTCTCCCAAGCCCTGGAGATAACTTGGGGAGAAGCTTAGACACAGAGTGAAAGAGACACCAAGAAAAGCTACAGGATTTTTCTCAGACCCTGGACAAAGAGCAGGATGTCATTTTTAACATGGGCGCTTATAAAGTCAGCCATTCTTTGGTGACTCAGCAGTATAGCCACACAGGCATTTTCATTTCTGTCCAGAGATTTAAGAGCCTGCTCTGGAGTGGGTTAGAGGCCTCTACAGCCAGAACTGTGAAAAGTGCCTTAGCAGTAGGCCCTGGAGTTGTGTTCTTCCCCATTGCAGGCCTGGTTTCGCAGGAGAGCTGTCTCATCTGCAGTTTTTCTTGGGTGATGAGATTTGCAGCCAGGGCCAGCTTGGTGACCTGGTGCTGGTCAGCATTTGTCATTCTTTGGTGTCCCAGTCTACTGCCCTGAGATCATGGTGCAGTGAGGCCCTTGCCACTCCATCCCCAGGCAGAAATCTAGGCATTCAGAGCCCCTGTGTTGTGGTCAATACTGAGTGTCAATTTGATTGGATCAAAGGATAGAAAGTATTGATCCTGGGTGTGTCTGTAAGGGTGTTGCCAAAGGAGATTAACATTTGAGTCAGTGGGCTGGGAAATGTAAGAAAGGCAGACCCACCCTTAATGTGGGTGGGCACCTTCTAACCAGCTGCCAGCATGGCCAGGATAAAGCAGCCAGAGAAAAGTGAAGAGGTTAGCCTGGCCTAGCCTCCCAGCCTACATCTTTCTCCTGTGCTGGACCCTTCCTGTCCTCAAACAATGGACTCCAAGTTCTTCAGTTTTGGGACTCGAACTGGCTTTTTCTTGCTCCTCAGCTTGCAGATGGCGTATTGTGGGACCTTGTGATCATGTAATTAATACTTAATAAACTACTCATTATAAATATAAAGAACAGGTTAT
This sequence comes from Pan paniscus, assembly GCF_029289425.2. Classification (NCBI taxonomy): domain Eukaryota; kingdom Metazoa; phylum Chordata; class Mammalia; order Primates; family Hominidae; genus Pan; species Pan paniscus. The sequence continues at coordinate 59,951,590 of NC_073258.2, forward strand.
TAATTATATAGTCAATATATATAGTATAGAGTTTATTATATATAAAATACTATATATATAATTGGATATATATATCTCCAATTAGTTCTATCTATATAGAGAACCCAAATACAACCTGATTGCATGGACCCACAGCCTGAGCCACCACACTCTTCATGAATATAGATCGTGGGTCAATGGGGTTATTTCTGCTCCACACTCAGGCAGATCTCCAGGAATTCAAAACACCTCCTTGCCTGAATCAGCAGCCTGAGTCAGCCAACTCTTTCTGTGCATAGATCATGGTACAGTGGGTCCCTCTTTCCTGTACATGTAAACAGATCTTTAGGCATTTGGATCACCCACTGACATGGAGCCTGAGTCATCACCTTTCTGTGAAGAGATCTGGGTGCAGGAGGGCCCTCTCTATGCCGTGCTCAGGGAGATCTCCAGACATTTGGAGCACCTGCTCACCCATAACAGAAGTCTGAGTCAGCCTACTCCTCCTGTGCAGACAGCCTGGTGCATGGAGGCCCTCTCCACTCCTTGCCCAGGCAGATCTTCAGGCATTTGGAGCACCTACTTGCATGGACTAGCAGCTGGAATTTCCCTACCCTCCTTGTGTGGAGAACTGGGGTTGAAAGTGTTTCCTAGCTCCACATCCAGGCACAACTTTTGGGTGCTTAGTGGCTGCCCACTGAAGTCTCTCTTGATGCTGGTACTCTTGTCTGCAATTGGAGGACCTGTAGGTAGACCAAGATGGTCAGGCCCTACTCACCTTGGCCCCTCCCCCACACAGGGCTGAGCAAGGAACTAAGCTCAGACCCTGTGCACTCCATGAATCAGCCTATTGCCTGAGGTAATAGAGAACTTCTCCCAGCAGACAAGGACCAAGTATAAGGTACACCCAGCCAATTTCCCCGCAGCTGGCTCTTATCCATAAGCGCCATCTACTGGCTTGCCTGTCAAATTGCACAGCCCAATACAAAACCTGTGGACAGAAGTACATAGGGCTATAGAAGCAAAGTGAAAAGATCCTCCTATCCAGCATTCTCCACAGTCATAACCCCTGGGTTGGGGACGGGAGGAAGATACAATGATTTTAGGTCCCACATCCAGAGCACAGTAGTATGAGGGATGGGCTCCCAAGGCCTTGGGAAGCTCCACCCTTGTGACTTTGAAGGGTGTAGCCTCCATGGCTGCTCTCATGGGCTGGAGTCAAAAGTTTGGGCTGCAAGCCTGAAGCCTTCTGAGTTTGTAAGCCGATAGTGAGTTCACCATCTTTGAGTCTGGAGGGTAGCAGCCCCCTTCCCACAGCTACTCTAGGCAGTACCCTGATGGGGACTCTGCGTGGAGTCTCCAGTCCCACATATCCCCTTGGTACTGCCCTAGAAGAGTTTCTCTGTGAAGGCTCTGCCCCTGTGGCAGACTTCTGTTTGAATACCCAGGCTTTCCCATACATCCTCTGGAAACTATGTGGGAGCTATCAAGCCTTTTTCATTTTTGCATTTTGTGCACCTGCAGGCTTAACACCATGTGGAAGCCGCCACTGCCTATGAATTGTGCTCTCCAGAGCAGCAGCCTGAGCTGTATCTAGGACCCTTTGAGCCTTGACTGTGGCTGGAGTAGCCAGGATTTAGAGAGAACTGTCCCAAGGCAACACAGGGCAGCTGCACCCCAGGCCTGGCCATTGAAATGATTCTTTCCTCCTAGTCCTCTCGGCCTGTGATAAGGGGGGCTGCCTTGGAGATTTCTGAAATGTCTTAAAGGCCTTTTTGCCATTGTCTTGGATGTTAGCACCTGGCTCCCTTTTGTAATACTAATCTCTCTAGTAAGTGGTTGTTCTGCCCACTGCTTGGATTCTTTCTCTGCCAAAGAACCAAGCTACAAATTTTCCAAACTTTAATGCTCTGCTTCCTTTTAAAATAAAAGTTTCAGCTGGGCACTATGGCTCACACCTGTAATCCTAGCACTTTGGGAGGCTGAGGCAGGCAGATCACAAGGTCAATCCTGGCCAACATGGTGAAACCCTGTCTCTACTAAAAATGCAAAACTTAGCCAGGCATGGTGGCAGGCACCTGTAATCCCAGCTACCTGGGAGGCTGAGGCAGGAGAATCACTTGAACCCAGGAGGCGGACATTGCAGTGAGCCATGATCACACCATTGCACTCCAGCTTGGGCAACAAGAGTGAAACTCCACCTCAAAAAAATATGTATATATGTAAATATATGTTCAAATTTTAAGTCATTCCTTTGCTTCTGCATCTGATCATAGGCAATTAAAAGTAGCCACACCAATTCTTCAATGTTTTGCTGCTTTAAAATTTCTTCTACTACATACCATAGGTCATCACTCTTAACTTCAACCTTCTGTAACACCTAAGGTTCTTGCCTAGCCATGCCAAAGAATTGGGGTTGTGGCTGACCACAGTGAGTGATAGAGACTCGGACTGAGAGAGAGTGAGCAGTAGGTTTTATTGAGCAGAGCAAGAGTACAAAGCTTCCACCGCATGGAAGGGGTCCCGAATGGGTAGCCACTGGTGGTTTTGGGTGATTGCCTTTTAAACTCTTTAAGGCGGGAAATACGAGTGGCGGGAAGATGTTACCAGAACAAGAAACAAAAGCAGTAAATTATTTTGTGCCATGTCTTAGATTTTGAGGAAAACTGGAATTGCAACTTAGGTTTTATCTAAGTTGACCTTTTATCTTATCTTATGATCTTGCAGCAGCCTGGCAAAGGAGACAGGATCTTACAGGACTTTACAAAGTATGTTTACAAGGAATTGGAATTGGGAATATAGATAAGGTTCCCTGGTCACAGAAAAACAGGCAGTTAACATTTCTTTTACTTTAGTTTCGAGGGAGGGGGAAGGGGGAGAGGGAGAGACGACAGAGAAACTTACAGCAAAATTTTCTCTGTTTATAGCTTTCTTGGGGAAGAAAACACATGCACAAATCCTGGTGTTAGGAATATTTTAAGCATAAATTTTCGATATTATTCATCCAGGACTGAAGTAAGTCTTGATGCAGGAAATGAGTGAGTTTCATAGCTTTCTGAACCCCTACTCGACCCAGAAAGCCCAGCTGGCACCTCCTCTCACTTCCAAAGGTCCTTAGGATGTGACACAATGCATCCAAGCATTTTGCTAGGGCATAACATGGGGGAACGTTTACTCTACTTCCTAATAACTTTCTTATTTTCATCTGAGATCTCATCATTTTGGACTGCACTGTCCGTATCCCTATGAGCATCTTGGTCCCAACCTTTTATCAGGACTCTAAGACGTTCCAAACTTTTCTGCCATTTCCTATCTCTTCTGAGCCCTGCAAACTCTTCTAATTTCTGCCTGTTACCTATCTCCAAAGTTGCTTTTACATTTTCAAATGTCTTTATAGCAACACCCTATTCTCAGTACCAATTTTCTTTGTCAATACATTCTGATATTGCTATTAAAAAAAACACGAAGCTGGATAACTTATAAAGAGAAGAGGTTTAATTAGTTCATGGTTCTACAGGCAGTACAAGCATGGCCCCAGCATCTCCTTCTGGCAAAGGCCTCGGGAAGATTACAATTATGGTGAAAGAAAAGAGAAGGTGACATATCATATGGTGAGAGTGGAAGCAAGAGAGAGAATGGAGTGGTCCCAGACTCTTTTAAACAAGCAGATCTCACATGAACTAACTAAGTCACATGACTTGGCACTAAAAAATTTATGAGGAATGTGAATCCCAAAAACCTGAGACAGGTCTCAGGCAATTTAAGAAGGTTATTTTGCCAAGGTTGAGGAGGCACACCTGTGACACAGCCACAGGAGGTCCGGACAACATGTGTCCAAGGTGGTCAGAGCACAGTTTGGTTTTATAGGTTCTAGGGAGACATGAGACATATGCAAGATGAACATTGGTTCAGTCTGGAAAGGTGGGACAACTCAAAGCAAAGGCAGAAAGACTCAAAGTGGGGAGGGTGCTTTCACATCACAGGCAAATAAGAGACAAATTTTTGCATTCTTCTGAGTTGCTGATTAGCCTCCCCAAAAGAGATAATCAAATATGTATTTATCTCAGTGAGCAGAGGGGTGACTTTGAATAGAACAAGAGGAAGGTTGGCCCCAAGCAGTTCCCAGCTTGACTTTTTCCTTTAGATTAGTAACTTGGGGGCCCCAAGATTTATTTTTCTTTCACATTTTCCTTTTTTTCTTTTTTTAAAATCTTTTGGAGATTCTTTTAGAACAAAATGAGTCTCTGGTTTCAGGTTTCAACTGATCCATCATGGCTAGGATGGTTTGCTCCTAGACAGGTAAGTCTTGAGGCATTAGAAAAGGTCATTTTTAGAAGGTTGTGAAGTCTCATGTCCTGTGAAGAGAAAATAGGGGAAGAAAAAAGAAAAACAACAAAAAAACAAAAGAACAATCCTAGAAAATCTATATAGGCCACATTACTCTGAAGTCCATACATCAGGAGGCAGATATGAAAGTGGCTTATTTATGTAAATAAGTTGCTATTATTTTCTTCTGAATATTAAGTTGTCTAGCTTCAGTTTGCAGGGCTTTACAAAATCACAGCTTAGTTTTCAGTGACTCCAAATTAGAAAAAATAGGAAAAAAAGTAAGGGAAAAAAATTGAAAACATTATTTTGAAAACTTGTAGCCAACAAAAATTAGAATTCAGTCCAAACTGTAGAAAATAATAAAAATGGAAAAATATTGGGCAAGACCAGAATCTAACAGCAGGTGTACTATAGTTTTTGAAACATAATTTTTCTCTCTCCACTTTCTCATATTTACTGAAGACAAATCACGATAAGACTGGTTTGCTTTATTGTACTTGGCCTAATTATTTGTATACAGTACAGCAAGAATAAGTATTTTTTTACATAGGCTTTTAAATTGGCTTTGATGGAACTTTGTTTCATAGAAGAAACTTCAGATAAGTCTTTTTTAAAGCTGAGCCCAGCCATGGATTTGTGCCACCAAATACCTATGAGTTGGGTGATCCTCCCCAGATGAGGTTCTTAGATATACTTGGGGCTCCTGGGTCTGTCAGAAAATGATATTCTTTACTCATCACAGGTCAGGAACCCTGTACAGGTGCTGTATAGAAAAAGATATGAGGCCAGTTTTTCCAAGGGGCTTTTTTATGGAGCCAATTGGCTCCATAAGTCAAGTTTGATTCCTTAAAGGAAAGTACACCATTCCAGTCAAAGCCTTGGGAAAATAACCAGTTTCTCTAATTGTGTCCCGTTACAAAAGAAAACAAATTGTTATTGCACTTATGCAAATAACTGTATTGTCATAAGTTAAGAATTCTCACAAATAGTTTCCAAATTCTAGAGAAATCAGGTAGAGAGAAACAAATATGCTCCAAATTTTATTCATAGGAGTGTACTTTACTCAATTGATAAAAGCTGCAAATAGCTTAAAAGTTTTCTTGACTCTGAAAAACAAAGTTAAAAAGGTTGCTTTAGTCTTCTATTAGTTAAGTTCACACAGTTAACTCCTGTTCTCCTTGATATTCATGAATATTTCAGCTCTCCATGAGAGTCCTGAAAGTTTTTTCCTTTATTCTAATGTTATAATCTTCAAAGTTATCAGAAACCTGCATTTAAGAACACCTGTTGTATTTCTGTAGTTGATTATAAAATCACCTTCTAAAGAAGATCAAAGCAAGACAAAAATCATCCATGGATGACAAAAGGTTTTAGGGCAGCCATAGTCAAAGACACAGTTGAGAAGGAAATCTGTTATCTTTGTGGCACACAACAATTTAACATAATTATAATTATTGCTGATAATGTATACTAAGTCATAGCAGAATTATATGTGTCTCCCGTGATTTTGGAACACATTTCAATAACATATTTATACAAATATACCATTAAAAACTCAAACACTAATTCATAATTGACAATGTTTCCTGTATAATTTTTATGGCAAATTAGCCAAATTATTTCATTTTTGGACTTTAGGAAACCTAATATCTCAAAGGATTAATTAAATCAGAAGAAAACAATTTGTAATCTGATTTTAGAAAGTTCATCAAATATCAAAGGTTTAAAACACTTGATATCATAGATCATTGTAAAATAAGTCATTCATTTGACCAAAGTGATAACTCAAGGGTTTCATAAAAAAGGTGAAAACCTTTATTCTTTTAGAGAGGAGACTTAATTTTCCAAATAATAAGCCCTAATAAAAACATCATAAAGCCAATTAAATTTGTTTTTCAAAATTATATAAACAATCTATAAAATTTTAATCTTGCCCATAAAACATAACTTCTATGAGCCCTTTATAACCTTTACAACCTTTATTTATGAGTCACTTACTGCTTCAAGAAAACCCTATTTATGTGACACAAGGAACCATATGCTGATCTTGAATCCATGTCTCTTTCACATTAATGATTAATTTATGGAGAAACTGAACTTATTTTATCGCTCAAAATTAGCCCTTACAATCTCACATTCCCCCCTCTTCCATGATGGTCCCTGGGACTTGAGGAGTTGAATAGTTTTAATTTCTGAACCTGTGTCTCAGAAATGCAGTTTATTTTGATTGGCATCTTTTATGGGGCCTGAAGATGAGTCTTTAATTGCTGTCAGTGTTGAACAGTTAGCAGTACTTGGTGCCAATTTTAGACCCAGGATTCAAAGCCCTGTAACTTAATGTCACAAGTACTTTAAAAGCACATATAGAAGGCTGGCCATGTTGGCTCATGCCTGTAATCCCTGCACTTTGGGAAGCCGAGGTGAGTGGACCATGAGGTCAGGAGTTTGAGACCAGCCTGGCCAATATGGTGAAACTACATCTGTACTAAAAATACAAAAATTAGCTGGGTGTGGTGGCCCGTGCCTGTAGTCCCAGCTACTTGGGAGGTTGAGGCAGGAGAATCACTTGAAACTGGGAGGCAGAGGTTGCAGTGAGCTGAGATTGTGCCATTGCATTCCAGCCTGGGTGACAGAGGGAGACTCCTTCTCAAAAAAAAAAAAAAAGCACATACAGGAAACACACAAAAATAAAATAACTCTAACCTAAAAAAATTTTTAATCTCACTTTTTTTCTAAGCAAACCAAAACTTAATAATAGTGGCATAGGAATTATTTTGATAAAATGTAAAATCTGTTAGACCAGTTACCAAAAGGCAAAACAAAAGACCTTCTGCCGTGTACAGAATATTATGTTGGAAGAAAACATTTCCTTGAGATCTTTAAGAAAATATGGTTAACTTCAGGCCACAACAAACAGAACTTGAGGGGAAAAAATCTTACATGAGCTGAAAATAAGTTGAAGGAGAGCGTTATTATTTTGTGCCTTTTAAAAGAAGGGAGAAGAAAATGAAAATTGGTGAAACGCAATAAAAGTTGAACTTTGCGGTAAAAAAATTAAAATATCTTAAAATTTATTAAGAGTAAATAAATAACTTAAGGAAATTTATTTTTCTAATTAATTCTTTAGTGTATAAGTAGTTTTTCTTTACATCAAACCCAATCTCTAGAAAGACCATTATTATTTCCCTTGAATTATAGACAACTGGATCATATAAAAGGTTTTGTTTGCAGAAATAAATTTTATTTGTAATTTTCAGAAGTAAAGAAAAGTTATAATACTTTAAGTAAACTGTTAATAAGACTTAGTTAACCTAATCCAGTATTGATGTTTTATTCTTTTCTTGAAAATACTCAAATACACCTGCATTGTGCTCCTTTAAAAACATGTTAAGGATACTTGCATTTAACGAGTTTTTTGAGGAAGAAAATTATACAACATTCATGCTTTTCATGATATTGAAAATATTGAATTATATGTCAATTTAATTTATCTCTTAGAAGAAAAAGTAACATAATTAAAATCACTGGTTCTCTGATCTTTAGTTCTCTCTCCACAAATAAAACCTATCACTTTTCACAATAAAAAAGCAAAAAAAATTATACAATTAAAAGGAGGTAAACTGAAACTCTTTATCCCCTTTGTTAAAAGGTAAATTAATTGTGAAAGATCAACATAACAATCACCACTGATTTTTTTTTTACCATTTAACTCTCGTTCAGATGATAAATAATAATCTATAATGCACCAGTGTATGCAAATTTCTTATCACATTTTCCCTTATTTTGTAAAAAAGGAAAATGGATTTCATGCTTAAAAGAAGGATTAGTGTGACATTACTGAAAGACAATTTTGCTATTATCAAAGTTCAAAAAGTACCCACAGGAATCTTTTAGGAAACAGGTTACTGTCCATTTCCCAAAATGTGAAATTAGGTGATCATAAATACACAAGAAAAACAAAACTTTTTTTGTCCTTAGTTATATTGCTCCCTTCCGGCCCAAAATTCAGACGAAAAAGATTAAACAGCTTTTGTAGATCATGTCTATCTATTTTAGCAACTTAATGAAAAGCAACCTTCATTTTAAAATAAATATCATAACACCATTTTTGAAACTACAAATTAAACTCTCATCATATAAATGAATGTCAATATGAAATTATTTTATCTTGACAATTATGTACCATAATGAATGAATATAATTTGCAGCTCTTAAATTATTTATTTTTAATTCAAGCAAAGACAATTATGCCACTGCAGTCATTTCCTCATCGGAGTCACTTGATTCATTGTTTAGTTCCAATTCCCCTAAATCTTGGTCTACAGTTATAATAGTTTTCCTCTTGCACTTCTTGGGAATTGCATCATTAGCACAAGTTTTTCTTATGTTAGTGTTTGGCAATTTCTTCAGATTAAAGTCACATTCCCTAAACGTTTACAGGTTACTTGCATTTAGAATGTCTGGAATCTCAAGACCATATCCTTCATACTGCTCTCACTCCCGCTCCATCGTCTGCTTGATGACAGTCTCCCGGGAACAGTGCCACCTCCCCTGCCTGTCCCTGATACTGTTACGTAACTCACTCTGCTCCAGCTCACTGTTGAATCGATTTTAATATCTTTCAATTAGTTCACAAGCATCTTTCTTTAAATATCCCTTTTTTGGGGGATCAAGATGATTTTGAAACCACTGCAGGTTTTCACAAATAAGGTTGAAAAAAGCCTCACACAAGGCTTTTTCATTCTTCAATTTTCTGTTTTTCTTGTTTGTGGGCCTCTCTCATAATTTGAGCTGCTTTTCTACTAAATGGATGGGTTACTTTTTTTTTCCGGTCCTGCACTTTTTCCCTTTGATGCTTTAGGCATGGTGATGTCCTCGCTGTCACGGAGGAGCTCCACACTCTAGACCCAGGCAATCTCATGAACCACAGGAGCAGCAGCTCACACGAGTACCTGGGCTGAATCCCCAAAAGTTTTTGTTTTGTTTTATTTTTTATGAACCCTTTTATTGTGAAAAACAACTAGTCATTTTATTCTAGGTCTAAATTCACCATACAAGATTCTTTCTCATATAAAATTATTTCTCTTTAAGTGATTTTACCAAAAGATACCTCTTTGTTTCTATAACTTTCTTTACATCTCTCATATTTCCTGGTTCCTTTTACCTTGTTTTATACATAACCTTTAAATAAGCTTTAAATTAGATAAAAATTGTTCACCTTTTTAGAAAGGAAATTTTTAAAAAAAGAATGTTTTCCTACAATATATTTTTATTGGAAAATACCCAAATAATAAGATATTTATTATTTAACTTAATATAACTTCAGATTCTAAATTCTGACACATTTGTCTGTATTCCATTACATTTATCTAATTATTTTATTTTATTCATTTATCTAGATTATTTATAAAAACTGTGATAGTCATCATTTAAAGTTTGAAGCTCACCACTGCAAAATTCTAACTGAGACAATGGAAAAAATATGACCTAAGTGACTCCATCTTGCTTCTAACCTCCAACCTGTCCTTGTTCATTCCTGGACTTTGGGGGAATTTAGTTTATAGTTCTATTTTTATTAAACTAATATGAATGTTTTATTTATTAAAGATTATACAAGCAAAGATTATTGTCTTGGGCTAGGTTTATAGTTTTGTAACCACTATGCCAAATTTTGACACCTTATAGTATTTGGCAGGGATAAGTATGAAATTCCTTAATAATTGCAAACAAAAATGTATGCTAGCAATTCTTAATACATTTATAATATTACTTTATCAATAATTTTAAAGCTAGCTGATTTATTAAAAATTTTACTTAAGTCATGTAAACTTGAAAGTACATTTGAATAGTCTTTCATTTTTGATAAAGTATTTGATATAATCACTTTTATTTTTCTTTAAGCCATTTAATTAGAGTTCTTTTATATATTTTCAGTAGTGAATCTTTGTGTACACAACACATAAATACATAGATGTATGCTGATAGAAAGTACACCTTATAGATTCCTAAAGACTTTTCTTCCTATCTTAAGCTTTCAGATTCTTGATAACCTGCTTCAGAAGCCTAGGCAGTTGTCAGCTAAATAGCCTTAAATTTGCATATTAAAGGAAACAACTCAAGTGAAAATTAAATAGCAAAATTTACATCATAAGGTACACAGAGAAAAAGTCTGGTGGTGCTGGAGAAAGATTAAAGATGGATGCCAAGTCAAACATAAAATTATAGAAATCTATCATATAATTGCATAAGGAGACCAATTTTATTTAGATGGAGACTACCTATCTTTTAACTGGATCTCTGAGCTCTGGGTAGAGCCCACACTGAATCCTGGATCTCCAAAATGGGAGAATTATTTTGAGATTAGACCGTGTGATGTTTTTACAATGCACTTAAAAAATTTTTTTTTAAACAAAGACATTTCTAAGTGTCTGAAGTACCCTCTTTCTTAAAAATCCCCAGAGTAGCCTCTGTTGCAATAGTTATTAATGAAGAAAACAGAATTAAGTCAACTGAAAAGAAAAAGAACTTTTGCTCCAAAAAAGACAAGGTCCAAAAAGAGAAAATATAAACAAAACATGAAGACCTTTTAAATACAAACACACGTGCACACACACTCATCTTGGATGTTAGCCTTTAATTAAGCTGACTTTTAACAACTGAGCTCCTTTTAAAAAAATGTTTTAAATCTCATTACTATATTTCAGCTAGGACAAATTGCTGCTATTTCAGAAGCACCAAGTATTAAAGCAGAAATGGCTTGATTTAGAAACTGTGAATCCCCAAAATCAGAAACAGGTCACAGTTTATTAGGAAGTTTATTTTGCCAAGGTTGAGGATGCACATCCATGACATAGCCTCAGGAGGTCCTGACAACATGTACCCAAGGTGGTCAGAGAACAATTTGGTTTATGCATTCTAGGGAGACATGAGACATCAATCAACACATGCAAGATGAACATTGATTCTGTCTAGAGAGGCGGGAAAACTCAAAGCAAATGTGGGAAGACTCGAAGTGGTGAGGGGGCTTCCAGGTCATAGGTAGATCAGAGGTAAATGGTTGCATTTTTTTGAGTCTCTTATTAGCCTCTCCAAAGGAGGCAATCAGATATGCATTTATCTCAGTGAGCAGAGTGGTGACCTTGAATAGAATGGGAGGCAGGTTGGCTCTAATCAGTTCCCAGCTTGACTTTTCTTCTTAGCTTAGTAATTTGGGGGCCCCAAGATTTATTTTCCTTTCACCAGAATTTGTTCTCAGGATCCAATCATCTTGTACCACGCCCAAATTCCAACATTGGGAATAACATTTAAACATGACATTTGAAGGGGACGAGCACCCAAACCATATCACCACCCATCAACCATGGAAAACACATTCTTCTGATTTACACAAAAAATATACTCCAAGATTGACCTCATGCTCAGCCATAAAGCAAGTATCAATAAATTCAAAAAAAGTCAAAATTATATCAACCATAGTCTTGAACCACAGTGGAATAAAAATATAAAGCAATACCAAGAATATCTCCAGAAAACATATGATTACATGGAAACTAAACAACCTTCTCCTGAATTACTTTTGGGTAAACAACAAAACTAAGGCAGAAATAAGTTCTTTGAAATAAATGAAAACAGAGACACAACATACCTAAATATCTGGGATACAGCAAAATAACTCTTAAGAAGAAAGCTTATAGTGCTAAATGCTTACCTCAAAAAGTTTGAAAGATCTGAAGTTAACAACCCACTACAACATCTAGAGGAACTAGAAAAACACACACAAAACTAATGCCAGAGTTAGCAAAATAAAATAAATAACCAAAACTGGAGCAGAACTTAACAAAATTGAGACCCAAAAATCTGTACAGAGAATCAGTAAAACAAAAAAATTGGTTGTTTGAAAGGATAAACAAGATTGATAGACTACTAACTAGATTAACAAGGGAAAAAAAGAGAGCGATCCAAATAAACACAATCAGAAATGACAAAGGGGATATTAGAATCAATCCAACAGAAATATAAAAGATCACTTGGAGACTATTATGAACACCTCTATGCATACAAACTAGAAAATCTAGAGGAAATTGATATATTTCTGGAAACGGACAATTGCCCAAGATTGAGTCAGGGAGAAATTAAAACCTTGAATAAACCAATATCAAGACCCAAAATTGAATCAGTAATTAAAAACAAAACTTACAAACCAAAAAAATTTTTAGACCAGATGGATTCACAAGAGAATTGTATCAGATGTACAAAGAAGAGCTGGTACCAATTCTACTGAAACTATTTCAAAATAACAGGAAAAAGAAATCCTGTCTAACCCATTGTGTGAAGCCAGCATCACCCTAATGGCAAAACCAAGCAAAGACACATTGAAAGAATAACATTATGAGCTAATATCTCTAATGAACATAGACACAAAAGTCCTCAACAAAATATTAGCACACCAAATCTAGCAGCACATCAAAAAGTTAATTCACCATCACCAAGTAGGCTTTATTCCTGGGATGCAAGTTTGTTTCAGCATACACAAATCAATAAATGTGGCTCATCACATACACAGAATTAAAACCAAAGCTGTATGATCATCTCAATATTTGCAGAAAAGGCTTTTGATAAAATACTTCATTCATACATAATAAAAACACTCAACAAACTAGGCATCAAAGGAACATACATCAAAATAATAAGAGCCATCTATGAAAAACCCACAGCAAATGTCATAGTGAATGGGCAAAAACTCGAAACAATTCTTTTGAGAAACAGAAAGATAAGAATGCTTACTTTCACCTTCTATACAACATAGTACTATGAGTGCTGACCAGAGCAATCAGGCAAGATAAAGAAATAAAAGGCATCTGAATAGGAAAAGATGTCAAACTATCTCTTTTCACTGATGATAAAATTCCTGTACCTAGGAAATCCTAAAAAGTCTCTTCCAAAAGGCTCCTTGAACAGATAAGCCCCTTCAGTAAAGCCATGTGATACAAAATCAATGTGAAAAATCAATAGTATTTTTATATACCAATAACATTCAAGCCTAAAGCCAAATAAAGAATGCAATCCCATTTACAATAGCCACAAAATAAAACCTAGGAACACATGTAACTAAAGAGGTGAATGATCTCTGCAAGAATAACTATTAAACACTGCTGGAAGAAATTACAGATTATACAAACAAATGGAAAACATTCCATGCTCATAGATTGAAAGAATAAATATCATTAAAATGGCCATACTATTCTAAGTACTCTACATATTTAATGCTTCCTATCAGCCTGCCAATATCATTTTTCACATAACTAGAAAAAATCATTCTAAAATGTATATGGAATCAAAAAAGAGCACAAATAGCTAAAACAATCTTAAGCAAAAAGAATAAAGCCAGAGACATCAAGTTACTTGACTTTATAATATAAGGCTACAGTAACCAAAACATTATGGTATTGATACAAACACGTAAACATAGACCAATGGAACAAAATAGAGAACCGAGAAATAAAGCCACACACCCTCTGATCTTTCACAAAATTGACCACAAAAGCAATGGAGCAAGGACTCCCCATTCAAAAAATGGTGCTAGGATAGCTAGCTAGCTATATGCAGAAGAATGAAACTGGACCCCTACTTTCACCGTATACAAAAATTAACTCAAGATGAATCAAATACTTAAATGTCAAACCTAAAACTATAATAATCCTAACAGACAATGTAGGAAACACCATTCTGGACATTGACCTTGGAGAATAATTTATAACTAAGTACTCAAAAAAGATTGCAACAGAAAAAAAATTGACAACTAAGAAATAAACACAGCAAAAGAAACTATCAACAGAGTAAACAGACAACCTACATATGGGAGAAAATATTCATAAACTATGCATCTCACAAGGGTCTAATACCCAGAATCTATAAGGAACTTAATAAATTCACCAAGCAAAAAGGAACCCAATTAAAAAATGGGCAAAATACATGAACAGACACTTCTCAAAAGAAGATATATAAGTGGCCAATAAACATATGAATAAATGCTCGACATCATTAATCATCAGAGAAATGCAAATCAAAACCACAATGAGACACCATTCCACAACAGTCAGAATGACTATTATTAAAAAGTCAAAAAACAACTGATGGTGGCAAGACTGCATAGAAAAGGGAGCATGTATACCCTATTTGTGGGAATGTAAATTACTTCAGCCACCGTAGAAAACAGTTTGGAGATTTCTCAAATAACTTGAAACAGAACTACTGATATATGCCCACAGGGAAATGAATCATTCTATGAAAAAAGCACATGAACTTATATGTTCATTGTGATACTATTCACAATGGAAAATACATGAAATCAACCTAAGTACCCATCAATGGTGGATTAGATAAAGGAAATGTGGTACATATACATCACAGAATACTAGGCAGCCATAAAAAAGAATAAAATCGTGTCCTTTGCAACATCATGGATGCAGCTGGAGGCCATTATCCTAAGCAAAGTAACACAGGAACTAAAAACAAAATACCTCATGTTCTCGCTTATATGTGGTAGCTAAGCATTGAATACTTGTGAACATAAAAAATAGCAACAATAGATATTGCAGACTGCTAGAGAGGAGAGGAAGAGAGGGGGGCAAAGGTTGAAAAACAAACTATTGGCAACTGTTGGGTATTATGCTCAGTACCCTCAGTACCTAGGCGATGAGATTAATTGTATCCCAAACCTCACCGTCATGCAATATACAAATATAACAAGCCTACACATGTACCACTAAATAAGTTGATTTTTTTTAAAAAAAAGCAAAAAAAAGAAGAAATAAAGGACATGAAAATTGGAAAAGAAGTTAAACTGTTCTTGTTTGCAAATGATATACTCTGATATTTAGAAAACCCTAAAGACTCTGTCAAAAAAACGGAACTGAGAAACAAATTCCATAAACTTGTAGTATACAAAATAAACACAAAAATCCATAGCACTTTATATACCAAAAGTAAATAACCTGAAAAAGAAATTAGGAAATCAATACCATTTATAATAGTTACAAAAATTAAAATACATGAGAATAAACTTAACCAAAGAGTTGAGAGAGATCTCTATAACAAAAGCATAAACCACTGATGAGAGAAATTGGAGAGGACACCAAAAATAGAAAGATATTCAGTGTTCATGAATTAGAAAAACCAAAATTGAATTAATGGGTACATTGAATATAAATAGAAGTTACCAGAGGCTGAGAAGGGTAATAAGGAGGGGAGGCTAAAGAAAATAGAGTTATTTTCCAAACTCTAGTTTTGATGGTGCAAAATAAATCTGGGTAAACCTCTGGTGTTTTAGAAAGCCACAACAAATTGTGCTGATAGTCATATATATATATATATATATATTTTACTGTTACCCACTCACAATATTAAAAAGTCAAATTCACTTAGGAAGGTTCTTAATGAGCTGAAAAATGATTAATTTCATTACATCTTAAATCCTTAGTATTTGTATTTTTAATATTCTTTATGACAAATTGAGAAATACGTATATACCCTTCAGTTTCATACTAGAGCACATTGAGCCCAGCATTTCACTGAAAAAAACTGAGAAATTTGTTAACAATGATAAAATTGAGCACACAAGCAAAAGTTAGAAAACTTGTATGCAGTACCAAAAGCTTGAAAGTTACCCAATAATTAAAGACTTCTTTTTTCAGATTGGTGGTGATATTAGCAAAAGAGATTTCTTGACATCTTATAACAAATTGTATAAACATTTGGAAGATCTGCAGAAGTCAGTGGATTAATATTTTTCAAATGACCACAGCATGATATTATGAAAGCACACATGAATAAAATATATATTCACAGTAAAGACAAATCAATAGACTTTAACATAACAGTACATGAAAATGTATTTTTTTATATTTCATATTGCAACTAACCTTCATAATGCTACCTCTTGACTTTTAGTGTAGTATCAAATAATTATATCAGATAGCTATTAAATACTCTTTTTCCATCTGAATATTTATGTGAGGCTGGATTTTCTTTATACACTTCATTCATAATAGCAAATTACAACAAAATTAATGTAGAAGCAGATGTGAGAATACAGCTATCTCCTATGAAGTTAAACATTTTTAAAATATGGAACAATGCCATTCCTGTCACTTAGGTTTTTTTTGGAAAATAGTTATTTTCCATAAAATATCTTATGCTATCACAAAAAATATAATTTATGTTAACATTTAATTAGTTTATTCTTATTTCTAATAAATATACTGTTTAGAATTATTAGTTTTATTTTTTAATATTGTAAATTTTGACAGATGTACACTTTATTAGTCAGTGTTCTCTAAAGAAACAGAACCAACAGGATGCATGTAGATATATCAGAGAAGATTTATTATGGGAATTGACTCACTTGATTATGGAGGCCAAGATGTCCCACTACATTTTGTTTGCATGCTGGAGAATTAAAAGAGCTGGATAGTTTTTAAGGTCCATCTCAACTCAAACATCCAGAGCTGTGTCTTAATATCTCCCAAGCTTCAACCTGCATATAATACTTCCCATTAATTTATCAGACAAAAGCAAGGGGTGTGTATGAGAGAAGTCCTGTGATACTCTTTTCTTTGACTGTAATGAATGAGAATAATTTGGGGGTCTCCAAATGGGCCAACCTGAATTGGGGTACATTTCCACTGATGTCAGTCACAAGGATCAACTTGGAAACCCAAGCATTTCCTGATCCTTAAGATTTATTCATTTTCTTCTGCCATATATCCCCATAAAATAGAGTGCCCTGCTCAGTGAAAGGTTTCATTTTATGCCCTTTGGCCTGCCCTGAGAAGCCCTGGAGGTGGAAGTTAGGATGAGTGTAAGCCATACTCACTTCTCAAGACTGTTCCATCACACACCAAGAGACAGGGTATCTTTTTGTGCTCTGTAGAAAAGTGCTGAATGCATCACTAGACACAACTCAAATTCTATTTATTCCGATCATGTTTCCAGTTACTTTTCACCACCCTTGCATAGGGGGCCTCCAGCAAAGACATCTTGATGACCAGATTTGCTCGACAAAGAAAACTTCCCATGTGATAACTAGGTGACATAGAGATTAGGTTAGAACATTTGGCTTCTGGCTCATTCTGCCATATATCTTGTATATATGCTTAAAAGTTCCCTCTCATAGCTCAATTCCATGAGCCTCTATCTAAAGTCAGCTGTAGTCTCCAACTCATACCTCAAACTAGTTACTCATAGGCCACTCATAGTCATAACATTCCAAACCTGCCCATGCCCAGACTTCCTTCCTTCCTAACACACTCCAAAGGAATCTACCCTCCTCATGCAGTTTTACCTCTTTTAAACAGAGCAAGCTATTTACAGTAAACAGAGGTACCCAAGATCTGTTCTCACCTCTCGGTTTTCCATCATTTGGGCTGGATACATCAGAATAGGTTCTAAACTTGGTTTGTGGTGGGGCGAGGGAGGAGGGATTCAATTCTTGAGTTGATTTGGTTGCCATCTAATAAGAAGTAGGTCGCTCATATATCCACCTGCGTTAACTTTAAAGTGGAAGTCCTCCTTATCACCTGATCCCAATCCCGCTAACAACCCTGACAGATAATAACAATAAACGATAATGTGTACCATTTACTGACCATTACCATGTTATAGGCACTGTGAGAGAAACACTTTGTATGTGTTATCTCTTTTAGTCATCATTGTAACTCTAAGAAAGATTCTCTTATTGTCCATTCTAAGATGTATTAACTCAGACTTAAAACAGAAGAGCCAGAATCCAAAGCAAGGTCTAATTCCAAAACCTGGATGTTAATCCCTGCTGGACTGAGTCTCAAAATGAGGAAAAAATGCAGGTTAGGTATTAATTCAAGACTCTTCTCTGTCCACACCCCCCCACACACACACCTACAGCTATTTTATAAACCAAGAGTTTAATTTTAGGATATCTAGAAACGTTTAAAAGTAAAGTTCAGCCCAATTGTCCCAGTTTACTGTAAGTGCTTGCCATCACCCACTCCAACACACAGCTATTTGTTCTTTGCCACTTTCCTTGTCTTAATACTCAAGTCAAAGTTAAATATAGGTATAGATAGAAAGGTGTTCAGTGAACTGAGAGGACTGGCACTAGTCAAAAATTCAAAATACTTTACTTTTCTTTGTTATGTTCCCTTTCATGTTCTGAAAAAACCATCCTGTCCCTTTCTTCTGCTTTTTTTCTCAGAAATCTTTCCCTGTCCTCTTGTTATCTGAAGTGCATTCCATCATGGTCCACAGTGTCCCACACTCCAGATTTTCTCTAGCTACCCAAATCATCCTATACACTATATGGTAGGAATGCAAACTAATAACACTACACTATTATAATAAATTGATAATGCAGCTGATTGTTTCTTACTAATAGACTTACCTGTACCCCTTCCCCCATTCCTTATGCTGTTTTCACCAGCTGCTATTTCTACAGCTTTAAATGTTCTTAAAGGCATATTTTGTTTCTTTCATTCATTTGGTTTCTATTGTTAGACATTATTTGACACAATAAACTCAGGGACTCTATTCATTTTTACATTCTTCCTGGAATGCATATAATCTCAATTGTTTGAGCATTTGGATATTGGATTCACCTGGCCAATGTGCAAAGCAGAGGTAGTAAGGAAATGGGCAACTGGGATAATTTCTGAGGGGCCCTAACAACATACACACTTTAAAATACATGTCATATCACTTGTTGCAGATTTATTTCAACATTAAACTCCTCCATATAATGTCAGCCTTTATAGTCTAGAGCACACACAATCCATTCACAATCCACAAAAATTTGAACAAGGGCTGAGACTGAGACAGAGGAGATTTTTTCATCCATCTTTTCCTAGTTACCTAGGATTTAGAAGGTATATTAGGGTTTTCCAGAAAACAAATTATATAATTCCCACACACACATACACACATCTATACCCATACTTTGTGTTGAGTATTAAGACAAGGAGAGAGGCAAAGAACAAATAGCTGTGTGTTGGAGGAGGTAGTGGCAAGCACTTACAGTAATCTGAAATAAGGGGCTGAACTTTAAAAGTTTCCATATATCCTAAAATTAAACTCTTGATCCATAAAATAGCTGAAAGTGTGTGTGGGATGGGGGCAGAGAAGGATTTTGAATTAATGCCTAACCTTCCTCAGTGTGTGTGTGTTTGTATGTGTGTGTGAATTATATATTCTCTTTTCTGGAAAACCCCAACATAATTTCCAAGTTTAAGGTAACTAGGGAAAGACGGGTGATAAAAAATCTCCTCCATCTCAGTCTCAGCATTTGTTCAAATTTTTGTGGATTGTGAGTAGATTGCCATGTGCTATATGGCAGTCCAATCACAATCTGTGTGTGTGTGTGTGTGTGTTTGTGTCTCTCTCTCTCTCACACACACACACATACACACACACACACACAGATTATAGGAACTGGCTCACAGTATTATGGAAACTGAGAAGTTTCATAATATGCTATTTGCAAGTTGAAGGAAAAGCCAGTGGTGTAACTCAGCCCAAGTCCGAAGGCCTGAGAACCAGAGAAGCCAATGGTGTAATTCTCTGTCTGACTCCAAAGGCCTGAGAACCAGGAGTTCCAATGCCCAAGGGCAGGAGAAGAGAAATGTCCCAGCTCAAGTAGAGAGAATTCACTCTGCCTCTGCCTCTTTGATCATTTCTGTCCTAAATGGATTGAATGATACCCACCTACATCAGTGAGGATGACTCTTCTTTATTCAGTCTACTGATTCCAAAGCTGATCTTTTCTGGAAACATGCTTATGGACACACCAAGAAATAATCTTTACCAGCTCTCTGGGCATATCTTAGCCCAGTCAAGTTGATGCATAAAGTTAACCATCACAGAAGGCTTGGTACCAGTTGATGACCCTGAGAAAATCAAGGATTTTCTGGAGTTTTTGAGATGTCCTGGTGAATATATCATAAATGGGGTATAGTGGTCCAAGTTGTCTATCATCTCCTGTATGGAATAGGCAAAGAGTAAGGAGATGTAATTGTTGCTTCTCTCTCACTCCTACATCTATACATCCAAGTCTGTTCTTGTCTTTTTCAGCCACACAGCTAAGATTTCAAGCAAAATCAACATAAAGAGATTATGGAGAATGAACTTTGTCTAAGAAGACAACACTTCTACTCCCAAGTCTCAGATCCTAAAACACTACCTGTTGCATTGTAGGTGTGCAACACATACTTGTTAAATAAATTTAAAATATTTACACTAATAATAACTGCCATTTACTAGGTGCATGTTAAGTACTTGGCAATGTACTGAGCAACTTATAGACCAAATTACATCCCAAGGAGTAAAATTCTCATTTCGCATTTGAAAAAATTGAGAAACAGAAATGACAAAAGACTATCCAAAGCCCACACAGCTTGCAAGTGTACTTGAGCCCCCACTCACTCTGACTTAAATAACTTGTCTCAATACTCCTGTGTCCACCTAGGCTACAGGAGACATCTCCTTCTTCATCTCTGAAATGAAATTTTTTTCCACTTTTTTCACAATAATCATACCTTCACAGCTCTCTCTCTCTCTCTCCTTGCTTTGTTTCTTCAGCTCCCAAATATTCCTGTCTCAGGCAATATATTAGTCCAATCTTACACTGCTACACAGAAATATCTGAGACTGGGTAATTTATAAGGAAAAGTGATTTAATTGGCTCACTATTCCACAGGCTGTACAGAAAGCATGATTCCGGCATTGACTTGGCTTCTGTTGAGGCCTCATGAAACTTAGAATCATGGTGAAAGTCAAAGGGAAAGCAAACCACTCACATGGCCAGAGCAGGAAGAAGGCAGAAAGGGGGGATGTGGCACACACTTTTAAACAACCGGATCTCATGAGGACTCACTCACTTTAATAAGAACAGCACCAAGGGGGAAATCCACTCCCATGATCTGATCATCTCCCACCAGGCTCCACCTCCAACACTGGAGATTACATTTTTTTTTTTTTTTTTTTTTTTGAGACGGAGTCTCGCTCTGTCGCCCAGGCTGGAGTGCAGTGGCGCGATCTCGGCTCACTGCAAGCTCCGCCTCCCGGGTTCACGCCATTCTCCTGCCTCAGCCTCCCGAGTAGCTGGGACTACAGGCGCCCGCCATCACGCCCGGCTAATTTTTTGTATTTTTAGTAGAGACGGGGTTTCACCGTGTTAGCCAGGATGGTCTCGATCTCCTGACCTCGTGATCCGCCTGCCTCGGCCTCCCAAAGTGCTGGGATTACAGGCGTGAGCCACCGCGCCCGGCCTGGAGATTACATTTTGACATGAGATTTGGACAGGGACACAGATCCAAACCATATCAGGCAACAACAGCAAAAGTCTTTCCTTAATTTATTGCCCTTTTTATATCCTTTCAAAGCCAAAAAGACAAAGGTCTTGAGTGTTCTAACACACTCTCTCCCCAGTGCCCCACAATTTGGTTTCTGTACTTTTAATTTTGCTGAAATTTAGTTTTGGGGTATTAATCACCAAAACTTTTTCTTAAGTTCATTTAGATATTTTGCCAAATGATCTGTGAAACACTTGGCAAAATTTCCCTTAGTAGCCCATTAATTTATTCTATATTTAATAATTTTCCCCTTCTCTTTGAAAAAAAGGAAATAAATTGTCATTATCATATTCCATTCTCAAGTAAGTCAGATGGTATTATCTGTGAACCTTCTGTGAAGTAAACACACAGAGACACATAGCAGGTCTCCTAAAGTGTTTGTAGAAATTGATGAGTGAGTTTTGATTGCACCAATGCAAGATTGACTCTCAGTCATTCACAAGTAAGACCAAAGAAGAAATGGCAGATACCTTCAGCAGCCATTGGAAACATCTCAAATATCTCCCAGGCAGCAAACAGAAGCTGACAGCTTTAGGGTTCTAGGTTTGCAAGAAAATTGTTTTACAGTCCATATGAAGGGTCTAATATACATCCATCCATCCTCAACCCTCCCTCTTCACCTACCTCACATCCAGGGACTCAGGAGTCTTGTCAAGGACTGGTGTGATTTTAGTAGAACCTTAGAGTCATGCAAAAGGTGCATTTTTTATGGCAATTCAGTAGTTTGTACCTTATTTTTAAAGAAATTGTATTGAGTTTATAATTATGTGTATCTATGGTATAAAATGCAATGTTATAATATAATATAGCATTATATATGTTATAATGGTCTTTTTGGCATTGAAAGGATATAAAATGTGGAAGGATTTAATCAAGCTAGTTAACATATCAATCACCATACATACTTATTTTTGTGCTAAAAACATTTGAAATTTACTCCCTTAGCAATTCTGAAATATACAATAAATTATTAACAATAGTTGCTAGGATGTAAAATGGATGTCAATGACTTGTTTTTTTCTGCTGCACTGAAACTTTATCTTCTCTTACCAATATCTCCCCACTCTGCTGCCCCTACCTGCAGCCTCTGGTAGCCACCATTCTACCCCCTACATCTAATAACTTTAACATTCCACCTGCAAGTGAGGACCTGAAGCATTTGTCTTTCTGAGCCTGGCTTATTGTACTTAACTTCATGTCCTCCAGGTTAATCCACGTTGTCTCAAATGACAGAATTTCCTTCTTTTTAAGGCTATATAGCATTCCACGGTGTACTATATGTGTACAAAACATACCACATTTTCTTTATACATCATCCATTGATGGGTACTTAGTTTGATTCCATATCTTTGCTATTTTGAATAACGCTGTAATGATCATGGGAGTACAGATGACTCTTTAACATACTAGTTACATTTCCTTTGGGTATATAACCAGTAATGGTATTCTATATTAAATTATTACATCTGTTTATATCACCAGTCTCCCTTATGAGATCATCAGCTGTTGGACTGTTCTGTTCATCTTTACATCCCCAAGATCAATCATAGTATCTGGCATTAGCCAGAATTTGGGACTTATTTATTGAATGAAAAGAAATATGGATGAGTAAATTACTTAACTGAGGAGACCCTATGCTTCTGTAACCTGAGACGGTCAAGATTCCAGCACCCATCATGGTAAGAAAGAAAAATATCTTCGGCCCCTCAAATCATTAAGCAAAAGGGAAAAGTCAAGCTGGGAACTGCTTAGAGCAAACCTGCCTCCCATTCTATTCAAAGCCACCCCTCTGGTCACTGAGATAAATGCATATCTGATTGCCTCCTTTGGAGAGACTCATCAGAAACTCAAAAGAATGCAACCATTTGTCTCATATACCTGTGACTTGGAAGTTCTCTCCCAACTTTGAGTTGTCCCACCTTTCCAGACATAATCAATGTTTATTTTACATATGTTGATTAATGTCTCATGTCTCCCTAAAATGTATAAAATTAAGCTATGCTCTGACCACCTTGGGCACATGTTGTCAGGTCCTTCTGAAGCTGTGTTACACACATGCATCCTTGGCAAAATAAAATTTCTAAATTAACTGAGACCTGTCTCAAATTTTCAGGGTTCACATTTTGGTAACTACGAAGAGATTCTGAGTGGAGGTGTCGCTGAACTTTGAGAAATCTCCTCTCAGTGCCAGATACCAGCATGAGCTAACTTTATGACTCAAACCAACAGAACAATTTGCTGAGGTCTGAGAGAACCCCCTTCAGAGAATCCTTAATCTCCTCAAATTTTGTTTAGATCTAAAGTTTATTTTGCTGTACAACTCCCTCTTTTATTGGAGTTTTACTTGATTCCAACAAGAAAGATAAGTTTTTCTACTTCCATGATGATGGAAGGTGGGTAACTCCTTTGTGGAGTTTGAGCTCACTTCTGACAAGGAAGATGAGGTTTTTTTTTTTCTGCTTCTAGGATGGTAGACAGCTGTCTTCAGCCTGAGACTCATCCTTAGGTAAGTAGCTAAATTGAGGTTTTGTCTTGGCTAAAGTTAACAACAAGCTGGTCTTAATTTCTCCTTATCATTAGAGCGCTCAGTAGTCATATAAGTTGTGCAATCATTTGTTTGGCTTAACTTTTTGTTGTCATTGTTGTTGTTTGTTTCTGCTCTTGTCGTTGTTCCAGTCTTTTTCCCATTAAGTTTGATTGACTCTATCTGACTTGATCAAATCTGAAGGAAATTCCAACTTATGGGGAATAAGTCCTCTGAAGTGGCTAAATTCCCCTAAAAAAAGAGGTGTGTGTGTGTGCATATGTGTATGTTTGTATTTAAAAGGTCTTCAAGTTTTTATTTTTGTTTTTCTTCTAGGAACTTGTCTTTTTTTCAGTACAAGTTTTTTTCTTCTCAGTTGACTGAATTCTGTTTTCTTCACTTACTTTGGCTGTCTCTCTTTTCTCTGGCACCCTCTGCTGCATGGGGGACCTCAAATAGTTTATAATATCCTGGGGTTTCTTAAAGAAAATGAAGAAGGTACCAGACTCCCTTTAGGGGAGAAACCTGTTTTTTCTTATGTAACCCCAAGAAAGTAAACAGAAAAGTTTGTCTCAGACGTTGAACTGCCTACTTTTGTATTGTGTTACCTTTATTTTGGACAAAAATTGTTATCGCAACAGAGGTTACTATTGGGTTTTTAAGGAAGAGTGTGATCTAGAAATTTAGAAATGTCTTTGTAAAAAAGAAATTTAAGTGCATCATAAAAGCATCACATGGTATAATCTCATAATAATTTTCCTTTTTTGGAGACCCAGGATTCAATATGGGCTCTGCCCAGAGCTCAGAGCTGCATTTAAAAGATAGGTAGTCCCTACCTAAATAAAATTGGTCTCCTTATACAATCCTATGATAGATTTATATAATTTTATGTTTGATTTGGCATCCATCTTTAATCTCCCTTAAACACTACCAAACGTTTCCTCTCTGTACCCTATGATGTAAATTTTGCTATTTCATTTTCACCTGAGTTGTTTCCTTTAATATGCAATTTTAAGGCTATTTAGCTGAAAACTGCCTAGGGTTGTGAAACAGGTTAAGAATCTGAAAGTCTAAGATAGGAAAAAAAGGTTTTTCATAAATCTATAAGATGTACTTCTATTGGCATGCCTAATACTTCTATATATTAATGTGTTGTGTACACAATGTTTCACTACTGAAAATATATTAAAGAGCTCTAATTAATTGGCTTAAGGAAATAACCAAATTACTTTATCAGCAAAAAGAAAAGACTAGTCAAATGCTTATTCAAGTTTACATAACTTAAGTAAAAGCTTTAATAGACAAGTTAGCTTTAAAATTATTGGTAAAGTAATATTAGGAATGTCTTAAGAATTGCCAGCATACATTTTCGTTTGGAATTTATAATCAAGAAATTTCATACTTATCCCTTCCAAATACTGCAATATATCAAAATTTGGCATAAGGGTTACAAAACTATAAATCCAGCCCAAGACAGAATGATCATTGCTTGTGGGACCCTTAATAAATAAGACATTCATATTTATTTAATAAAAATAACTGCATCTTGAATTTAGTAAGGTTACCATAACTTCTAATCTTTCGGCTTTAGTCAGTGAAGTCCATAGGCAGTAAAGTTTGTTTTGGGAAAGGACTGTTATTGTCTTTGTCTCAAAGCTAAACTATAAACTAAGTTCCTCCCAAAGTTAGTTCAGCCTATGCCCAGGAATGAACAAAGACAGCTTGGAGGTTAGAAGGAACATGGAGTTAATTAGGTCAAATCTTTTTTTCCTGTCTCAGTTATAATTTTGTAATGGTGGTCCTACACTTTAATACTGACAATCACAATTTTTATAGATAATCTAGGTAAATGATTAAAAAATAAAATAATTAGGTAAATGTAATAGGATAAATACTTGTAGACAAACTCATAATTTAGAATCTAAAGTTATTCTAAATTAATAGTACATATTTCATTATTTGGGTATTTTCCAATAAAAATATATTTGTAGGAAAACATTTTTTCTTAAAAACATGTGCACCTTTTTAAAAAAAAGGTGAACAATTTTCATCTAATTCAAAGCTTATTTAAAGGTCATGGATAAAACCAGGTAAAAGGAACCAGGAAATAAAAGAGATGTAAAGAGGTTATAAAAATAGTTTTTTTAATAAGAAAGCTTAAAGGGATATAATTTCACATGAGAAAGAATCTTGTATGATAAATTTAGTCTGAGAATAAAATGACTGATTGTTTAAAAAGCAGGATGTTCAGGACAAACCAGAAAGTCCAAGCATGTCATAAATGGTCTGTGCAAGTCACAGTAAGGCGATTTATTATTTTTTTTAAAGAAAAAAAAGTTTCTTTTTTTTTTAAATTATACTTTAAGCTCTGGGATACATGTGCAGAAAGTGCAGGTTTCTTACATAGGTATACATGTGCCATGGTGGTTTGCTGCACCCATCAACCCATCTTCTACATTAGGTATTTTTCCTAATGCTTTCCATCCCCTTGCCCCCACCCCCCAACAGGCCCTGGGGTGTGATGTTCCCCTCCCTGTGTCCATGTGTTCTCATTGTTCAGTTCCCACTTATGAGGGACAACATGTGCTGTTTAGTTTTCTGTTCCTGTGTTAGTTTGCTGAGAATGATGGTTTCCAGCTTCATCCATATCCCTGCAAAGAACATGAACTCATTCTTTTTTATGGCTGCATATTATTCCATGGTGTATATGTGCCACATTTTCTTCATGCAGTGTATCATTGATGGGCATTTAGGTTGGTTCCAAGTCTTTGCTATTGTGAATATTGCTGCGATAAATATACATGTGCATGTGTCTTTATAGTAGAATGATTTATAATCCTTTAGGTATATAGCCAGTAATGGCATTGCTGGGTCCAATGGTGTTTCTGGTTCTAGATCCTTGAGGAATCGCCAAACTGTCTTTCACAATGGTTGAACTAATTTACACTCCCGCCAACAGTGTAAAAACATTCCTATTTCTCCACATCCTCTCCAGGATCTATTGTTTCCTGACTTTTTAATGATTGCCATTCCAAGTGGTAGGAGATGGTATCTCATTATGGTTTTGATTTGCATTTCTCTAATGACTAGTTATGATGAGCTTTTTTTCATCCATTTTTTGGCCACATAAATGTCTTCTTTTGAGAAATGTCTGTTCATATTCTTCTCCCACTTTTTGTTAGTTTTTTTTTTCCTGAAAATTTGTTTAAGTTCCTTGTAGATTCTGTATATTAGCCCTTTGTCAGACAGATAGATTGCAAAAATTGTCTCACATTCTGTAAGTTGCCTGTTCATGCTGATAGTTTCTTTGGCTGTGCAGAAGCTCTTTAGTTTAATTAAATCCAATTTGTAAATTTTGGCTTTTGTCGCAATTGCTTTTGGTGTTTTAGTCATGAAGTATTTGTCCATGCCTATGTCCTGAATGGTATTGCCTAGGTTTTCTTCTAGGATTTTTATAGTTTAAGGTCATACATTTAAGTCTTTAATCCATCTTGAGCTAATTTTTGTATAAAGCATAAGTAAGGTGCTTGGTTTCAGTTTTCTGCATATGGCTAGCCAGTTCTCCCAAAACCATTTTTAAAAAATAGGGAATCCTTGCCCTATTGCTTGTTTTTGTCAAGTTTGTCAAAGATCAGATTCTTGTAGGTGTGTGGTGTTATTTCTGAGGCCTCTATTCTGTCCCATTGGTCAATATATCTGTTTTGGTACCAGTACCATGCTGTTTTGGTTACTGTAGCTTTGTAGTATAGTTTGAGGTCAGGTAACATGATGACTCCAGCTTTATTCTTTCTGCTTAGGATTGTCTTGGCTATACAGGTTCTTGTTTGGTTCCATATGAAACTTAAAGTAGTTTTTTGTCTGGACACTGTGGCTCACACCTGAAATCCCAGCACTTTGGGAGGCCAAGGTGGGCGGATCACAAAATCAGGAGATTGAGACCATCCTGGCCAACATGGTGAAACCCCGTCTCTACTAAAAATACAGAAATTAGTCGGGCATGCTGGCGGGTGCCTGTAATCCCAGCTACTAGGGAGGCTGAGGCAGGAGAATTGCTTGAACCTGGGAGGTGGAGGTTGCAGTGAGCCAAGATTGTGCCACTGCACTCCAGCCTGGGTGACAGAAGTAGACTCTGTCTCAAAAAAAAAAAAAAATAGAAATTTAAAGTAGTTTTTTCCAATTCTGTGAAGAAAGTCGATGGTAGCTTCATGGGAATAGCACTGGATCTATTAATTACTTTGGGCATTATGGCCATTTTTCACTGTATTGATTCTTTCTATCCATGAACATGGAATGTTTTTCCATTTGTTTGTGTCCTTTCTTATTTCCTTTAGCAGTGGTTTGTAGTTCTCCTTGGAAAGGTCCCTCACATAGTCACGGGGGGCGGTTCCAAGATGGCCGAATAGGAACAGCTCCAATCTACAGCTCCCAGTGAGAGCAATGCAGAAGACAGGTGATTTCTGCATTTTCCAACTGAGGTACTGGGTTCATCTCACTGGGGCTTGTTGGACAGTGGGAGCAGTGCACCGAGAATGAGCCGAAGAAGGACGAGGCATCACCTCACCCAGGATGTGCAAAGGGTCAGGGAATTCCTTTTCCTAGCCAAGCAAAGCTATGACAGATGGCACCTGGAAAATTGGGTCACTCCCACCCTAATACTGAGCTTTTCCAATAGTCTTAGCAAATGGCACACCAGGAGATTATATCCTGCGCCTGGCTCAGAGGGTCCCATGCCCACAGAGCCTCACTCATTGCTAGCACAGCAGTCTGAGATCAAACTGCAAGGTGGCACTGAGGCTGGGGGAGGGGTGCCTGCCATTGCTGAGGCTTGAGTAGGTAATTAAAGTGGCTGGGAAGCTCGAACTGAGTGGAGCCCACCGCAGCTCAAGGAGGCCTGCCTGCCTCTGTAGACTCCATCTATGGGGGCAGGGCATAGCCAAACAAAAGGCAGCAGAAACCTCTGCAGACTTAAATGTCTCTGTCTGACAGCTTTGAGGAGAGTAGTGGTTCTCCCAGCATGGAGTTTGAGATCTGAGAATGGACAGACTGCCTCCTCAAATGGGTCTCTGACCACTGAGTAGCCTAACTGGGAGGCACCCCCCAGTAGGGGCATACTGATACCTCACATGGCCGGGTACCCCTCTGAGACAAAACTTCCAGAGGAACAATCAGGCAGCAACATGCTGTTCAGCAATATTTGCCATTCTGCAGTTTCTGCTGCTGATACCCAGGAAAACGAGGTCCGGAATACACCTCCAGCAAACTCCAACAGATCTGCAACTGAGGGTGCTGACTGTTAGAATGAAAACTAACAAACAGAAAGGACATCCACACCAAAACCCCATCTGTACATCACCATCATCAAAGACCAAAGGTAGATAAAACCACAAAGATGGAGAAAAAACAGAGCAGAAAAAATGAAAATTCTAAAAATCAGAGTGCCTCTCCTCCTCCAAAGGAACGCAGCTCCTCATCAGCAATGGAACAAAGCTGGACAGAGAATGACTTTGATGAGTTGAGAGAAGAAGGTTTCAGACAACCAAACTTCTCCAAGCTAAAGGAGGAAGTTCAAACCCATCACAAAGAAGTTAAAAACTTTGAAAAAAGAATAGATGAATGGCTAACTAGAATAACCAATATAGAGAAGTCCTTAAATGACCTGACAGAGCTGAAAACCATGGCACAAGAACTACGTGATGAAAGCACAAGCTTCAATAGCTGATTCAGTCAACTGGAAGAAAGGATATCAGTGATGGAAGATCAAATGAATGAAATGAAGTGAGAAGAGAAGTTTAGAGAAAAAAGAATTTAAAAAACTGAACAAAGCATCCAAGAAAGATGGGACTATCTGAAAAGATCAAATCTACATCTGATTGGAGTATATGAAAGTGATGGGGAGAATGGAATCAAGTTGGAAAACACTCTGCAGGATATTATCCAGGAGAACTTTCCCAATCTAGCAAGGCAGGCCAATATTCAAATTCAGGAAATACAGAGAAGCCACAAAGACACACCTTGAGAAGAGCAATGCCAAGACACATAATTGTCAGATTCACCAAAGTTGAAATGAAGGAAAAAATGTTAAGGGCAGCCAGAGAGAAAGGTTGGGTTACCCACAAAGGGAAGCCCATCAGACTAATAGCTGATCTCTCGGCAGAAACTCTCCAAGCCAGAAGAGAGTGGGGGCCAATATTCAACATTCTTAAAGAAAAGAATTTTCAACCCAGAATTTCATATCCAGCCAAACTAAGCTTCATAAGTGAAGGAGAAATAAAATACTTTACAGACAAGCAAATGCTGAGAGATTTTGTCACCACCAGGCCTGCCTTACAAGAGCTCCTGAAGGAAGCACTAAACACGGCAAGGAAAAACCAGTACCAGCCACTGCAAAAACATGCCAAATTGCAAAGACCATCAACGCTAGGAAGAAACTGCATCAACTAATGAGCAAAATAACCAGCTAACATCATAATGACAGGATCAAATTCACACATAACAATATTAACCTTAAATGTAAATGGGTTAAATGTTCCAATTAAAAGACACAGACTGGCAAATTACATAAAGAGTCAACACCCATCAGTGTGCTGTATTCAGGAAACCCATCTCACATGCAGAGACACATACAGGCTCAAAATAAAGGGATAGAAGAATATCTACCAAGCAAATGGAAAACAAAAAAAGGCAGGGGTTGCAATCCTGGTCTCTGATAAAACAGACTTCAAACCAACAAAGATCAAAAGAGACAAAGAAGGCCATGACATAATGGTAAAGGGTTCAATTCAACAAGAAGAGCTAACTATCCTAAATATATATGCACCCAATACAGGGGCACCCAGATTCATAAAGTAAGTCCTTAGAGACTTGCTTTAAAGAGACTTAGACTCCCACACAATAATAATGGGAGACTTTAACACTCCACTGTCAACATTAGACAGATCAACGAGACAGAAAGTTAACAAGGATATCCAGGAATTGAACTCAGCTCTGCACCAAGCCAAACTAATAGACATCTACAGAACTCTCCACCCAAATCAACAGAATATACATTCTTCTCAGCACCACACTGCACTTATTCCAAAATTGACCACATATTTGGAAGTAAAGCACTCCTCAGCAAATGTAAAAGAACAGAAATTATAACAAACTGTCTCTCAGACCACAGTGCAATCAAACTAGAACTCAGGATTAAGAAACTCACTCAAAACTGCTCAACTACATGGAAACTGAACAACCTGCTCCTGAATGACTACTGGGTACATAATGAAATGAAGGCAGAAATAAAGATGTTCTTTGAAACCAATGAGAACAAAGACACAACATACCAGAATCTCTGGGACACATTGAAAGCAGTGTGTAGAGGGAAATTTATAGCACTAAGTGCCCATAAGAGAAAGCAGGAAACATAAAAAATTGACACCCTAACATCACAATTAAAAGAACTAGAGAAGCAAGAGCAAACACATTCAAAAACTAGCAGAAGGCAAGAAATAACTAAGATCAGAGCAGAACTGAAGGAGATAGGGACACAAAAAAACCCATCAAAAAATCAATGAATCCAGGAGCTGGTTTTTTTAGAAGATCAACAAAATTGATAGACTGCCAGAAAGACTAATAAAGAAGAAAAGAGACAGAATCAAATAGATGCAATAAAAAAAAAGAAAGGGGATATCCCCACTGATCCCACAAAAATTCAAACTACCATCAGAGAACACTCTGAACACCTCTATGCAAATAAAATAGAAAATCTAGAAGAAATGGATAAATTCCTGGAAACAAACACCCTCCCAAGACTAAACCAGGAAGAAGTTGAATCTCTGAATAGACCAATAACAGGCTCTGAAATTGAGGCAATAATTAATAGCTTACCAACCAAAAAAAGTCCAGGAACAGATGGATTCACAGCCGAATTCTACCAGGGGTACAAGGAGGAGCTGGTACCATTCTTTCTGAAACTATTCCAATCAATAGAAAAAGAGGGAATCCTCCCTAACTCATTTTATGAGACCAGCATCATCCTGATACCAAAGCCTGGCACAGACACAACAAAAAAAGAGAATTTTAGACAAATATCCTTGATGAACATTGATGCAAAAATCCTCAATAAAATACTGGCAAACTGAATCCAGCAGCACATCAGAAAGCTCATCCACCATGATCAAGTGGGCTTCATCCCTGGGATGCAAGGGTGGTTCAACATATGAAAATCAATAAACGTAATCCAGCATATAAACAGAACCAAAGACAAAAACCACATGATTATCTCAATGGATGCATAAAAGGCCTTTGACAAAATTCAACAGCCCTTCATGCTAAAAACTCTCAATAAATTAGGTATTGATGGGACGTGTCTCAAAATAGTAAGAGCTATTTATGACAAACCCATAGCCAATATCATACTGAATGGGCAAAAACTGGAAGCATTCCCTTTGAAAACTGGCACAAGACAGGGATGCTCTCTCTCACCACTCCTATTCAACATAGTTCTGGAAACTCTGGCCAGGGCAATCAGGCAGGAGAAGGAAATAAAGGGCATTCAATAGGAAAAGAGGAAGTCAAATTGTCCCTGTTTGCAGATGACATGATTGTATATCTAGAAAACCCCATTGTCTCAGCCCAAAATCTCCTTAAGCTGATAAGCAACTTCAGCAAAATCTTAGGATACAAAATCAATGTGCAAAAATCGCAAGCATTCTTATGCACAAAAAACAGACAAACCTAGAGCCAAATCATGAGTGAACTTCCATTCACACTTGCTTCAAAGAGAATAAAATACCTAGGAATCCAACTTACAAGGGATGTGAAGGACCTCTTCAAGGAGAACTATGAACCACTGCTCAACGAAATAAAAGAGGATACAAACAAATGGAAAAACATTCCATGCTCATGGATAGGAAGAATCAATATTGTCGAAAAATGGCCATACTGCCCAAGTATAGATTCATTGCCATCCCCATCAAGCTACCAATGACTTTCTTCACAGAATTGGAAAAAACTACTTTAAATTTCATATGGGACCAAAAAAGAGCCTGCATTGCCAAGTCAATCCTAAGCCAAAATAACAAAGCTGGAGGAATCATGCTACCTGACTTCAAACTATATTACAAGGTTACAGTAACCAAAACAGCATGGTACTGGTACCAAACACAGATATAGACCAATGGAATAGAACAGAGGCCTCAGAAATAATACCACACATCTACAACCATTTGATCTTTGACAAACCTGTCAAAAGCAATAAATGGGGAAAGGATTCCCTATTTAACAAATGGTGCTGGGAAAACCGGCTAGCCATATGTAGAAAGCTGAAACTGGATCCTTTCCTTAGACCTTATACAAAAATTAATTCAAGATGGATTAAAGACTTAAATGTTAGACCTAAAACTATAAAAACCCTAGAAGAAAACCTAGGCGTTACCATTCAGGACATAGACATGGGCAAGGACTTCATGTCTAAAACACCAAAAGCAATGGCAATGAAAGCCAAAATTGATGAATGGGATCTAATTAAACTAAGGAGCTTCTGTCCAGCAAAAGAGACTACCATCAGAGTGAACAGGCAACCTACAGAATGGGAGAAAATTTTCACAACCTACTCATCTGACAAAGGGCTAATATCCAGAATCTACAATGAACTCAAACAAATTTACAAGAAAACAAACAACCCCATCAAAATGTGGGCGAAGGATATGAACAGACACTTCTCAAAAGAAGACATTTATGCAGCCAAAAGACACATGAAAAAATGCTCATCATCACTGGCCATCAGAGAAATGCAAATCAAAACCACAATGAGATACCATCTCACACCAGTTAGAATGGTGATCATTAAAAAGTCAGGAAACGACAGATGCTGGAGAGGATGTGGAGAAATAGGAATACTTTTACACTGTTGGTGGGACTGTAAACTAGTTCAACCATTGTGGAAGACAGTGTGTCGATTCCTCAGGGATCTAGAACTAGAAATACCATTTGACCCAGCCATCCCATTACTGGGTATATACCCAAAGGATTATAAGTCATGCTGCTATAAAGACACATGCACACGTATGTTTATTGCAGCACTATTAACAATAGCAAAGACTTGGAGCCAACCAAAATATCCATCAATGATAGACTGGATTAAGAAAATGTGGTACATATACACCATGGAATACTATTCAGCCATAAAAAGGATGGGTTCATGTCCTTTGTAGAGACATGGATGAAGCTGGAAACCATCATTCTCAGCAAACTATTGCAAGGACAAAAAACCAAACACCGCATGTTCTCACTCAAAGGTGGGAATTGAACAATGAGAACACTTGGACACAGGAAGGGGATCATCACACCCTGGGGCCTGTTGTGGGTTAGGGGGAGGCGGGAGGGATACCATTAGGAGATATACCTAATGTAAATGACAAGTTAATGGGTGCAGCACACCAACATGGCACATGTATACATATGTAACAAACGTGCACATTGTGCACATGTACCCTAGAACTTTAAGTATAATAATAAAAAAATATATATATATATATAAAGAAAAGGTCCCTCATATCCTTTGTAAGTTTTATTCCTAGGTATTTTATTCTGTTAGTAGCAATTGTGAATAGGAGTTCACTTATAATTTGCTCTCTGTTTGTCTATTATTGCTGTATAGGAATCCCTGTGGTTTTTGCAAATTGATTTTGTATCCTGAGACTTTGCTGAAGTTGGTTATCAGTTTAAGGAGATTTTGTGCTGAGGCGATGAGGTTTTCTAAATATACAATCATGTCATCTGCAATCAGAGACAACTTGACTTCCTCTCTTCCTATTTGAATACCCTTTATTTCTTTCTCTTGCCTGATTGCCCTGGTCAGAACTTCCAATACTATGTTGAATAGGAGTGGTGAGAGATGGCCTTCTTACCTTGTGCCAGTTTTCAAAGGGAGGGCTTCCAGCTTTTGCCCATTCAGTATGATATTGGCTGTGGGTGTGTCATAAATAGCTCTTATGATTTTGAGATATGTTCCATCATTACCTAGTTTATTAAGTGTTTTTGACATAAAGTGGTGTTGAATTATGTCAAAGGTCTTTTCTGCGTCTGAGATAATCCTGTGGTTTTTGTCATTGGTTCTGTTTATGTGATGGATTGTGTTTATTGTTTTGTGGATGTTGAACCAGTCCTGCATCCCAGGGATGAAGCTGATTTGATTATGGTGAATAAGCTTTTTGATGTGCTGCTGGATTTGGTTTGCTAGTATGTTATTGAGGATTTTCACATCGATGTTCATCAGGGATATTGGCCTGAAATTTTCTTTTTTTGTTTTGTCTCTACCAGGTTTTTGTATTAGGATGAAGCTGGCCTCATAAAATATGTTAGAGAAGGGTCCCTCTTTTTTTGTTGTTTGGAATAGTTTCAAAAGGAATGGTACCACTCCTCTTTGTACCTCTGGTAGAATTCAGCTGTGAATGTTTCTGGTCCTGGGCTTTTTTTGGTTGGTAGGTTATTAATTACTGCCTGAATTTCAGAACTTGTTATTGGTCTATTCAGGGACTTAACTTCTTCCTGGTTTAGTTTGTGGAGGGTGTATGAGTCCAGGAATTTATCCATTTCTTCAAGGTTTTCTAGTTTATTTGAGTAAAGGTGTTTATAGTATTCTCTGATGTTAGCTTGCAGTTCTGTAGGATCAGTGGTGAATCCCTTTTATCATTTTTTACACTTTTTAATATACTTGCTATCTATTTTGCTAATGTTTTCAAAAAACCAGCTCCTGGATTCATTGATTTTTTGAACAGTTTTTTATGTTTCTGACTCCTTCAGTTATGCTCTGATCTTTGCTATTTGTTATCTTTTCCTACCTTTTGAATTTGTTTGCTCTTGCTTCTCTAGTTCTTTTAACTATGATGTTAGAGTGGCAGTTTTAGATCTTTCCCACTTCCTTATGTGTATATTTGGTGCTATAAATTTTCCTCTAAACACTGCTTTAGCTGTGTCCCAGAGATTCTTGTATGTTGTGTCATTGTTCTCATTGGTTTCAAAGAACTTATTTATTTCTGCCTTAATATTGTTATTTACCCAGTAGTCATTCAGGAGCAGGTTGTTCAGTTTCAATGTAGTTGTGCAGTTTTAAGTGAGTTAAAATAAGCAAAAACTTTTATATAATCAAGTTGTCACATTATTATTAAGTTTTGGTTTGCATCAGAAAAAAACTAACATTAAAATTTTTTTTAAAAATTAAGGTTTTTACATCCATGTATCTCTCCACATGTGCTTTTTACAAATTAATTTAGTTATTAAAACATTCATCAAATGTATACATCTTTTGTATTTTTAGTAGAGATGGGGTTTCACCAGATTGGTCAGGCTGGTCTCAAACTCTTGACCTCAAATGATCCGCCCACCTCAGCCTCCCAAAGTGCTGGGGTCACAGGCATCAGCCACCACAAATTAGCTGAGCATGGTGGCACACTCTTGTAGTCCCAGCTACTCAGGAGGCTGAGGCAGGAAAATCACTTGAACCTGGGAAGTGGAGGTTGGAGTGAGCCAAGATCACACCATTTCACTCAAGCCTGGGCAACAAGAGTGCAACTCCACCTCAAAACAAAAAAGTATATATCTTTCAAAACAATGTGAATATACTTAACATCTATAACTACAAACTTCAAAATGGTTAAGATGATAAAAATAAAGCTTTATATTACCCTAATCAGCATAAAATTTAAAAAATTTAAACTATGTATAAACAACCAAGTCATTAATAGAACTGTGAAAAGCATTCCTGTTTTTTAATATTAAGTTACAGTTCTCTCTAAAAAGCCCCTGGACCAGAAAAAGGAAAAAATGCAAATATTAGTTTAATAACATGGAATTCCTAATGTTGAATTACAAGGAAAAAAGAATTGTAAATCGTCATTTAGCCACCAATTAGTAGTCAGAAGATGACTTTACAAAACACCCTTCTGTGTTAAAAATTTAGGTAAAATGTAAAGATTTCAATATTACTTTAGTAAAAATAAATACAGAAGAATTATATAAAAATCCACATTTCAAGTTCATGCATACACAATACATTATAGATTTTGGCAAAAGGGATAGCTGTATATTCTCTCTCTAATTTTATCAGAGTGCGAAATATAATATAAATATAACATTTTAGTTTATGCATAATTTTTGAATTATTGTCTTATCTCAAGCTTAACTAAATAGAATATCTTAAGTTTCTTCTACTTATCTGGTAGGTTACTGGTGTTAACACCATATATTTAAGACTAGAGATGCAAACCTATGTAATTAATTAATGAGAGCTATAACAATCCACATCTTTACATAAACACTGCGAATTATGTGAGCCTATAGAATGACTTCACCTTTACTGTGAGGGTTTTAAAGAGCTTTATTTCTAATATTAACAGTGATTATATTTTCTTTAATGTCAAATTAATATACTTTTTCTTTTTTTTTACA
This sequence comes from Pan paniscus, assembly GCF_029289425.2. Classification (NCBI taxonomy): domain Eukaryota; kingdom Metazoa; phylum Chordata; class Mammalia; order Primates; family Hominidae; genus Pan; species Pan paniscus. Next base: position 59,989,228 of record NC_073258.2, read on the forward strand.
CAACATGTCTGTTTAATTGATGGATTTTAGTTTTTTTTATTTTTAGAATCTTAGTCTTTAGTTCTATTTGTCCCACCTTTTATATGTTTCTTTTTCTTCTTCTTTTTTTCCTACTTTAAGTTCTGGGATACATGTAAAGAACATGTAGGTTTGTTACATACATATGCATGTGTCATGGTGGTGTGCTGCATCTATCAACCCGTCATCTATGTTTTAAGCCCTACATGCATTAGGTGTTTGTCCTAATGCTTTCCTTCCCCTTGCCCCCCAGCCCCCGATAGGCCCTGGTGTGTGATGTTCCCCTCCCTGTGTCCACGTGTTCTCATTGTTTAAATCCCACTTATGAGTGAGAACATGTCATGTTTGGTTTTCTATTTCTGTGTTAGTTTGCTGAGAATGATGACTTCCAGCTTTATCCATGTCCCTGCAAAGGACATGAACTCATTCTTTTTTTATGGCTTCTGCATGCACTTTTAAAGTACTTGGACATTGGTTACAGGGCTTTGAATCCTGGGTCTAAAAAGGACACCAAGTCCTGCTAAATTCTAAACAGTAACAGGAATTAAAACCCCATCTTCAGGCCTGGTACGAGATGCCAATCAAAATAAACTGCATTCCAGAAATTAAACCTATTCAACTCCTCAAGGCCCAGGGATTATCATGGAAAAGGTGGACATGTGAGATTGTAAGGGCTGATTTTGAGAGATAAAGTAAATTCAGTTTATCTATAAATTAATGATTAATGTGAGAGGCACACATATGCAAGATCAGCATATGGGCCCCTGTGTCAAGGGTTTTCTTGAAGCATTAACTGACTCCTAAATAAAGGTTGTAAAGGTTATAAAAGTGTTATGGAAGTTGTATCTTATGATCAAGATTAAAATTTTATAGATTGTAAAATTTTGAAAAAAAAACATTTAATTGGCTTCATGCTGTTTTTATTAGGGCTTATTATTTGGAAATTTAAGTCTCCTCTCTCAAAAAATGAAGGTTTTTGCCTTCTTTATTGAAGTCCTTGAGTTATCACTTTGGTCAAATGAAAGACTTATTTTACAATGATCCATGATATCAAGTGTTTTAAACCTTTGATATATCACGGACTTTCCAAAATCAAATGCTAAATTGTTTTCTTCTGATGTAATTAATCCTTTAAGATATTAGGTTTCCTAAAGTCCAAAAATGAAATAATTTGGCTTATTTGCTATAAAAATTATACAGAAAACATCGTCAAATATGAAATAGTGTTTGGGTTTTTTAGGCTGTATTTGTATAAATATATTATTGGTATGTGTTCCAAAATCATGGGAAACTCATATAATTCTGCCATGACTTAGTGTACATTATCAGCAATAATTAAAATTGTCATGTCAAATTATTGTGTGACACATAGATAAAAGATTTCTTTGTCAATTGTGCCTTTGACTATGGCTGCCCTAAAACCTTTTGTCATCCACAGACAATTTTTGTCTCATTTAAATCCTCTTTAGCAGGTGATTTTATAATCAACTCCAGAACTTAAACAGGTGTTCTTGAATGCAGGTTTATGACAACTTTGGAGATTGTAACATTAGAATAAAGGAAAAAACTTTCAGCACTCTCATGGAGAGCTGAAATGTTCATGAATATCAAGGAGAACAGGAGTTAACTTTGTGAACTGAACTAATTGAAGACTAAAGCAATCTTCTTAGCTTTGTTTTTCAGAGTCAAGAAAACTTTTAAGCTATTTGCAGATTTTATCAATTGAGTAAAGTATACTCATATGAACAAAATTTGGAGCATATTTGTTTCTCTCTACCTGATTTCTCTAGAATTTGGAAACTATTTGTGAGAATTCTTAATTTATGACAATACAATTATTATCACAAGTGCAATAAGAATCTGTTTTCATTTGTAACAGGACACAAATTGGAGAAACTGGTTATTTTCCCAAGGCTTTGACTGGAATGGTGTACTTTCCTTTAAGGAATCAAACTTGACTTATGGAGCCAAAAAAAACCCCTTGGAAAAACTGTCCTCATATCTTTTTCTGCACAGCCCCTGTTCAGGGTTCCTGATCTGTGATGAGTAAAGAATATCACTTTCTGTCAGTCCCAGGAGCCCCAAGTATATCTTGGAACCTCAAGTGAGGAGGACCACCCAACTCATAGGTATTTGATGACACAAATCCATGGCTGAGCTCAGCTTTAAAAAAAGTCTTATCTGAAGTTCCTTCTATGGAACAAAGTTCCACCAAAGCCAATTTAAAAGCCTATATAAAAATAATTATCCTTGCCATACTGTATACAAATAATTAGGCCAAGTATAATAAAGCAAACCAGTCTTACCATGATTTGTCTTTAGCAAATATGAGAAAGTGGAGACAGAAAAATTATGTTTTAAAAACTATAGTATACCTGTTGTTAGATTCTAGTCTTGCCTAATATTTTTCCATTGTTATTATTTTCTACATTTTGGACTGAATTCTAATTTTTCTTTGCTACAAGTTTTCAAAATAATGTTCAATTTTTTTCCTTCTTTTTAAAATTTTTATTTATTTATTTATTTAATTATTTATTTTGAGATGGAGTCTCGCTCTGTCACCCAGGCTGGAGTGCAGTGGCACGATCTCAGCTCACTGCAAGCTCCACCTTCCGGGTTCACGCCATTCTCCTGCCTCAGCCTCCCGAGTAGCTGGGACTGCAGGTGCCCGCCACCAAGCCTGGCTAATTTTTTTTTATATTTTTAGTAGAGACGGGGTTTCACCGTGTTAGCCAGGATGGTCTTGATCTCCTGACGTCGTGATCTGCCTGCCTTGGTCTCCCAAAGTGCTGGGATTAGAGGCGTGACCCACCGCACCTGGCCTCCTTCTTTTTTCTTATATTTTTCCTAATTTGGAGTCACTGAAAACTAAGCCGTGACTTTGTAAAGCCCTGCAAACTGAAGCTAGATAACTTAATCTTCAGAAGAAAATAATAGCAACCTATTTACATAAATAAGCCACTTTCATACCTTCCTACTGATATATGGACTTCAGAGTAATGTGGCCTACAGTGATTTTCCGGGATTGTTCTTTTGCTTGTTGTTGTTGTTTTTTTTCCCTTTCTCCACATATTTTCTCTTCATAGGACAAGAGACTTCACAACCTTCTAAAAATGAGCCTTCCTAATAATGTAGGACTTACCTGTCTAGGAATAAACCATCTTAGCCATGAGAGATGAGACAAAACCTGGGACCAGAGAGTCATTTTCTTCTAAAATGATTTATCCAAAAGATTTTTAAAAAGAAAAGGGAGGAAATGTGAAAGGAAAACATCTTGGGCCCCCAAAATCACTAATCTAAAGGAAAAAGTCAAGCTGGGAACTCCTGAGGGCCAACCTGTTTCTCATTCTATTCAAAGTCACCCCTCTGCTCAATGAGATAAATGCATATCTATTTGCTTCCTTTGGAGAGGTTCATCAGAAACTCAGAAGAATGCAACCATTTGTCTCTTATCTACCTATGACCTGCAAGCCCCCTCCCACTTTGTGTTGTCTCACCTTTGCTTCAAGTTGTCCCGCCTTTCCAGACCGAACCTATGTTCATCTTACATATGTTGATTATTGATGTCTCATGTCTCCCTAAAATGTATAAAACCGAACTATGCTCTGACTACCTTGGGCACATGTTGTCATGGCCTACTGAGGCTGTGTCATCGGCATGTGTCCTCAACCTTGGCAAAATAACCATTCTAAATTAACTGAGACCTGTCTCAAAGTTTCAGGGTCAAAATGGCTGCTAAGAAAGAATTTGAGGGACTAGTGGGGATCAAAGAGGTACTAATACTTATTAAATATCTACTATAACAACATTATCATCAAACAACCATTTTTTCAGCATGTCCTATATACTAGAAACTCCTTATTTTATTGCATTTGATCATTACAATATTATATATTATACATACAATAAATAAGCCAATTACAAATTGGCATAATTACCCCATTCCACAGATGAGGAAACTGAGGCTCAGAGAGTTGAAGGGTCTTACTATGGATCACATAGCTAGCAAGAGAGAGAACTAAAACTTGAACCTAGTCTCTGAGCCTCAACTCGTCATCCCTTACAGTGTACCACATCCTGAGTTAGATGTGACAGTATATCACTTTATAGGCCACTGTTTAGGTTATTGTATGTTGTATTGCCACTCCCTTTTGGAAATGTCAGATAAGTAAGGAAAGTTTCTGTGAAAAGTGGTTCTGATCTACGCAATTTACTGAAGCTTTCCCACTGGCTCTCCACACCAAGCCACCAATATGCCAAAGCTTTCTTAATCTTTCCTAAAGAGCCACCTCAAAAATCTTTCTACCTTGGAGAAAGTTTCTAAAAGATTAAAGAAGAAAAGCATAAAATGTTGGGAACTACAGAAGACAGCAGGTTCCTTGTCTTCTTTCTCTGTAACAGGGACGGGCCAACTTGGGGCTGGCAGAACAGAGACATGCCAAAGTTATAAAAAAAAAAATAAGAAGAAAAGTCGATTCCTAAATGTTCTACTAGGGCTTGGCCATCAGAAAACTAAAAGAGAAGCAAGTTCAGCTGAACATACTGCTTTCTGCATAGAAAATACTCAGCTTATTTCTTTAGTTTATTGAGGATTTTTTGCCAAATATTGTGTAGTTATTGTGTTCAGTGGTTTTATCCTAATCCAAGTAAAATAAAATAAATAAAAGAGAAATGTTGTCAGTTTTTGGTATTTCCAGATAAAAGTAATTCCTTTTCTGCTAACTTCTTTCCCTTGCCCACTTCTGTTCCAACCAAGGGGACACCAGGAGGTATTATTTGATATAGTATTTGGGCCACAGAACTTGCCATAACTGACTGGGCCAGGAGTGGGCACCTGGCTGCTGCATTTAGGTGTAGTGGTGTAGTCACTGATGAATTTGGAGTTGTGACTAAGAAAGTTAAGTATCTATCTGAATGAGTCATTTGAATGGCAGAAATGCAAAAATTTAGAGCTGTAATTCAAGAGCCTATCTGCACAAATGGCCAATAAGCACATAAAAAATGTTCAATATTATGAGTCATTAGGGAAATGCAAACCAAAACCACAATGAAATATCATTTTACATTTACTAGAATGGCTATAATTCTTTTAAAGGGGATAAATAACAGTTATTGACAAGGATGTGGAGTGAAAAGGGAACGCTTGTGCTTTGCTGGAAGGAAAGAAAGAGTGCAACCACTGTGGAAAACAGTTTGGCAGTTCCTCCAAAAGCTAAACATAGAACTACCATGTAATTCAGCAGCTTCACTCCTAGACATATACCTCAAACAATTGAAAGTAAGGCCTCAAACATATTTGTATACTCACATTCATAGCAACGTTATACACAATAGCCAAAGGTGAAAACAACACAAATGTCCATCAACAGATGAATGGAAAAACAAAATATGGTGTATATATACAGTAGAATATTATTCAGCCACAAAAAAGCTAAATTTTGATATATGCTACAATATTAATGGACCTTGATGACGTTATGCTAAATGTAATAAGTCAGATACTAAATGATATATACACGTTGTATGAATCCACTTTTGTGACAAGCCCAAAGTAGAGAAATTCATGGAGACCATAGAATAGAGGTTACCAGGATCTGGGAGGGAGGGGAGTATGAGGAGTTGTTTAATGGGTACAGAGTTCATGCTGGAGATGATGAAAAAGTTTTAGGTGTACGTAATAGTGACGGAAACAGCTGCCCATCTAGAGCCGCCGCTATCAAGACACAGGATACCGCGGAGAGGCTCTGGCCAGGGCTATAACGCTCCACGGAGCAGGCAGGAGCCCCGCGCTCCCTGGGTGCCCCTGCAGCCGCCCTGCCATGGCTCTCGGGATCACGCGTCTCTGTGTTCTTGGGGGCCCAGGAAGACCCCTCTGCCTCCCACAGGCTCAGAAGTGCCTGCTCCCACTGCGTGGCTTCTCTCCGCTGTCAGCGCCCGTTCCCATTTCGGAGGCACCCCGGGGGCTGCAAGCTACAGGGAGCCAGGGGAGCAGGGGACAAGCGGGAGCCCTGCCTCTTGCGTATTGGCAGGGCGAGAGCTCCCAGAGGTGCAGCTGCAACCGCCCTCCCAGGCTCAGGACCTGGGCGGCTCTGCAGTCTGCGCCTCTGAAACAATGAGAATGGTTATATAATATTGTGGATATATTTAATACCGCTGCATTGTACTTACCGTGGTTAGAATAATAAATATTATGTTATATATATTTTACCACTGTGTGTGTGTGTGTGTGTGTGTGTGTGTGTGTGTGTGTGTGTACTTTTTAAGCCTGTCTGTCCAGAGAAAACAAGCATGGAGAAAAAGTGGTCCCAGAGCCCCTGGTAGTTTTCCATTTCCAGGGTCTATCCTTTTTCCTGGGGGTCAATCTATATTCTTGTATTTGAGAATCCATATCTTTATATTTTTAATTTATATTCAAATAAATAAAACACTTTGTTCATGCTCAGAGTAACTCAAGTTGATCATTGCTACTTGAACCCAATCTTAACTAACCAACTTTGGTAAATTTTTAGCAACAAGTTACTTTTTTGGCAACTGTCATCTTCTCTTAATAAAGCTAGAGTCCAGAGGCTGGCCAAGTGCAGCACAAAGCAACGTTCACACTTCACTTACCTTGTGTTCCCTAGAGGAGCAAAGTTTGAATCATCTTCTAGGCTTAGCTTTAGGTAGGATTGTGGACATTAGAATGATCCCACAATAGCAGAAATACCTATGAAATACTCTATCTCTGGGTTCAACATTTGGTGTGAGCACCCCTTGTGTGAAGTCATCCAGCCAAGAAAAAATGCAGCCAGAGGCATTGAGGTGAGGACTTGAAAGTTGTGCAAGAGTTTCTAGAGCTAATGTTATCTCTAGGATCAATCAGAATTGATTAGTAAAAGGGGTATAAAGTATGTTGGCTGACTCCCTGGGTCTTTTTATTAGAAATTGGGAGGATTCTGGTACAAAATTACATGATGGATCATAGTCAACAAGAGAATGTTGTTGTCCAGAGTCTGATATTGCTAAAATGCAATTATTCATAATTTAATTTGCTAATGTTTATTAAGCCTTAGCCTTCTGTCACTAGTTATATCTCAGAAGTTGAGTACTATCTTGGAAGCCATGCTGAGTTCACTTCCTGAATTGGCCACTTATTCATTAGATGGCCTTGGAGGAGGGATGTAAATGCTCTCTAGTGTGGTTTTCTCTTCTGTAATGACAATGTCTGCTTACCTCTTGGGATAGTTGTGAGTACTAAAGGTGTTAAAATGTGTGAAACACTTGGAATGCTGCCTGGAATCTAAGTGCTATCTAAAATGTAAGGTCTTATCATTGTGTGAACATTTCTCACTCACTTTATTGCATCTCTATGATTACTTCGATACTATCTTGAGTCAGCACTTTCTACTTTAAGTTATACAGCCAAGGTGTGTCATGGCTGCTGGAAGGTTTGATCATAAGGACCAAGTCCTAAAATGTAAATTAGGATAGGAAAAGTGGAGTCTGGAGAGAAGCCAAGTCCTTAAGTTCCTGGCTCACTGTAAAGGCAGAGTGCCTGGGAGCTTCTCTCTTTTCAGAGAATGACAGGGATTTTCAGACTGTGGTCCCCTGTTGTGGGTTGACTGTATCATCTCTACCAGCCTTGGTAGGCACCTATCTTCAAGCAACAAGGATATTTTGAAGATGAAGATGTTGATTCTATTTTGCCTAAATTTAACTAAACCTTTTATCTATGGTGTCTTCTCCCCCAAATCCCTTCTATGAATGTGCTCTGATTACTTTTTCTTTTTTCTTTTTTTTGAGACGAGGTCTTGCTCTGTTGCCAGGCTGGACTACAGTGGCACAGTCTTGGCTCACTGCAACCTCCGACTCCCTGGTTCAAGCGACTCCCCTGCCTCAGCCTCCTGAGTAGCTGAGACTACCCTGCCACCACACCTGGCTAATTTTTGTATTTTTAGTAGAGACTGTGTTTTACCCTGTTGGCCAGGATGGTCTCCATCTCGGGACCTCGCGATCTGCCAGCCTTGGCCTCCCAATGTGCTGGGATTACAGGTGTGAGCCACCGTGCTCGGCCAACTACCAATTTTTTTAAATGATCTTTACCCTTAAGTCATAGCTGATAGGATTTGAGATAGATAAGGTCTCAAGCTAGAGTAAGTTCAGTTTTCCATCAACATGGACCTGGAATATAGAAATCATGACCAGACTTGGACTGAGAACATTTAAATTCTGAAAGTATGAGGTAACTTTGCTCAGGAAAAAACATATACTTGTACACATAAGGGGTGGCCGAATAATGCCTCTCCAAAAATATTAAGGTCCTAATCCCTAGAAGCTTTGAGTGTTATATGGCAAAAGAGACTTCACAAGTGTGATTAAATTAACAATCTTGAGATGGGGAGATTATCCTGGATTATCCAGGTTGGTCCTATGTATATGCAAGTGTCCTTCTAAGAGGGAGGCAGAGGGAGATTTGAGTGTAGAAGAGAAGAAAGTGATGCGATGATGATCAAAGTAGAGAGATAAAAGATGATGTGATACAGAGACACAAGCTAAGGAGTGAGGACAGCCTCTATGATCTGGAAAAGGCAAGGGAGTTGATTTACCCGTATAACCTCCAGAAGGAACTGTACCTGCCAACATGTTGGGTTTAGCCTCATAAATCCTATTCTGAACTTCTGATTGCCATAAATATAAGATAACAAATTGTGTTGCTTTAAGTCATAATATTTATCATAATTTGTTATAATGGCAAAACTAATACATCATAGACATAAAAATTATCTTGAAAATTTAAAGTTAAGCTTTAAATTTGCAACTCAACCTAGCAACCCCTTGTGAATAAAAAGCAAGTTAGAAAACCAAATTTTCACTCATGGCCACAAAATTTAATTTAGCGGAGCATCTCAAAGCTCCTCAGAGGGTACTCCGAAGAAAAAGCAATGATGCTGAGGGCTTTTTAAAAATCCTTGGGATAACTTTTTAGAAGGAAGGGAAGAATACCAGAGGAGTCACTTTTAAAAGCAGACTTTTTATTTTAACAAGAAAGTCATAAAAGTGAATTTTTTCATGAAAGAAATAGTCTTCATTTAAGAAAGTGTTGCCGTTAAAGGGTTATCTTGGCACTAATGATTGGCATTGGGTGATTTTAATTCTGAGATGTCTGTCATCATAAAGGAAATTATGAGACCATAAGATTGAGCTTCTAATTTTCTGTAAGAATACAGAGGAGAAGGAAGGTAAAAATGTTAAGGGTGAGCTTAAGTAATACACAGATCCTAGATAATCAGTTGCATTTTGTGCTAATGTAGATCACAATGCTTGTGTTTGAATTAATGTTTTTTTACTGATAAGAAAGATTTGAAATGGACAGTGGAATCAATCAACAATATTTCTTGGGGGTGCATTTCCACTGATGCCAGCCACAAGGACAAATCTTAAACCCCAAATTGTTCAGTGCCTGTAGGCTTTTCTCATTATTATCTGCCACATGGAAATAAAATGGGATTTCTTTCTGAGAAAGATACTTTTCAAGATGATAACCAATTTGCAACATGTTGCCTTGGTGTCTGTATTTGGGGACAGTATAGCCCATTCTCAACTCACAGGACTGTTCCATCACAATCCAAGAGACAAGCTGGCGCTCTGGACCCAGCACACCAAATCCTAGAAAATCCTGGAGGCAGCGTTCAATATATTTCAAGCTCCTCTCATTTTTCCCAAAGGCCCAGTGTTCATTCACAAGACCTGCATGTGAAGCATCTAAGAACATGTTTGAAAAGTTTCCTTCCCTGTGAAGAAAAAGAATTTTACATTTATTCAGCCAATATTACCAAACACTGGAATTGCAAAAAATAAATATAACACCATTCCTTTCCTTAAGGACCCTACAGCCTGGAGGAGGCAATAGATGCATAACAACTACCTTTTCTATTTCCGCTTCAAAATGTTTCCAAATAGTTGATGGGGGAACACTGTGTGTTTTATGGCCCATTTAATAGCAGAGAGACAGCATGATATGTTATAGGACATCTCAAAATATCCCACTAAGTGCCCTAAGGAAGAAAATGAACACATGTCCCTAAAAGAGTGTGAATATAGGCCATAGAAGCCCTCCACATGGCTGAATTTACTTGAAAGATGCATGTATGAAACCATGTGCATTTTGAGTTCTACATCACAGGATATCTAAATATACAAGATAGTATTTCATTGAACAGATATTCCAATAAAACATATTTTACAGGAAGATGAGAACAATGCTGATCTTACATCTTCATGTGTCCCAAAGCCCTTCATCACATACCCAGAAACGCAGTTTAAGAAGCTGCAATATAAGAAAAAGAATACTACATTTTTGGTGCTAACCATTGGGATTCTAATCCTGATTATTTTCTTTTGGAAAGGTTATGTTCTCTTATTTACTTGGTTTTCTTGCTTGTGAAATTACAGTAATATCGTCTGTAAATATGGGGATGGTGGAAGAGAGAAGATCTCCAGGAAGTTTTGCCCCTCTCCAGGGAGAAAGAGTTTTGAGAAGTTTGTCAGTTTCAGAGTCACTTCATGTTTGCCAGTGGGTGGGTAACAGAACGCTAAGTTTTCTATGGGCGATGCTTTGTTTTTGCTCACTTCACCTGATCCTGGACTTGCTTCCTGAAAGATCTCAAGTATCCTTTCCTGTACCCTCTCCTGTGGATAGCCAAACCTAGAGTGGCAAGATACCAAGATATCCATGTAGGCTTAGAGGAATCACCTTAGGGCAGGTATTTCATGCCAGATTTCCAGAGTTATACTACTAAATATTATTTAATCCCCATTTATCATTTTCCCTGTGTATATGTTCCCCTTAAGTGTCTCATATGAACACTGGTGGGGCAAAGCAGGATTTGAAGAGTGTTGACTTTTCTGGCTAAATCAAATGTACCTGTGAGTGTGTGTTTAAATTCTATTTATTTTTTCAATTAGTAATACAAATATAAAGCATAAATGGATTACTAGAGGAAAGCAAATCTCTCTTCTTTCTCTGATCTCATATTACCCAGTTACTTTGTCTAGAAGCAACCACTAATGCCAACATATTTTTTACAACTTTCCAGTTATTCTCTGCAATTCTAGATGTATATGTACATTTGTTTATTTACACAAATGGTAGCATATTATATACATTGTTCTATCCACCTTATTTTTTTTCATGTAGCAATCTATTTTGGAAATATTTTATAATCTGTCGTGTAGAGCTACTTCATTCTTTTTAATGGCTGCATAGTATTCTAATGTTTCAATGTCCCATAATAAATTTATCCATTTCCCCATTACTGGATGTTTAGGTTGTTTCATAAGTTATGATATCACACATTAAATTCATGAAAATCTTGCCATCCAGTTTGTTAACATCATTTATTTAGTATGCATATTATTTGACTCAACAATTTTAATTCTAGTAATTCATCTTTCAGATATATTTACACAACTGTGCAATGATCTATTTATGATGATATTCATTGCAGAAGTTGCAGTAAAGTATGTGTATGTGTTGTAAAAATAAATACATAACTCATATAGAGTACTAAAAGCATAATATCAGTGTCAAAATTATTTACACCTAGCAAGGGAACCCAAGTGGACAGATTTTATTTTTTATTTTATATACTTATGTATTTTCTATAAGCATGCAGCATTTTGTAAGACATAAATAGTTTCAGTAAACATGTTTTGATGTCACCATGATGTCCATTACCCTCTCAGAAGGACGTTGTGAGCCCTAAGTGAAATAATATGCATAAAGACCTTGTCTAATGAAGGCTCTGTCCATGCTCAGTACACAGTTGCTAACATAACTCCCTTTCTTTACCCATGCAATTGTGTAGCCCATCATAATTTAGTCTCAAATCCTACATTTCCAAGTACAGCCTTTGTGGCAACTCAGTAATTCTATCAAGGAATTTGGGAAGCAAAAGGTAAAATCTCACTTGTTATCATCATCCACTTCAAATAACTCCATCTTGTCATTACTTGAGGTCTTGTGTTTCTTTGGTAATTCTGGTATAAAGAGGATGGTTTTCATGTAATCTACCTGCACTGATTTTGAAGTTGCAACCTTTCTTATTGCTTCATCCAAGCCCTCTTGGCAACCTGGAGAAAGGAGAAAGACAAGTACCACTTTATGCCTTCCATATCGGCTAGGAATAAACCATGGATCTTTTTCTTTTAACTCAGACTAGTTACCTTGGATCTGCAAAGTTTGCTCCCAGCTGATTACATTGGAGTATGACAGGACTTCCTCTAATTTGTCAGGAGCTTTGGTGAAGATGTGGTAAGTGTTGGTATAATGATCCTGGTCATCTTTCATCTCCTGATATAACAAATATCAATTATATTTACATAGCGCTACAATTTAAAAAATGTTCTTGCATAGGTCTAGAGTGCTAGAGATTCAATTGTTTGAAATATTCTGTTTTTCTGAGACAGGTGTAGAAAATGGCCTTGGAGTCACTTCAAGAATAACTCACTCTTGATACACTGAAGATAGTTTCTTTCTTTTAGGGCACTAAAGTGAGCTGCCCTTGAGAGGGTGAGTAAATAACTCCATTGTCTAGAATGGGAAGTGTACCCAAAATGGTGTATGTTAAGCATTTAAAAGTGAAGGTGCCTAAGGTATGGAAAGAAATATAAAGAACAGGTTTGGCAAGGCTCCAGGTTTTTGACAAGGTGTCACCTGTGCTAATCCTGACCCAGCACTCTGGGGCTGGCTCAGTGATTGGCTCTTGGTGTGCATGTGAATAGATGAAGTTTTGGAAAGAACCATCATTCCAGAGCCAGAGTAGTACCTAGAATAGACAGCTCAGTCTGCCTCCATATGCCTGCCTACCCTCTGCTGTTGACACTTCCCCTTGGGAGTCCTTGCAGGTGAAAACGCTTCTTAATCACTTTCAGCCATAGAAGTCTAGGTTGGGATGTATTCCTATGATCAGAATCTTGATGGAATAGATTGACTGGGTGGAATCCTAATTTTATTTACACATCCTGGATTACTGATCACTGGATCTAAGTTCAAGCCTTATCTCACTGCCCTACCCTGTCTCCCAAACAGCCCTTCCAAAAACTGCGTACATCAACAGTGTCAATGTTCTTCTCACCACCCCTCAGTTTCAGTTCCCTCATTGCCATGCAGAGAACGTCTGGAGAGTGACTACCCTCATATTCAGTAACTGTTGCTCCTACCTGTTTCTGAGGCCGGGTAATGACGATCTGGTAATCTGGCCAGGCATCTACCAGCACCTCCATGTTGAAAGGGTTTTTATCTTTTATGTTGAAAATGGCGCCATATACCTACGATGCAACAGAACAAAGCAGGAGAGGATGAAGTTCTTCTCCAATATAGAGTCTTACATGTGGAGAAATAAGACATGGCCTGAGAAATAAGGACAAGAAGTATAGGAGGACTTAGGATGGGCCAGTGCTTCCAGGATGGCTCATTGGGGTACTCATTGAGAGTTATACTGCTAGACGGCCCAAAAAGCATCCACAAAAATCCAAGTTAATACCTGAGTCATTAGGAACTGGCTTCCCTGATATTCATTCATTTCTAAAAAATTCATGCAATTTTCTCATTTTTTTTCTTTCTTTCTTTCATAACACACTATTTATTTGGCATCTATTATGTATCAGGTCTGTCTTAAGCATGAAAAACCCAAAGGTGAATATGATATGGCTACAACCCTAAAGTTAAGTTTAGAAGGATAGAGAGTACATAGTTCAACCATCGTAGGACACGTGGTCTGAGAGATATATGTATACGGTGGTATAGGATCCCAAGGAAGAAAAGCACTACCTGTCTAGGAAGTGATAAGGAAACTTACAATATCAGAAGCAATATCTGAACTGGGTCTTGATGAATATGTTATGCCTTTTTCTGGCAAAATAGAGAATGAGAGCAAGTTATTACAAGTAGGAGAAAAAGCATGAGTGAAATGATGAAAAGTATGGCAGATGATATCATGTCTACTGAACTGTGAGGGGCTCAATATTTGTAGCAAGTGGTATATGGCAGGAGAATGTTGACAGGCAAAATAAAAAAGGCTGGAGAATTTTGGGATAAACCCTGTAACCCAATTAAGCCTTGGAGATGGACTCTGCAAATTTGCTATGGCAAATTTTAAAACCAGGGAGTGATATGACCCTATATGTGTCATATAGATAACTCTCATCACGAAGTTGTAACTAGGCTGTTAAGATTGGAGACAAGGAGGTATTGCAATTACCTGGAAGAGATGACAAAGTACACCAAAGATAGCAGAAGGATAAATTCAAAAGATGTTTAAGAGGTCACAAAAAGGAAGCAAAGTAGGTGATTGACTGGATATTGATATTAAAGTCATCTTTGCACAGATTCTCACTTTAGACTTGCGTTCCCATCTCCCCATTAAGGTTATGAATCCTGAATCTGTCCTCCTCTCAACTCAACCATCTCTCTCCTCTGTTCTCCTCCTACTCCGTTACCTTTATGGATTCAGGGATGCTCTTTTCTAAGGATTTATACAGAATCTGCAGCTTCTGAGAGTTATGAAGCACAAGCATCTTATGTAGCACTTCAGCTTCTTTCCCTCAAGAAGATGATCTAAGGAAATAAACACAAAAACAAAAATACCTAGAGAGATATGATAGGTGTCCAGAAAGAAGAGGAAGGAGAAGTCACCAGGGACATCATACACTATTAGCAGTGATGGGCTTTAGAAATTATCTAGTCCAAACTTTTCAGTTTACAAATGAGAAACTAAAGCACAGAGGTGTAACTAGACTTCAGGGCTCCTTAGTAATCTCCATACAATTCCACTTAAAAAGTACATTAACATACCTGGCAAAATATATCTCCCATGCTCATTTGATTCAAACCAGTAAAAGAATATGGAGAGTGAATGCCTTCCGCTGTCCAGACACAAATAAAAAATAATGCATCTCTTCAGGGATTGTCCCTCAGGAGAGCCCCCCACCCCCAAGCATTGAAACACTTGCTCTAATGTTCCCATAGCATGGGTACTATTTTCAGCTATCAAGAAAGAATGTAATCTTCTGGAAAAAAAAAAAACCTTGCAGACTATATTGTGTGTAGTCCCTTTTCTCCTAAGGAACAAAACCATAGGAAGAAAAAATTGTTGATTAGTGATGATACCACCAAGTAGAAATTGGCAAGATCTAGGAATTGAAATTATATGTTAGCAACCTTAAAAATAGACCAAACCCTTTTATTCAGTAATTCCACATCCTGAAACTCATCCCAAGGAAATAATAATAGATATGTTTAAGGATGTAAACATAAGAAAATTTATTATAATATACTGTATATAAGATATAATACAAAATTCATTATGAAGAAATGATCAAGTTAATGATGGTGTATCCAAATAATAGATTACCAGGCAACTATCAAAATGATGTCTTTGAAGAGTGTTTAATGACATAGGAAAACGTCTGTGTTACAAAGTCAGGAAAACATATGATGTAATCCCAATTAATAATATAAAGATGCAGGCCAGGTGCAGTGGCTCAGCCTGTAATCCCAGCACTTTGGGAGGCCAAGGCGGGCAGATCACGAGGTCAGGAGTTTGAGACCAGCCTGGCCAACATAGTGAAACTCCGTCTCTACTAAAAATACAAAAAACTAGCCGGCTGTGGTGGTGAGTGTCAGTAGTCCCAGCTAGTGGTGGTGAGTGTCAGTAGTCCCAGCTACTCAGGAGGCTGAGGCAGGAGAATCGCTTGAACCAAGGAAGAGGAAGTTGCAGTGATCTGATATCGCACCACTGCATTCCAGCCTGGGTGACACTGTGAGACTCTATCTCAAAAAATAAAATAAATAAAATAAAATAAAATAAAATAAAATAAAAATTTAAAAAAATAATATAAAGATGCATAGGTGAATGGTTATCTGTGTATATGTACATTTGCATATACCCACCTGAAAGTCTTTCTGAAACAAAGTAGTATATAAATAACATATAAATATGAACTTTTGAACTTTCTTCCAGCCATATACATGGCTGACAATACATATAAATATGTAATACCTCATATGATACTTGAAGGCAATATATAAGAATGGCCATATTTTCCAAGAACCAACAAATAGAAAATTTTCTACACTATTTTGATGGTTTGCAAGGAAGCCATTAATACTTTTTGCAATCCTAGAAAACTCAATAAATATGACATGTATGTATGCATGTATATATGTAAGTGTATAGCCATAATCAATACAAAAGGAAGCACAGTGGTTAACAACATGGGCTTTGGAATTAAACAAACCAAAACTCCACCCCTGGCTCCTCCTCTGGCTATCTGGGTCACCTTAGGTAAGTCAAATTATTTTAGTCTCTGTCTCAGTTGCATTATCTATAAAATGGGGATAGTAATATCTACTTTGTAGGTTGTCATGATTTCATTGCCAGAAAAGGTATGTGAAGTGTTTAGCATGGTGGTAATTTGTGTATATACAAGGTTCTGAAGGACATTTTAAAGACCTCTAATCCAGTGAAGGTGACCATTCCACCGGACAGAAACATAAATGAAGAAAACTGCAACTTCAAAGATGGACTACATGTAACTTGCTTGAATAAATCTATTGACACAAAATAGATATTTTGAGGCAAACCACAGATCTAGAAAAAGCTAATGTGTTTCTGTCACTGTCTAGGATGATGGGTGCACTAACCAAATGGCACAGCATTCTGCCCATTCTGCAGGCTTTGGTAGCATATTCCACAGAGGAGAGCAATCAGCTTCAAGGAAAGAGTGACCAAAGCAGTCAAAGGCTGCTGAGAAGCTAAAAGATATGAGTACTAAAGATGGCAGTGCATTTTGGAGTTAGGAGTTGATTACTGACTTGGTAAGAGATGTGGAATGAAATGTGAGGAAGTGAAGGTAACTTTTTCAAAGAACTTGACCAGGAAAGGAAGAAGAACATGAGAATATTGAAGGACAGAGGAGAGGTACAAGAGCTCAAAAAAGGCATTTCTCTTATTAGATGAGAGTTAAGCATACCTATACTAACTACAAAAGGGAAGATGTAAGTCATTAATAGGCCAATGTGTAAATAGGACATAGAAAGGTGACAGAAATTCATTGACCTTATATACAAAATGCCAACCACTATTTCAGCTTCTTTATGTTGATTAATTCATGTAATCGTCAATGATAATTCTCAGCATACTTGTTAAATTAAGTTTTGGACTGGAAGAATACTTCTTCCAGTGAAAAGTCAGAAAAAAAATTAGGATGGATGCAGATGCAGGTGTATGTATGCACGTATACAGCAGGTCATCAAATAATGTCATTTTGTTCAATATCTTTTCATTACAATGGTGAAGAGAAAAACATCAATTCCTGGCTGGACCACTGTCTATGTGCAGTTTGCCTGTTCTCCTCATGTCTGCATGGATTTTCTCTGTCTAAATTGTCCCAGGATGAGTGAGACCATGTGTGTGTGTGTGTGTGTGTGTGCGCGCCCTGTGATGGAAAGGTGTCCAGTCTGGGGTGGGTTCCTGCCTTGTGCTCTGAGCTACCAGGACAGGCTTCAGTCACTTGCTCCCCTGAACTGGAAAAAGCCAGTTGAAAAATGAATGAATGAATGAAACATTCATAATAAAACAAAAATTCATAAAGTCTATGATAATCATACAAATGAATGACAATAAACAATGCTGTGCCAAAGGACTCAGTGAGCCCACCATATTTGTGATTGAATTTTAACTTCATAGAGGCAAGAGGTGCTCCTTACAACTTTTGCTTTGCAAACATTTATTTCTCAATTTAACCCACCACTACTGTGACCACCATCACACAGACTCACCAAAAATTAGGTAAATAATTATCTTGTTTTTATTAATATTTATTAAATGTATACGCAGTTTCCATTTAGTTCATTGTTTTATATTAGAAGTGTTTGGGTTCTTTATTTATAAGTTTGGTGATGTTTTTGTGACTAGAAATATGCTGTAGGAATTTAACTCTTCTTTATACTAATTAGCTTATGGTAAAATTAATTTTGTTATATGTTGTTTCATTTGAAATTGCAGTTTCCAAGAACCTATTGACAATGTTAAGTGAGGACTAATTTTATATGGGAGTACACAGGGTTAGAAAAAAAGAGCAGAGAGTTGGCAAGTTATTTTTGAATGTCTGTTTCCTGGAAGAGGTAAAATTTTTTCCTATTTCCAAAATCACTTTTTAGCAGTAAGTGGGTGAGGGAGTATGCCAAGAAAGTGTCGAGAAAAAGAAGTAGGATTTTATGGGAAACAGTTAGGGTTTAAATGGCTTTTGATGTTAATGGGAGAAAGAGTGGACTAGAATTAGCAAGGACTAGCAAGCATGCTTAGGATAATGTAAAGATGGACACTATGATTTGGAAGTGTTACTCAACAATATATTGAGCTCAGCACCCTGAGAGTAGAAGCAGAGAAGACAAATTAAAACAAACCAAGGTTGGTTTTTTCAGAGCTGGTGTAGCAAAAAAGATAAGGGACAAAGCATTTGAGTATATAGAAATGAGAGATTGAAACTTACAAACTGTAGCATCCAGGAGAGAGAAGAAAAAAAGTAAAGTAGGTTGGAGACCAATAAAGTAAGAAAATATAGAAAAAGCCATGGAAGAAAGTACTTGATGAAGTCAAAGAAGAGCAATGTTAATAGACAGGGAGAAATGTACTTAAAAATAGGAGATTGGGATCAGATATTAGACTATTAGAGGTTAAGATGTCAGAGGCACTCAGAGGTAGATCAGTTTGGGATGTAGGGCTGTTGGCTTCAACTCCAAGTCAACAGAGTAGGAGCCAAGAAGGGAATGGGAGTTTCAGGTACCACAGACATGAATAGGATGTAGCAGAAGTTTGTTGGAGAGAAACATTAGGATACCAGTTGCCAAATGTTTCAATGAATGGAGATAAATTTGGCAGAGGGCAACAGAAAAGCATTGTTTTATTCTAGCCACATGACACAGAAGGAAGAAGGAAGATTTTTCTATGCAAATAAACCACTAATACTTTAGAAGCAGGATTGGAGGCAAGGAGAATTTTTTGCTAACAGTATTACTATGGAGATCTAGAGGGTGTCAGAGAAAGGTACAAGCATATTGATAACTTATAATTCAAGGAAAGCATTTGGACATTTTACAAATTCAAAAGGATACGCACTGGCTTTTTCTGAAGTATTTCCAGTTTCAGGTACCTAAAAGGTTTTGAAGAATTCATTCTCAACATTGAGACCCTGGGGAGTGCTCTTTCCAAGGGTTTGCAGGGGAAAAGAAATAAATTAACAAATACAAATGCTTTAGAACAAGAATCCAAATTAATTGAACTGCCAAGATAAAAAGGCTGTTCTAAATAATTCTGCTTACCTGAAGTTTCTTTGTAGACCTGTAGGCACACTGCCTGCTGCACTTTCTCAGTATGGCAATGGAAAGGTTTCTGTAGCTAACACTCTATGGACTGAAACACAATAAAATTCAACTGACTCACGTTGTCACTGTTAAGCATAAAGCTTCAGGAAGTTATGGGTTCCTGTAGATTAAACCAGACGTTCTGTCCATAGACAAGAAATCACAGGCTTTGTGGACCAGAGGAGGACTGAGAATATGTTCCGTATTGAGCAGCTTCTACAATTCTAAGAAGTTTTACTCAAGAATCTTTTGATTTATATATAACCTCTTGTAGCTGAAAGGCTATTCTAGAACAATATTAAGTCAATTTTCCATTGTTGGCAAAAATAGCACAGCTGCAGCCTTATTTAAATGATGTCAGTAGAGCAAACAAAGAGTTGGAAAGTTTGATTTCAATGCAAAATACCTGGCTTAATACTTTCAACCATTTGTGGCTTGGAAAAAGCCAAAAATGCCTCAAGGAAGTTACTGTAATAATGAGAACTCAGTTTCATATACCTTGTCCTCTGGTTGTCTAAAGTGGAGCAACAGGGAGGGGCATTGTAAGTTTAAGAAGAAAAATCAATTACTGGAGAAAAGTTTCAGGGGGACTGGAATTAGCTTTGTAGTGGAACAGAGACAAACATTGTTTTTCAAAGTGTGTTCCTCACACCATCTACTTCAAGATCAATTAGGCTTGTTTGTTAACAATACAAGAACTTTTCCAGATCAGGTAAATCAGAGGCTCCCAGAGTGCCTGGCAATCAGTATGTTATAAAAAGCTATCTAAAAGAATCTGATCAACATTACATTTTGAAGACATCGAGATTAAAACATGGGAAAATATAAGTTATAAAATTTTTATACTGGGTGCAGTGGCTCACATCGGTAATACCAGCTACTTGGGAAGCTGAGGCAGGAGGATCGCTTGAGGGCAAAAAATTGATACAAGCCAGGGCGACCTAATAAAACCCCAGTCTTTAAAATTTTGGTTTTTAATTAGCCAGATGTAGTGGCATGTGTCTATAGTCGCAACTACTCAGCAGACTGAGATGGAAAGATTACTTGAGCCCAGAAACTTGAGATCGCAGTAAGCTATTTCACCACTGCACTTCAGCCTGGGGAACAGGGTGAGATACTATCTCTAATTAAAAAAAAATTCACCCACTTTCTGGAAGTGAAAGAAACTTCACAAATTGTAATCATTTATAACATGAGAAAAGCATGAGTTATTTTTACATAAATAAGGAAGCTGTTGCTGAGAAAAAAATAAATGTCTTCCCCCAGGTCACAAAACTAACCAGTGGCAATGTCTGGAATATGAGGCCAAATATTGAATTATTTTAATGACACTATGATTCTGTAGAGAGTGATTCTCTACCCTTAGGCAGTTTATATCTTCTTACAAACCTAAATCATCTACTCCAGATGACATATTAAAAATCATCAGTGAGAATTTAATACTATCTGCACATTCTTGCTATGTAAGGCATTGAGTTTTATAGTTTTAGTTACTCTACTTTTTGAACCAAAAGTGGTTCACATAATCTATCAAAGAATTTTTACATATTCATAATTGTAAACGATTAATTTGTTAAATACATATCAAAGTTTATAGAGTTATACAGTAAACTAATCATCCTTTTTAAAAAATG
Source organism: Pan paniscus (assembly GCF_029289425.2). Lineage (NCBI taxonomy): Eukaryota > Metazoa > Chordata > Mammalia > Primates > Hominidae > Pan > Pan paniscus. The sequence continues at coordinate 60,010,285 of NC_073258.2, forward strand.
GTCCATTTCAACTAGTCAATACATATGTTTTATTCCATAATTGACAGCACACTGTGGATAGTTGAGAGAACACATTTTTTTTTCTATACTGAGTATTACTTAAGTAATTTCTTGAGCCATTAAATTTTTTTTATATAGTTTATAACGGGGAGGAGAAGCAAAGCAAGTGGCAGAATAGAAGGCTCCACTAATCATTTCCCCATACCCTACAAGGCACCAAGTTAACAACTACACAGAAAAAAATACCTTCATGAGGGCCAAAAATCAAGTGAGCACTCATAGTACCTGGTTTTGACTTCATATCCCTGAAAGAGGCACTGAAGAGACAGAAAAAAACAGTCTTGAATCACCAACCCCCATCCCTCCCAACCTCAGTAGCAGTAGTGTGGTGCACAGTGTATCTCTGGGCACGGGGGTAGAAAGAACACAGCAATTATGAGGCATTGAACTCATTGCTGTCGTGTTAGACACAAAGAAAAACTAGACCAAACTCAGCTGACACCTGCCCATGGAGGCAGAGGGAGCATTTAAACCAGCCCTAACCCGAGGGGAATCACCAATCCCAGCAGTCAAAACTTCAGTGACTGAAAACCTCACCACAGAGGGCCTACAGTTCTCTGTGTTTCCAAGTAAACTTGAAAGGCAGTGTAAACCATAAGGACTGCAACTCTTAAGTGAGTCCTAGTGCTGAATTAGGCTCAGAAATTGTGGACTGGGGGGACACTTGACATACTGAGACACCAGCTGGGTCAGTCAAAGGAGAGCTGGTATCACCTCTTCCCTAACCCCAGGCTGCATAGCTCACAGCTGCTAAAGAGACTCCTTCCCTCTGCTTGAGGAATGAAAAAGAAACAGTAAGGCGAACTTCATCTTGCATCTTGGATATCAGCTCAGCCACAACAGGATAAGGCACCAAACAGAGTTGTGAGGCCCCCATTCCAGGCCCCAGCTCCCAGACAACATTTCCAGACATAGGCTGGGCTGGAAGGGAACTCTCTGCATTAAAAAAAGGATCCAGTCCTCACAGCATTCATCACCTGGTAGAAGAAACCCTGAGCCCTGAATAAGCTACAGCAGTACCCAGGTACTATTAGTACATTGAGGACCTTGAGTGAGCATCTGAGGATAGCAGGTTTCAGGTGAGACTCAGCACATTTCCAGCTGTGGCAGCTCTGGGGCAAGATTCCTTCTGCTTCAGAAATGTGGAAGGAGAAATAAAGAGACTTTGTTTTGCACCTTAGGTGCCAGCACAGCCACAGCATGGTAGAGCAGCAAGTGGGCTCTTGACATCCCCAATTGCAGGACTTAGCTCTTGAACAGCATTTCTGGACCTTCCCTGGGCCAGAAGGAAGCCCACTGCCCTGAAAGGTGAGTCCCAGGCCAGGTAGACTTTACTACAAGCTGATTTAAGAGCCCTTAGGCCTTAAGAGAACACTGGTTGGTAGTCTGGCAACCAGTGGGTAGGGGTGACTATGTGGTGAGACTCCTCTGTCTTTGGAAAGAAAAGACAAAAGTGGGAAGAACTTCATCTTGTGGTTTGAACCTCAGCTCAACTGCAATATAATAGAACACCAGGTAGCCCTCTAATGTTTTTGACTCTAGTCCCTGACTTCTGGACAGCACATCTGTATCTCAGGGCCTGAGGAATCTTACTGCCCTGATGGGAAGCACACAGGCCTTGCTGGCTTTGCTACCTTCTGATTGTAGAGTTCCAGAGCCTTAGGTGAACATAGGCAGTAGTCAAGGAGTGATTACAGCACGCCTTGGTCAAGATGCAGTGCTGTGCGGGCCTCAGGCCTGATCTAGCACTGTCATAATGGCGGTGGCCACAGGAGTGCTTATGTCACTCCACCCCCAATTTTAGTTGGCTCAGAACAGAGAGAGAGACTTTTTTTTTTTTTTTTTTTTTTTGAGAAAGTAAGGGAAGAAAACAGAACAGTCTCTGCCTGGTAATCCAGAGAATTCTCCCATATCTTCTCCAAGATTATTGAGGCAGTACCTTTATGAGTCTTCAAAAACCACAGTATTACTGGGCTTGGGATGCTCTCTAAAGTAGAGACAGCTTAAATCATGATACCTACGTCTTCTGAAATATCTGGAAAGCCTTTCCAACAAGGATGGCTACAAATAAGCCCAGACAGTGAAGACTAGAGCAAACACCTAACTCTTCAGTGCTCAGACACTGAAGAACATCTACTAGCATCTACACCATTGAGAAAAATGGGACCTCACCAAATCAACTTAATAAGTCACCTGGGACCAATCCTGGAGAAATGGAGATATGTGACCCTTCAGACAGAGAATTCAGAATACCTGTGTTGAGGAAACTCAAAGAAACTTAAGATAACACAGAGAAGAAATGCAGAATTCTATCAGATACATTTAACAGACAGATTGAAATAGTTAAAAAGAATCAGAAATTCTGGAGCTGAAAAATGCAATTGTCATACTGAAGAATCCATCAGAGACCTTTATTCGCAGAATTAACAAAGCAGAAAAAAGAATTAGTGAGCTTGAAGACAGGCTATTTAAAAATGCGCTTTCAAAAGATACAAAATAAAAAAATTAAAAAACAACAAAACACATCTACAGGTTATAGAAAATAGCCTTGAAAGGGCAAATCTAAGAATTATTGGCTTTAAAGAGAAGGTAGAGATGGAGATAGGGGTAGAAAGTTTATTTAAAGAAATAATAACAGAGAACTTCCCCATACCAGAGAAAGAGATCAGTATCTGAGTACAGGAAAGTTGTAGAACACCAAGCAGATTTAACCCAAAGACTATCTCAAGACATTTAAAATCAAACTCCCAAAGGTCAAGGAGAAAGAAACATAAAAGCAGCAAGAGAAAAGAAATAAATAACATACAATGGAGATACAATACATCTGACAGCAGATTTTTCAGTGTAAACCTAGGAGACAGTGGCATGACACACTTAAAGTGCTGAAGGAAAAATACCTTTTACCCTAGAATTTTATCTCACAAAAATATTCTCCAAACATGAAGGAAGAATACTTTCCCAGACAAGAGCTGAGGGATTTCATCAATATCAGACCTTTCCTACAAGAAATGCTAAAGAAAGAACAGAACATTGAGACAGAAAGGAACATTAGTGAGCAATAAATAATCACCAGAAGTTTTAAAACTCACAGGTAATAATAAGTACACAGAAACAGACAGAATATTATAACGCTGTTAACTGTGGTGTATAAACTACTTTTATCCTAAATAGAAACACCTGAGCTCAAGCAATCCACCTACCTTGGCCTCCCAAAGTGCTAGGATTACAGGCATGAGCCACCACACCTGGCCTATATATCAATAAATTGGAAAACCTAAAAGAAATGACAAATTTCTAGACACATATGATCTACCAAGATTGAACGAGGTTGAAATCCAAAACCTGAACAGACCAATAGCAAGAAACAAGATTGAAGCTATACTAAAGTCTCTCAGTAAAGAAAAGCCCAGGATCTGACAGCTTCACTGCTGAATTCCACCAAACATTTAAAGAAGAATATCAATCCTACTCAAACTGTTCTGAAAAATGCAGGAGAAGGCAGCAAACTAACACAAGAACAGAAAACCAAACACCGCATGTTCTCACTCATAAGTGAGAGTTGAACAATGAGAACACATGGACAAAGGGAGGGGAACATCATACACTGGAGCCTGCTGGTAGGTGGGGGCCTGGGAGAGGGATAGTATTAGGAGAAATACCTAATGTAGATGACAGGTTGATGGGTGCAGCAAACTACCATAGCTCGCTTATACCTATGGAACAAAGCTGCACGTTCAGCACATGTATCCCAGAACTTAAAGTATAATTAAAAAAAGATAAACAATTCCAATAGAAAAACAGGAAAAGTGAAAAAAATAGAGAAGGGAATACTTCCAAACTCATTCTGTGAGGCAAATATTATCCTGATACCAAAATCGAAGACACATCAAAACACAGAAAACTACAGTCCAATATTTCTGATGAATATTGATGCAAAAATCCTCATCAAAATACTAGCAAACCCTGGTAAAAGTGGGCAACTTTGTTGTGTTCCAGATATTGGAAAAAAGGCTTTCAGCTTTTCCCCATTCAGTGTGATACTAGCTGTAGGTCTGTCACATATAGCTTTTAACCTGTTGAGGCATGTTTCTTCTATTCCCAGTTTGTTCAGAGGTTTTATTGTGAAGGGATGTTGAATCTTATCAAATGCTTTTTTGTGGGCGGTAAGCCACCTGAGGCAAGAGACCGAGGGCACGAGCTGTTCCAGTGCGATAAATATATAAAATAACAAGAGTTATACTAGATATAGATCATAGATATGATTATATATGAATATCATTAATCATTAATTTGTAGCAATTACTCTTTATTCCAATATTATAATAATCTTCACTCTACAATCATAACCCAGGAAAAACCAGGCCATACAGAGATAGGAGCTGAAGGGGCATGGTGAGAAGTGACCAGAAGACGAGAGTGTGAGCCCTCTGTCATGCCCAGACAGGGCCACTAGATAGCTCCTTGGTCTAGCAGTAATGCCAGAATCTGGGAAGATGCCCATTACCAAGTGGACATAGTCTAGTGGTAGCATCAGTGCCAAGGAAAAACACCTGCTACTTAGCAGACCAGGAAAGGGAGTCTCCCTTTCGCCAGGGGAGTTTAGAGAAGACTCTGCTCCACCACTCTTGTGGAGGGCCTGACATCAGTCAGGCCCACCCGCGGTTATCTGGAGGCCTAACCGTCTCCCTGTGATGCTGTGCTTCAGCGGTCATGCTCCTGTTTCACTTTCATGTTCTACTCTGGGCACCTGGCTCTGCCCTCTAGATAGCAGTAGCAAAATTAGTGAAAGTATTAAAGTCCTTGATCTTTCTGAAAAGAGCATAGAATAAATAATGGCGTAAACTGTACTCTCTCTCCGCCTTGGCTGCCAAACAGGGAAGGGCCCCCTGTCTGGTGGACACGTGACTCAAGTGACCTTATCAATCATTGGAGATGACTCACACTCTTTACCCTGCCCCTTTTGCCTTGTATCCAATAAATAACAGTGCAGCCAGGCATTCGGGGCCACTACCGGTCTCCGCATTTTGGTGGTAGTGGTCCCCCGGGCCCAGTTGTCTTTTCTTTTATCTCTTTGTCTTGTGTCTTTATTTCTATGATCTCTCATCTCTGCACATGTGGAGAAAAACCCACAGACCCTGTGGGGCTGGCCACTACCCTTTTTAGCATCCATTGAGATGATTATATGGATTTTATCTTTCATTCTGTTGATATGGTGTATCGCATTGGTTGATTTGCATATTTTGAACTATCCTTGCATCCTAGGGATACATCCCAGTTGGTCATGATGAATAATCTTTCTAATGTATTGTTGAATTTGGTTTGCTAGTGTTTTGTTGAGGATTTTTGCATCAGTATATGCACATACTCTGCACCCACAAAAATTAAATATTAAAAAGAATTAAAAAAACAAGAAAGACAATTGAGTTGGCCTTCTTCCAAAGAATTCTATTACATAATATTTGGACACTGCCAGAAACAGCAGACATCTGAGAGACATGATTACTATTATATGGTTCCTGGGTGTATCTTCCTCACTTCTGTAGAACTACAGAAATAAGTGGGTGACATGTGGGAAAAGATTCATAAGTAATGTTAAAGAATTTCTAAATCATCACAGGGGAGATGGCAAGCCACTGGAAAGTTAGGACTGGAAAAACATGGTTGGGAGGAAGTTGTCTGTTAGTGGGATACACACAAGGGATGATTGCCACCTGAGCTAGCATGATAGCCTATTGAGACGAGAAGAGATCCATAGATTTGAGATAATTCAAAGGTAGAGTTTGCAGAATTTGGTCATTGATTGAGAAAGAGTGAGAAGGCTGGCATCTAAGTTGCTGGATTGATCCACTAGAATCATCAATAATTTTAATTCTTTGAATGGAAATAATATGTAAATTGGTAGATGATAATTTGCTTAAAGTCTTCATTAAGATATTTTCATGACTGTGAAACCAAATGACTATATTTATGAATGTGCTTACTTTTGACAGAACTTTCATAGGCTCACTCCTTCTAAACTCAGTTCCCTTAACCCTCTTTCCATGAGATCGTATGAGTCTCAATAAAAAATTCTGCAGTAGGGGCTATTAGATGCCCAACCCCATCTCCTGTTTTTCCTCATGCTTCAGGAAGAAGAATTTGCTATTACCAGGAAAGTCTTTTAAAGCTGCTATGGACATTCAATTAAAGGACACTGAGAATGTAACTAAGAGAAATTCAGTGATGTTTCCAAATTGCCTGACTATATGTTTTGAATAACAATAACCTACATTTATTGAGAAATTAACAATATGCCAGGTACATTCAAACTTCTTAGTATATTGTTTCATTGGGTCCTCACAACAACTCTATGAGGTAATCATTACTATTATCCACATTTTATGGAGCAGGAAATTGAGATAGAGATAGGGTAAATAGCTTGCTCAAAATTACATGAAATGAAAATAGCCGATCCAGGATTAAGGCCACCGAACCTTTGCCAAGAGCTCTCAAGTGAGATGTACAGACAAATATTCTTCTTCTAATTGCCATCAGCTATTTGAGACCATATTATCTGCCAGTTTCCTTGTTGATCTAGAAGTCTCTTTAATCGTTAACTACTTCCCTAAAGGCTCTGTCTCCAAATACAGTCACATTGGGGGTTAAGCCTTCAACATGTGAATTTTGAGGGAACACAATATGGTCCTTAACAGTTGCTCTCTGTTCCCAAGCTGAGTGCTAAGGTCTTTCCTCAATAATGAATTCTTTTTTGCCTCAGTCAGCCAGTGAAGTGCTTGTAACCAACAATGCTAATGAGTAAAGTATCTCTATATCATAGCCATATATTTGGTATTCATTTATTTGGTGTTTCTTTGATTTGCACGTGTAATCAAGAATCATTTAGTCATTTATTCAAACATAGTTTTACCACTGCCATTTAATCACCTGTGTGACTTTAGATGAATTCATCTAAGTAACAGTTTCTTTATCTATAAAGTATAGACAATTATACTGACCCCAAGATTGTTTGAAGGATTTGGGGCTATACGAATATTTATAATTATTAAATATCCTGACAAACACAATTGACCCTTGAACAACATAGGTGTGAACTGCATGGGTCCACTTATGGCTGGATCTTTTTCAATAAAAACAGTCAATCCTCCATATTGGTAGGTTCCACATCTGCAACCAAATACAGATCAAAAATACAGTATTTGCAGGATTCAAAACCTGTGTACACAGAAGGCTGACTTTTCCTATCTGCAGGTTCCACAGAGCCAATTGCAGAACTTGAGCATGAGTGGATTTTAGTATCACTGGGGGTCCTGGAACCAATTCCTCCAGGATACTGAGGGACGACTGTAGTATCAACTGGAAGTATCATATGTTTGAGTGGGCTCTGACACCTTTTAGAAAATCACAGCCAGGAGAAAAAGAAATGAATATTTAATTTTTGGTTTTCAAAACTGGGACTCTGAAACAAATCTATTTCCTTATATTTTTTTCTTAGTGAATACGTTTTCTAATTATTAACTATTTATTTACAAATGAAAATTGTATATATTTATTGAGTACAACATGATGTTTTAAAGTACGTATACATTGTAAAATGGCACAATAGAGCTAATTAATATATGCACTATCATATACTTTTAAGGTTTTGGTGAGAACACTTAAAATGTATTCTAATAACAATTTTCATAAAATAGTATATTTAAGTATAGTCACCATGCTGTACAATAGATTTATTGGACTGCTCCTACTATCTAACTGAAATTTTGTATCCTGTGACCATCTCCCCAGTCCCTACCACCTCCTCCAATGTCTGGTAACCGCCATTATACTCTCTGCTTTTATGAATTTAACTTTTTCAGATTTCACATATAAGTTAGATAATGTGATATTTGTCTTTCTGTGCCTGGTTTATTTTACTTAACATAATGTACTCCAAGTTCATCTATGTGGTTTCAAATGACTGAATTTCCTTCTTTTTAAAAGCTGATTAGTATTCTATTGTGCATATATACCACATTTTTAATGTTCATTAATCTGTTGATAGACATTTAGGTTGACTCTATGTCTTGGCTATTGTGAATAATTCTACAATGTACATAGAAGTGCAGATATCTGTTTAACATACAGGCCTGCCTCAGAGATATGGAGGGTTTAGTTCCAGACCACTGCAATGAACTGGATATTCCAGTAAAGCAAGTCACATGAAGTTTATGGTTTCCCAGTGCATATAAAAGTTATGTTCACTCTATACTGTAGTCTATTAGGTGTCCAATTGCATTATGTCTTTAAAAAGTACCTATAGTAATTTTAAAATAATTTATTGCTAAAAATGCTAAGGATAATCTGAGCTTTCAAAGAGTTGTAATCTTTTTTGCTGGTGCAAGGTCTTATTTTAGTGTTGATGGCTGCTGACCAGGGTGGGACTTCCTAAAGATTAAGGTAGCTAAGGCAATTTCTGAAAATAAGACAACAAATAAGCTTGCTGCATTGATTAACTCTTCCTTTCAGAAAAGATTTGTCTGCAGTATGTAATGCTATTTGGTAGCATTTTACCCACAGTAAAACTTCATTCAAAATTGGAATCAACCCTTTCAACCCTCGCTACAGCTTTATCAAATAGATTTACGTAACATTAGAAATCCTCTGTTATCATTTCAGCAATGTTCACAAAATCTTCACCAGGAGTAGTTTCTATTTTAAGAGGTCACTTTCTTTGCTCATCCATAAGAAGCAATTTCTTATCCATTCAGGTTTTATCATGAGATTGTAGCAATTCAGTCAGAACTTCAGGCTCTACTTCTAATTTTAGTTCTCTTGTTATTTCCACCACATCTGCAGTTACTTCCTCCATTTAAATCTTGAACGCTTCAAAGTTATCTGCAAGGATTGGAATCACCTTCTTCCAAATTCCTGTTGATGTTGATAGCTTGATCTCCTCCCATGGATCATGAATGTTTTTAATGGCATATGGAATGGAAAATCCTTCCAAGAGATTTTCAATTTACTTTGCCCTGATCCATCAGAGAAATCACAATGTATTGCAGCTATAGCCTTAGAGAATTATGAATAATAAGACTTGTAAAGTTGAAATTACTCCTTGATCTATGAGCTGCAGAATGGATGTATGTTAGCAAGCATGAAAAAAAATTAATGTCCTTGTACATCTCCATTGGAGCTCTTGAATGAATAGGTGCTTTGTCAATGAGCAGTAATATTTTTATAAGAATATATTTTTTGTGAGCATTAGGTCTCAATTGTAGGCTTAAATTATTCAGTAAACCACGCTGTAAATAGATGGTGCTGTAATCTAGGTTTTGTTCTTCCATTTGTAGAGAATAGGCAAACTCTATTTAGCATAATTCTTAAGGACCCCAGGATTTTTGGAATGGTAAGTGAGCATTGGCTTCAACTTAAAGTAACCAGCTGCATAAACTCTAATGAGAAAGTCAGCCTGTCCTTTGCAGCTTTGAAGTTAGGCATTGTCTTCCCCTTTCTAGCTCTGAAAGTCCTTGATGGCGTCTTCTTCCAATAGAAACCTGTGTCATCTACATGGGGAATTTGTTGTTTGGTGTAGCCACCTTCAACAATTATCCTAGCTAGATATTCTGGATAATCTTTCACAATTTCTACATCAGCACTTGCTGCTTCCCTTTGCACTTTTATGTTATGAAGATGGGCCAGGTGTGGTGGCTCATGCCTGTAATCCCAGCTCTTTGGGAGGCTGAGTTTGGTGGATCACCTGAGGTCAGGAGTTTGAGACCAGCCTGACCAACATGGTGAAACCCCATCTCTACTAAAAATAAAAATAAAAAAAATCAGCCAGGTGTGTTAGTGGGTGCCTATAATCCCAGTGACTCAGGAGGCTGAGGGAGGAGAATCGCTTGAGCCCAGGAGGCACAGGTTGCAGTGAGCCCTGATCGCTGCACCACTGCATTCCAACCTGAGCAACAGAGTGAAACTCTGTCTAAAAGGAAAAAAAAGAAAAAGAAAATGGCTTCTTTCCTTAAACCTCATGAACCAACCTCTGATAGCTTCCAACTTTTTTCTGTATCTTCCTCACCTCTCTTAGTTATTTTCAAATAACTTAAAAGATTTAGAGTCTTGCTCAGGATTAACCTTTTGTTTATGAATGTTGTGGCTAGTTTAATTTTCTATCCAGAGCACTAAAACTTGCTCCAAAACAGCAATAAGGCCATTTTGCTTTCTTATCATTGATGTGCTCACTGGATTAGCATTTTTAATTTCCTTCAAAGATTTTTCCTTGCATTCACAACTTGGCTAACTGTTTGGTGCAAAAGACCTAGCTCTTGGACTGTCTTGGATTTTGACCTGCCTTCCTCACTATGCTTAATCATTTTTTGCTTTTTGTTTAAAATGAAAGACTCATGACTCTTTACTTCACTTGAATACTTACAGATCATTGTATGGTTTATAACTGGCATAATTTAAATGTTGTTGTATCTCAGGGAATAGTGAGGCTAGAGGAGAGGGAGAGTCTGGGAACGGTCATTCGGTGAGGCAGTCAGAACACACACAACAGTTATCAATTAAGTTTGCTGTCTTATATGGATGCAGTTGGTGGTGCTCCAGAACAGCTAAAATAGCACCATCAAAACTCACTGATCACAGATCACCTTAACAGACACAATAACAGAGAAAAAGTCTGAATATATTGGGAATGACTAAAATGTAATACAGACAGGAAGGGAGCACATTTGTTGGAAAAATGGTGCCAGTAGACTTGCTTGATGCAGAGTTGACACAAACTTTTTATATTTGTAAAACTACAGTACCTGTGAAGTACGATAAAGTGAAATGCAATAAAATGAGGTGTGCCTGTACTGATTTAATTTCCTTTAAACATATATGCAGTAGGGATTGCTGGATCATATGATAGCTCTATTTTTAGCTTTTTGAGGAATCTCTGTACTGTTTTGCATAAGGCTACACTGATTTACATTCCCACCAACAGTGCACAAGGGTTCTCATCTCCTCACATCCTCTCCAACAGTTGTTATCTTTCATCTTCTTGATAATAGCAATTCTAAAAGGTGTGAGGTGATATTGTGATTTTAATTTGTCTTTTCTTGATAATGAGTACTGTTGAGCATTAAGAAAAAACCCATTAATTATTTTTATGTCTTCTTTTGAGAAATGTCTATTCAAGATGGCGGTGGGGAGCTAGCGGCAGCTGGCTGGGGAGGGGTGTCTGTACACCACAGAGAGCTTCCCTGGGTGATTCTGGGACCTGGAACAGCCTCCTCCTCCTCCCACTGCCTAGACCTGGAGAAGCCTTTTCTCATCCTTCTCACTCATCCCCCTGGGGCGGGGCGAGTGGGCTGAGCTGCCCCATGCTTGCAGAGCCCAGAGCTGGAACCCTTACCACTAGTGCTGCAGAGTGAACTTCACCTCCTTTCCAGGACACACGCGTGAACCACTACCCCAGGTTGTGTTGATGTCTTATTGCTGTTTCTCCAAAACAGCAATAAGGCCATTTTGCTCTTTCGTCATTCATGTTGTCACTGGACTAGCACTTTTAATTTCCTTCCAATTTTTTTCCTTGCTCTAAAATCTGTCTTTGTATTTGCATCTTGACTCCAGACTCCCCTTTCCAAATCTAGATAAGCACAGTGACCATTCAGCATAACCAAGATCCCTTTCTCACTGTTGCCTGTCTCCTGACTTACCTGCTACCCTCATTCCCTACTCTTTTCCCCTCCAAAAAAAAAAAAAAAAAAAAAACAAGCAAAACAAACAAACAAAAAATATCTTACTTGAGGAATTAGGTAGGCAAGGAATGATGGCTCACATTGGAGTTTGGGCTTAAAAACACACAAGGAAAGAAAACATTTAAAACACACTTGTTTTCTCTACACTGGATAAGAATATTGCTCTACAGTATAAATTTTAATGTCATGTGTCTGTGTGAATGTAGCGTGGGTTTGAGTAGCATTGTGTGTGAATGCTCCACAAGTACCTTCAAGTGCAGCTCCACAAGTACCTTCAAGTGCAGCCCCTCAGTTTAAAGAAGAAAGTGGGGGGAAAAAACTCCACAAAGCTTTAAGTTCCTTGAGTGCTTCCTTTTCCTAATGAGCATGGTTCTGACAACTGGAGATGAGCCTACTTTGGAAACAGCCCCTCTTGCCCTGTGTTTATTCTTAGGGAACCCCTTTATTCACTCCATTCCCAATGGTCTCACTCCCAACTGACGATAAGTTAGCTAGAAATTTAACACTTTTCTGTAACTTTAAATTTAGATAATGCTTTGTTATAAATTTTTACACCTTTTTTCTGTTAAAGATGAAGAATTGGGCTTTTAAAAAAAAAATTGGATCAAATAAGCCCTTCCCTTTCCACTTGTCTCTGGGCAATGTGAGCTGATGGTTCTTAAGATGTTGAGTTTTATTTACTATCCACTACTCTTTAGCCAAGAATTCTCTAGTGATCTGAAGCAATGTGGCTGAAGACCAGCTTTTAAATTTTGTGTTGACAAATTGCCTTATATTTAAAAAGGAAAAAAAGTTACCTGATTTATATTATGCCAGATTACAGCAACATGAAGTCCTAATTTATTGTTCTTGGTTGTTTTCCTGCCTAATGTGAACTTCTGTGTCCCTGATTCCTCAGGAATACCTACAGCTTCTGGTGCAATGTCGTTTCCCAAAGTGTTGGCCACCATTTCACCCAAGGTCCTCTTCCAATTCTTGCTTTTCTGAGTCAGATTTAGAGAGCACCACTGTCTCCCCTTATCCCTCATTTGATCTCCAAACCAGATATTCTTGCTATACTTTCCTTCTCAGTACCTCTCCCTGAATGGTGAGCTGCCATTTTAGGAAATTGGACCAGATACCAATTTGGGAGCTTTAAGTCAAAAACCTCTAACCGATTTCTTCCTGTGTAGGGGTGGAAGTCTCTGAAGCTCTCACTCACACCTGTAGTCTGTGGAGAAAATGTACTGCAATCCCCCTGGCCCCCAACTGCCACTGCCTTTGGTGTGAGATGTTCCCTGTTTCCTAGTTCAACTTGAGTCCCTCTCTCCTCTGCTAGCCTACCCCCATCCATCAATAAGGATCCTAGCTACAGCCTCCTATTCACACTCCCTGCCTCCATTCCACACTACCCTAGGGAATACCTGGATTCCCCACTCTGTCCACATATTGTAGCATTCATTCTCTCTCTCTCTCATCCTCTCACCTGTGTGGTTTATGGGTGTGATAGAGTTTTTAAGATTATTATAAACTAGCAAAAAGAAAAAAAAACTCAGAGAGAGAGAGAGAGAGAGAGAAAGATCTATTCAGGGTCTTTGCCCATTTTTAATTTGGATTATTTGTTTTCTTGCTATTATGTTTCTTATTATTTTAAATATTAACCCCTTTTCAGATGTATGGTTTGCAAAGATTTTCTTCCATTCCATAGGTTGCCTCTTCTTCCTGTCGATTGTTTCCTTTGCTGTATAGAAACTATTCTAGTTTGATGTAATCCCATTTGTCTATTTTGGCCTTCATTATCTGTGCTTTAGGAATTCCATCCAAAAATCATTGCCCCAACTAATATCAGGAAACTTTTCTCCTGTGTTTTTTTCTAGTGGTTTTGCAGTCTCAGGTCCTACCTTTAAGTCCTTAAACCATTTTTGGTTGATTTTTATACATGGTGTGAGATAAGGTCTAATTTCAATTTTCCAAATGTGGATATGCAGTTTTTTCAACAGCATTTATTAAAGAGACTGTTCACTCCTCATTCATGTGTTCTTGGCAACTTTGTCAAAAATCAATCACCTTAAATGCATGGATTTATTTCTGGATGTTCTATTCTGTTCCATTACTTCATGTTTCTGTTTTTATGCTAGTACCATCCTGTTTTCATTACTATTGCTTCATAGTACATTTTGAAGTTAGGTAGTGTGATATCTGCAGCTTTGTTCTTGTTGCTTATGATTGATTTTGTTCTTAGGGATCTTTTGTGATTACACATACATTTTTTGGTGTTTTATATTTCTTTGAAGAATGTCATTGGTATTTAGATAGGAATTGCATTGAATCTGTAAATCACTTGGGCCATTATTGTCATTTTGACAGTATTAATTCTCCCAATCTGTAAATAAGGAATATTTTTCTATTTATTTGTGTTTTCTTCACTTCCTTCATTTATGTTTAATAATTTCCACTATATAAGTCTTTTACCACCTTGTTTAAGTTTACTCCTAAGTATTTATATTTTGTATCTGTGTAAACAGGATGATTTTCTTTGTCAGATCTTTCACTGTTGGTGTATAGAATCACTACTGATTTATGTATGTTCATTTTGTATCTTGCCACATTACTGAATTGCTTACTAGTTTTAACCTAGTTTGCTGCAGTCTTTAGGATGTTTTATATGTAGGACCATGCTATATGCAAACAGGAATATATTTAGCTACTTCCTTTCCAATTTGGATGCTTTTTATTTTTTTCTCTTGCCTAATTACTCTGAGTAGAACTTCCATTAATGCATTGAATAGAAGTCGTGAGGGTGAGCATCCTTGCCTTGTCCTTAATCTTAGAAAAATGTTTTTCACTTTTCACCATTAAGTGTAATGTTAGCTGTGGGTTTATCATATATTGTCTTTATTGTATGAGCTACATTTCTTCTATACCTCATTTGTTGAGAGTTCATAATCAGGAAATCATGGTGAACTTTATCAAATGCTTTTTCTGCATCTATCAAGTGATCATTGGATTTTGTTTTTTATTCTGTTAATGTGGGATTTCACATTTATAGAACTGTACATTGAACTATCTTTGCATCCCTATGTTAAAGCCCACTGTATCATGATTAATGAACTTTTTGACATGCTGTTGAGATTAGTTTGCTAGTATTAATATTTTATTGATGCACCTATGTTCATCAGTGCTATTGCCTATTATTTTCATTTGTTGAAGTGTCCCTATCTTTGTTATCAGGGTTAACAACAACTTTGTAAAATAACTTTGGAAGTATTCCCTCTTGTTCGATTTTTTGGAAGGGTTTTAGAAAGATTGACATTAGTTCTTCTTTAAATGTTTGGTGGAATTCAGCAGTGAAGCCATAAGGTCCTGGGCTTCTCTTTGATGGAATATTTTTTTTACTAATTTAACGTCCTTACTCATTATTGGTTTGTTTAGATTTTCAATTTCTTCATCTTGGTGGGTTTTATGCATCTAGGAATTTACTCATTTATTCTAGATTATTCCAATTTGTTGGCATATAATTAGTCATAATAGTCTCTTCTGATCCTTTGTGATATAAGTTGTAATGTCTCCTTTTTATGTATGATTTTATTTTTATCTTTTTTTCTTTTTTTCCCCTAGTCTGGATAAAGGTTTGTCAATCTTCTTTATCTTTTCAAAAAATCAAATTTCAGGGTTTTTCTTTAATGTTTTTATAGTTTCTATTTAATTTAACTGCTCTGATCTTTATTTTTTCCTTCATTCTATTAACTATGGGCTTAGTTTGTTCTTTTTATAGTTCCGTGAAGTGTAACATTTGGTTGTTTAAGATCTTTCTTTTTTTTCAATGTAAATGTTTTGAAGCATCTTACAAGTTTTGGTATGTTGAGTTTCCATTTTTGCTGGTCTCAGCATAAATTTTTATTTCTTTTTTAATTTCCTCTTTAATTCATCTGTTGTTCAGAAGCATGCTGTTTAATTTTCATGTATTTGTGAATTTTCTAAAATGTATCCTGTTATTAATTTCTATTTTCATGCCATTGTTATCTGGAATGATAAATAATATGATTTCAGTCTTCTTAAATTTATTATGACATGCTTTGTGTCCTAACATTTGTTCTCTAGCATTTCCTGTAAGACAGCTCTGATGGTGATAAACTCCCTCAATTTTTGTTTGCCTGGCAAAGTTTTTAATCTCTTCATTATTTGCAAAAACAAACAAACAAACAAAAAACAGATTTTGTTGGGAACAGTATTTTTGGTTGACACTGTTTTTGTATAGAACATTGAATATATCATTCCATGCTCTCAGCCGATAAGTTTCTGCTCATAAATCTGCTGTTAGCCTTATTGGAACTCCTTTATATGTTATTTGCTTCTTTTCTCCTTTTGTTTTCAGAATCTTCCTTTCCTTTGATTTTTGATAGTTTAATTAAAATATATCTTGTATTCTTGAAGGGATTGAATCTTATCAAACACTTTTAATATTCCTATACCTGTATATTTCTCTTTCCCCAGACTTGGAAAGTATTCTGCTATTATTTCATCAGATAAGATTTCTCTTCTTATCTGTTTCTCTTCTCTTTCTGGGACACACATGATATGTACGTTGGATCTCTTACTGATATTCCATAATTACCATAAGATTTCTTCACTTTTTCTCATTTTTTTCCTTTTGTGTCTCTGACTCAGTAATTTCAAATGATCTGTCTTTGAGCTCATTGATTCTTTATTCTACTCGATCAAATCTGCTTTCAAAGAACTCTATGAAATTTTCAGTTCAACCATTGTGTCCTTTATGTCCAGCATTTCTTTTTTATGATTTCTCTTTGTTGAACTTTCTATTTTGTTCATGTATTATTTCTCTGATTCTTTTTAGTCATCTATCTGTGTTCTCTTGAAGCTCACTGTGTATTTTAAAGACAATTATTTTAGATTCATTGTCAGAAAGTTCATAAGCCTTTATTTCTTTAGGGTCAGCTATTGGTTATTCTTTTTTTTTCTATGGTGGTATCATTTTTCTCTGATAGTTCTTGATATTTAGGCTGTGCATTGGTGTCTGCACATTTGAAAAACAGGAAAGTTATTCTAGTCTTTGTATACTGGCTTTATCTGGAAACACCCTTTCCCAGTCATCCAGCAGTTCTTGGTAGGGTGTCTGTTGTGGTCTGCAGGTGAACTTGTTGCTGAAGTCTTCAGGCAGGCTAGCCTGGTGCCTGTGTTAGCTGGTGGTAGGCTTGGTTCCTGGGTCTGTAGAGTGAGGCCTAAATCCTGGATCCACTGGGTGGATATTTTCATTGCATATGTGGGGATGAACATAAAACCAATGTCTATAAAGGCAGGCATGCAGCCTGTACCAATAGGGGCTAGACTGAAGCATGGGTCCACAGGGGCTGACACAGCTGTGATGTGGGCATTGATCCTGTGTCTGCAGGTGCTAGCTAGGTTCTGGAATGGGTCTAATGTCTGGGTCTACTGGGATGAGCCTGGAATCTGAGTCCATAGGGACTGGCCTGGAACTGGCGCAGGATTAGAGCCTGCAACTGGAGAAATGGACCTAGGATATTGGTAGATGGGGGCTGACCTTGAGCCTGAGTCTTCAGAGATGGTCCTAGAGCCTTCATCCATGATGGCCAGCCTAGCATCAGGATCTACTGAACTCAGCCTGTATGCTGGGTTTGCTAGAGCACAGCTGGACCCTGAGTTTATTGGATCCTGGGTCACAAAAACCAGCCCGAAGCCTGAAGCTGGCCTAGGGCTGGGATGGGGTGGGGCCAGTCTAGAGCCTGAGACCATAGGTGGTAGACTGGTGCCTGTAGCCACAGAGGCTGGCCTAGAAGCTGGGGAATGGCCTGGAGGTAGGGTGTATGAGTTCTGGCCTAGAACCTAGGTCTTCAGGGCTGGCATGGAGACCAGGTCCACAAAGGCTTGCCTGGGTCCTAGGACTGTAGGAACTGCTCTGGAACCGAGGTCTACAGAAACTGTCCTAGATACTGGGTCTGTGGGCACTAGCCCAATACTGGAGTCAACTGTGATGAGCCTGAATCCTGGGTCTGCTGGAGGATGGGAACATAGGAACTGGCCCTGGAGAGTAGGGTGGCAGAAACTGGCCTAGCCCTAGGCACGCCTGGAGCCTGGGTCTGCAGATGCTTGCCAGATACCTAGCTAAGGGATAAGGCTAGGGCTGCCAACCTGGAACTGGGGTTGGCCTGAATCCTGGATTTTTGTGAGCCAACCTAGTTTTGGGCTAGTCTGGCACCTAGGGTGGACTTGGAGTCTGTGACCACAGGGGCTAGCCTGGCGCTAGGCAGTCCTAGAGTCTGTATCCACAGGGGTCAGCCTGGAGGTTGGATCTGTGGACACTGGCCTGGTGACTAAAGTTGCAGGGGCCAGCCTTGTCCTGGGGCTGGTCTGAAACCTTGAGTTGTGGAGGCCATCATGATTCTGGGAGCAGTCTGGAGCATGAAGCCACTAGGGCTGTCCTGGTCCCAGGGACCATCTGACACCTATGGCACTGGGGTAGATCTGGCATTAAGATGTACCCAGAAACCAAGTCCACCAGGCAAGCCTGGAGCCTGTCCTGTGAGATCTGGTTTGGCTCAGTCTGCAGGTACCAGCCTGGAGTGTGGGGCCATAGGGGCATACCTATTACTGTATTTCACTGAAGCAGGCTCTGTGTTTTTGGTCCAAACCAAAGTTCAGTGCCCACTTCCCTTTTCTTCTTCAACACAAAGGTTGTCTGTCTGTGTGCTCTGCTGCTCTGGTACCTGGTTCCATGCCTGTGGGTGGGGTGACACAGGTAACGTAAACTTGTTCTTCCTATGCTCTTCAATTCATCTTTTCTTATTTCTCTGCTACACAAAGATTCTGTTATCTTTCACCTGGTATCCTTAGTTCTTGTGAAGGTATTCTTGTGCACAGATAGTTGTTTAAATTGATGTTTTTCTGAGGATAAGTGCTAGAAAGTCCCATTCTGACATTTTGCTGATGTCTAGTTGCACAGCATCCAGTCAGATTTCTAAATAATGATTTTCAAAGTGCCTCAGCAGCATCAGAGGCAGTACTCCTAATTTGGAAAGAAAGATGGCAGACCTTATGTTAAGTGATCTTATCAAACACACACATATATACACACAATAATAACAATAAATAGAGCAGACAAAACTTTTGGAGGTGATGAATATGTTTATGGCATAGGTTGTGTTGATGGTTTCATGAGTATGTATTCATCTCTATCTTCATCAAGGTTTATACATGAAACACATACAGCTTTTTCTATGTCAGTCATACCACAATAAAGTAGTTCTGCAAAAAAAAAGGAAAGTTAAACGCAATAGAGGAAAACTACTGTTGGCCTCTTTCTTCATGAAGTGTGACTTGTATTTCAGATTTCTGATGGTTACTGAATCTTCCAGATTTTCTGATGATAAGTATAATAAGAGAAATAATATTTTGGGCTAGAAAAGACAAAAATACATATTTGAGGATGAATCAATCAAATTTTTCCTTAACAAAATAGGACTTGTTGTTCAAGATATTCAAGCCAGTACCAGGCTAGAAGGAGAGAAAAGTTTCCAGATCAAATATTTGTGTAAACTAATTCAACTAAAGCCTCAAGAGGAAGAGACTCATGGTGAGATATTTGGAGCCACAAAATGCAATATTTATCACAAAGTGGAAACCAGCATTTTCCAAAACAAAGAACAATGGCTTGGGATTCAGAACGTCTGGGTTCTTGTCTCAGTTTTGCATATGCAATCATGTGTCCAGTTTCCAGGACTTAGTTTCTTGAGACTAGACAATCTCTAATAAACCTCCTATCTGATTTTCCTGTCTTTCAGAAAGTTAGGCAGGTGCTCAGATGCACTTTTTGGTCACAAAGGATGAAGAAAGAAGGCTTCAGGTGTCTTTCTTAACCACTGTTTTAGGACATGACTTTAGAGAATGCATTAGCAGGGACTAAGCAAATAATGAAAGCTAAATTTGGGGTAGAAAACTGGTGAACAAAAGATGAAAGAAAGACAAAGAAAATATTTAGGAGCAATAAAAGGAGTCCCCTATTACTTTGTAGTATAGCCAAAGTTTCTGATTTTCTCTTCTTTAGACTCTAAGAACACTAGAACACATCAGAGAGCTTCAGAGCTTTAAAATGTTCTCGGATGCCCCCAGCCAAGAACGCATGTCCTGTGGATCCCACACTTTCCCAAATCCCTGATCTAGCTAAAACCATATACCACTTCCTGATTTCTCTGGAGGCATTGAAACCTCATCACCAACCCAGAACAGTTTGGCATTACTTGCCCTCTCCATGAAGTACCTAAACATCTCCTTTCTTCCTCTGTAAAAGCTTCAAGATTCCACTTTGGTGTCAAGTTTTTCAACAGAGTCAGATTGTTGTTTATCTCAAACTCCAGAAACTCTCATTCTTTTCTGGGATCCATTTAATTGGTGCTATCTTTTTGACCCAAAAGTACCTGTGTTTACTTGGCTCCTCTATGCCTTCCCACCAGCCACAAGTCAGTTAAAACAGCTTTCTTTTGCTACAGAAAGATGCAACCACATCTAAAGCCACCATCATTTCAAGGTCTTCTGACTGGATGAACAACCCCTCCCTGAGTGTCCAGGTGTGAAGAATCTGCTCAATCACCAAAGCTCCTGAATTAAGAGTTAGGAAGCTCCTTTGGGCCTTCAGGAGGAACTTCATTAGGAATTCTGAGATACAGCAAGTATTTCAGGGGAATCCTAGGTCCCAGTGTCCACCTGTCATCTTAGAAGCCAGTAAAGAAATCTTTTTCCCTAGAAGGACTACTGGTGAAAAAACATTTCTCCAAGATTTGAGAGTCTGAGAGTCTCTTGGTCAGTTCCCTGTTGAACAGAGATCGATCAGGAATGTACTACTACACAGAAGAGGTGCACAGGCATCTGGTCACTGCCTCAAGGTAACTTTAAAAGAATTTATTATAAGTTAGATTGGGATAGGGTGATTCTTTGACCTTTAGGTGTCTCCAAAGTCCTCCAAAAGATCTTGCAAAGGCAAGTGTCCTCAGAATCCTAGGAAGTTTTCAGATGTTATGGATAGGTGCCAATGGCTATCAGATGTCTTCCTAAGATGGCTGCTGCATTCCAGCTTCACATTGCTAAAGGATAATGAAGGATATTGATATGAAAGAAGCAGCCCAGAGACCCTTGACATATTGTGAGAGTATGCAGAGGGTGGGGCTCCACCAGCCTCCCACAGACACTCAGCCATGCGG
Source organism: Pan paniscus (assembly GCF_029289425.2). Taxonomy (NCBI): domain Eukaryota; kingdom Metazoa; phylum Chordata; class Mammalia; order Primates; family Hominidae; genus Pan; species Pan paniscus. The sequence goes on from NC_073258.2 coordinate 60,031,280, forward strand.
TTCCCATTCCCTGCCATGAGCAAGAGTTTTAGGGCCTCATAGGGGTTCAAAGATGGCCAGCTCATTGCCACTCTTTGTAGTATGAAGTATGCCAACACATAAAGATAGGCCAACACATAGATAATATAATAGATTTTAAATGTGTATATTTTATAAATGTATGCTTACAACAACAAAAATACCATGCAATACAATTGTTCTACTCACAAGATCAGTACAGGAATTATAAAGCATTAATTCAGGGTGGACTCTTGGCAGCATGTAATTTATGGTGAATATGTTCTCTCCATTCTGTCTGAGTCTCTGTACCATTGGGTGATAACATTAGAATCTCAAATTTGGGACACTTTGTGAAAGTGGGTCAATGCCCAAATGGCTCTCATAGGTGTTTACTCCACCATGACCCCATGATGGACCTGTAGAGTCCCAAAAGATGGAAGAACATTCAAGACTAGCCAGCTGGAGAGACCTAGAATCAGAGGTCCCTCACACAGCCTGAAAAGCCTAAAGCTGATTAGCATAATCTCAACACATGTGAAAACAGAATTCATTGCTTCCATTCAGAGATCCCATGTTCATGCCAGAATCTAAGCTGCCATGAGTGTTTTGGGAAGTCACTTATGACTAATACTGAGTATGATGGGACTGATATCAAAACTGAGCTAGGCAGAGATAGCCTCAAGGCTGTGACACATAGGGCTAAACCTTTCGGTTTTGAACCACAGACTAGATATATCAGAGAAGTGGACTTGGAGAATCCCCTGCTGGAGTCCTGCAGAGTAACCACTCTGTCAGATGGCATGTGTTTCTGGGAGGAAGGCATAGGGGTCTAGTTCCAGCCTTACCCCACTGCATCCCATAAGCACGGGCTGAGTTTTAGAGACACTCCAGAGCTGGTCCGAAAGCCTGATGCAAAGGAGTCTCCTCGGGAACTGAAGTGGTCTAAGAAACTGGCAAGCTCAGCAGCCCTACAGATGGGAGAGGAGCCTACAGATGGGAGAGGAAGCCATTCTCCTGGCCAAAGTCCTGATACAGAGTTTGCCAGAAGCATAGGCAGACTTGAGGCAGATTGCAGCTAGCACTGGCACTGGAACTGAAACCTCCCCTGTAGTCCCATAGATAGATTTTTGTATAAACATAGAAGTTGACCCTCTGGTCTTAGAGCTTGATACTTTCATTTGTTTTATATGAATTTCTTCCTTAGTAAAGGAGCCATAGGTACCTCAAAAAGCATCAAAGAATCGAAACTCACCAGATGATCCCATCCAGACAATGGGACACCAGGCATCTCATAAATCATGATTGCTTCCTTAGGTCTCCTGAGTTCCTGTTTTTCTACACATTGTTACATTTCTTCCCTGCTATGTAAACTCATAATTTTAGTTGGTCAGGGAGATGGATTTGAGACCGAGCTTGCATCTCCTATGCTACAGCATCCAATTCAGCCGTCTTTCTTGGCAATAATTTGTGATATTGATTGGTTTTCCGTGCAGTGAAGAGCAGGACCTAGACCACACCCCTGGTATTTCAGTAACAGATTTTGGTTCTCTGACCAGGAACACTTTGGCTTGGCGGCCATGGCCCAGGAGTCTCAAAGCCCTCCTAAGCAGCTGCTTACCCAATTTTGGCTGGAGATGAGTTCCCTCTCTTTGGGGCCAGCCGCCACTGGCCTTAACCATGTTCCTGATTACCTTGGAAGAACTGCTTTTGAAATTTGACATCTGCATCCAGATAGGTGACTGTCCTTTGTGGGCCCAGACAGAAGGCTCTGCTCCTCTAAATTTGGGAAATTTTTAAAGGAATTTCCACTTGTGGGTTAAACAAGCCCAACTGATGAAGAGAGGGAAGTACCTTGATTGTTTCAGTATGGACACTCTTGGGGAGTTGTTTGTCATTTTGTGTGTGTCTAGGCAAGTGAGTGTCTTTTGTGGGTACCAGACGGTGGGATCAGCTCCTCTCCATTTGAGAAATTCTGAAGGAATTTTTATTTGCAGTTTAATTGAGCCCAACCAGTGGAGAGAGGAAGCACCCCAACTCATTGAGTTTGTACACTTTTGGGGCTTGATTGATGCTGCAGAAGTTGGATTGTGTTCTAGTGACTGTTTGCATGTGTCTGATATAGTCATGGGAAATTAGAATTTGATAAACCGATATTCTTTTGTAACACTGTTTGGCTCCAGTATAGTTTGGAATCTGGAGTTTGCTGTTGAGTGGGAAAGTGGGTTTTTGTGCTGCTGTTCTAAGCAGGGTCGGGCCAGGTTACTATGTGATGTTCTCACATGGTGCTGTTTGACAACAGTGTTCTTTGGAGTCTGGGGAGGTTTGGCCTTTAAAAATCAAACTGCCATGGAAACTGCTTTACCCAAAATTTTGGTTCACATCCTTCACTGGTTTACCTATCAAGGCTAACAAAGTTCAGCCATGTGAACATGTTTTCAGACTGGTGAGACTGTATTACTATCTCATGGCTAGAGTTGCAAGTTAAAAGCTATTGGATCTTTGTATGTATGTGCATCTAGATGTGTTTATGTGTGTGCACATGTGTTACCTTATATGTTGTGACTACCAAATTGGTTTAAAAATAAAAGAGCACTCAGAGATTAAGTAAATAAGTATAAAGTATTTTTCATGTTCATGTTACTTAAGTAAATCTTTAGCAAGATAACATTAAAATTATTGTAAAATAAAAATAGAAATGTCTTCAGAATTGTCAGCATACATTTTTGTCTGGGTTTTATATTTGTCTCTGCTAGATATTTTAAGGTACCAGAGTTTAGCACAGAAGGTTATAAAACTATAGCCAGGAGTTTGAGACCAGCTTGAAAAACAAAGACCCCCGCCCCCATCTCTATAAAATGAAAATAAAACAATTAGCTGGGCATAGTGATTCATGCCTGTAGTCCCAGCTAATCAGGAGACTGAGGTGGGAAGATTGCTTGAGCCTGAAAGGTCAAGGCTGCAGTGAGTTATGATCCAGCCACTGCACTCCAGCCTGGGTGACAGAGGGAGACCCTGTCAAAAAAAAAGAATTACAGGCAGAGAATGACAATGGGGCACAGCAGCATTGCAGAGAGACTAGGGGAACAGTTGTAATTTTTAATAGGATGGCCAAAGGAGACCTCATTGAGCAGGTGGCTTTTAGGTGAAGACTTAAAGCAGGTAATAGAGTTTTCTATAGGTCTAATGATAAAACAGAATGCATGCAGAAGAAAAAGGACAGCTACGTGCTTGAAGCAGAGAGGCTAAAGAGATGGAGGTCAGGGATGTGACTGGAGGGATTTCAGGGAGGTGACTGGAGTCTAAGTCATGGAGAACTTAGAGGGCTCTTATAAGACTTTTATATCTCTTTCTTTGAATGAGATTGGGAGTTATTGCAGGAGTTGCACAAAAGAATGACAAAATCTAGCTTTTCTTTTAAAAGGAGCATTCTGGTTTTCCATTGAGAAAAGACGAAATACATTCTCCATCCAGAAAAGACTGCCAAGAACTGTGAAGCATCTAAAAGTTTACCCTACTTGGGGCACAGTTTTACAAATGCTGGCAGATGACACAAGCCTCCTGGGTAAAGGCAGGATTTTATGACTCCTTCAACAGGCAGAATGATTTACTTGTTTCTGTCAGTCCTCCTTGCTCCACAAGTCCTACAGAGGAAATACAAGAAGGCAGATTAACGTTGCATATGCAATAGACGTGTGTTGCAGCAAACCTGCCCTCTGCTTCAGAAGAAAGCAATATCTCTAGCTTCCAAGCTGTCCTCTTTACAAGCATCCTTGAGAAGATACTCAGGAGCAAAGACTCTCAAAGTCTCTGCTCATAAGATATGCAGAAATGTGAGAGGCCATGAAGAATTGTCTCCCAACCAGAATGAGCAGCATGTCATAATGGATTGGATGTAAAGAGGGAGGGGAAAAGATACTTAAGAATAACTCCAAGAGTTTTTATTTGAATAGGTGAAAAGATGGAGTTACCATCAACTAAGTTTAGAAAGACTACAGGTGAAGCAGGATGGGTGGAGAGGGTGGATAAGGAGTTTGATCTGAGACATAATGAATTTGAGATAGCTATTGGATGGAATTCAACAGATGTCAAACAGGCCATTAGATACATATGTCTTGAGTTTGGAAAAGAGTTTGAGTAATAATATAAATATATTAGTCATTGGGAGGTAGAATGATTTTATTTTATTTTATTTTATTTATTTATTTATTTATTATTATTATTATACTTTAAGTTTTAGGGTACATGTGCACAACGTGCAGGTTTGTTACATATGTATACATGTGCCCATATTGGTTTGCTGCACCCATTAACTCGTCATTTAGCATTAGGTATATCTCCTAATGCTATCCCTCCCCCCTCCCCCCACCCCACAACAGGCCCTGGTGTGTGATGTTCCCCTGACTGTGTCCATGTGTTCTCATTGTTCAATTCCCACCTATGAGTGAGAACATGTGGTGTTTGGTTTTTTGTCCTTGCGATAGTTTGCTGAGAATGATGGTTTCCAGCTTCATCCATGTCCCTAAAAAGGACATGAACTCATCCTTTTTTATGGCTGCATAGTATTCCATGGTGTATATGTGCCCATTTTCTTAATCCAGTCTATCATTGATGGACATTTGGGTTGGTTCCAAGTCTTTGCTATTGTGAATAGTGCCGCAATAAACATACGTGTGCATGTGTCTTTATAGCAGCATGATTTATAATACTTTGGGTATATACCCAGTAATGGGATGGCTGGGTCAATTGGTATTTCTAGTTCTAGATGGCTGAGGAATTGCCACACTGTCTTCCACAATGGTTGAACTAGTTTACAGTCCCACCAGCGGTGAAAAAGTGTTCCTATTTCTCCACATCCTCTCCAGCACCTGTTGTTTCCTGACTTTTTAATGATCACCATTCTAACTGGTGTGAAATGGTATCTCATTGTGGTTTTGATTTGCATTTCTCTGATGGCCAGTGATGATGAGCATTTTTTCATGTGTTTTTGGCTGCATAAATGTCTTCTTTTGAGAATTGTCTGTTCATATCCTTTGCCCACTTTTTGATGGGGTTGTTTGTTTGTTTTCTTGTAAATTTGTTTGAGTTCATTGTAGATTCTGGATATTAGCCCTTTGTCAGATGAGTAGGTTGCAAAAATTTTCTCCCATTTTGTAGGTTGCCTGTTCACTCTGATGGTGGTTTCTTTTGCTGTGCAGAAGCTCTTTAGTTTAATTAGGTCCCATTTGTCAATTTTGGCTTTCGTTGCCATTGCTTTTGGTGTTTTAGACATGAAGCACTTGCCCATGCCTATGTCCTGAATGGTATTGCCTAGGTTTTCTTCTAGGGTTTTTATGGTTTTAGGTCTAACATGTAAGTCTTTAATCCATCTTGAATTAATTTTTGTATAAGGTATAAGGAAGAGATCCAGTTTCAGCTTTCTACATATGGCTAGCCAGTTTTCCCAGCACCATTTATTAAATAGGGAATTCTTTCCCCATTGCTTGTTCTCATCAGGTTTGTCAAAGATCAGATAGCTGTAGATATGCATCATTATTTCTGAGGGCTCTGTTCTGTTCCATTGATCTATATCTCTGTTTTGGTGCCAGTACCATGCTGTTTTGGTTACTGTAGCCTTGTAGTATAGTTTGAAGTCAGGTAGCGTGATGCCTCTAGCTTTGTTCTTTTGGCTTAGGATTGACTTGGCGATGCGGGCTCTTTTTTGGTTCCATACGAACCTTAAAGTAGTTTTTCCCAATTCTGTGAAGAAAGTCATTGGTAGCTTGATGGGGATGGCATTGAATCTATAAATGACCTTGGGCAGTATGGCCATTTTCATGATATTGATTCTTCCTACCCATTAGCATGGAATGTTCTTCCATTCGTTTGTATCCTCTTTTATTTCCTTGAGTAGTGGTTTGTAGTTCTCCTTGGAGAGGTCCTTCACATCCCTTGTAAGTTGGATTCCTAGGTATTTTATTCTCTTTGAAGCAATTGTGAATGGGAGTTCACTCATTATTTGGCTGTTTGTCTGTTATTGGTGTATAAGAATGCTTGTGATTTTTGCACATTGATTTTATATCCTGAGACTTTGCTGAAGTTGCTTATCAGCTTAAGGAGATTCTGGGTGAGATGATGGGGTTTTCTAAATACAGAAGAATGTCATCTGTAAACAGGGACAATTTGACTTCCTCTTTTCCTAATTGAATACCCTTTATTTCCTTCTCCTGCCTGAATGCCCTGGCCAGAACTTCCAACACTATGTTGAATAGGAGTGGTGAGAGAGGGCATCCCTGTCTTGTGCCAGTTTTCAAAGGGAATGCTTCCAGTTTTTGTCCACTCAGTATGATATTGGCTGTGGGCTTGTCATAGATAGCTCTTATTATTTTGAGATACATCCCATCAATACCTAATTTATTGAGAGTTTTTAGCATGAAGGGCTGTTGAATTTTGTCAAAGGCCTTTTCTGCATCTATTGAGATAATCATGTGGTTTTTGTCTTTGGTTCTGTTTATATGCTGGATTACGTTTATTGACTTGAGTATGTTGAACCAGCCATGCATCCCAGGGATGAAGCCCACTTGATCATGGTGGATAAGCTTTTTGATGTGTTGCTGGATTCAGTTTGCCAGTATTTTATTGAGGATTTTTGCAATAATGTTCATCAAGGATATTTGTCTAAAATTGTCTTTTTTTGTTGTGTCTGTGCCAGGCTTTGGTATCAGGATGATGCTGGCCTCATAAAATGAGTTAGGGAGGATTCCCTGTTTTTCTATTGATTGGAATAGTTTCAGAAGGAGTGGTACCAGCTCCTCCTTGTACTTCTGGTAGAATTCGGCTGTGAATCCATC